>NW_020455415.1:4558878-4566150 GCF_003342845.1 Nothoprocta perdicaria | reverse complement strand
GCGGCCCGGCGACTCGGCGCCCTCGGCGCCCGTCTGCAGGTAGCGCCCGTCCGGGGGCTTGCAGGGGGCCAGGCCCTGGAGGATGGAGTCGGTGGAGGAGGTCTCCTCGGGACGGAGGGAGAGGGCGCAGTCGGACGTGTTGGAGCTGGCGGAGAAGGAGCTGTAGGCCGAGTCGCGCTTGTTGTGGTACAGGCCCTGGTCAACAGGCGAGGGGTTCCCTTCGTAGTAGGCCTGGCTGGGCTGGTCCAGGCTCTCCATGCTCCCAATGGAGCTGCTCTTGTCCGTGCTGCAGTGCCGGGACAGCGGGTTCCACTGCAGCGACAGCTCGCTGCYGGCCGCGGGGCGCCGGGTTAGCGCTGCCCACGCGCCCCGGCCGCTGCCCCACCAGCCACGAGACCCCGACCCCCTTGACGGGACGGGCGGGCACTGCTGCCACCATGGCATGCACAGGACACCAGGGACACGCGTGGCTCTGTCCGCCAGCCCGCCCTGGCCCATGGGCTGMCCGGCTCTGGACAGGGCGAGCACTGGGATTCATCTGCTTCTCCCTGGCTCCAGGACCGCCCCCCCATTCCCATGGGGAATGGCGAGCCCAGGAGCCAATACCATGGTACAGGGTGCAGAGGGTCCCACATGCCACCCTGGGCCCCACCGCTCCTGTGTGTCTGGGCCATAGAGGCTCTGGGGTTGCGAGAGGGAGGCTGAGAGCCCCGGGTTCCCCACTCCACTGCCCTGCAACGGCTCAAGACCCCTTGTCCTCCCCCTTCCCGCATCCCGCAGCCCCTGCCGGCCTCACCTGACATCACATCCCGAGGGCCAGGAGAGGCTGAAGGTGTCGGCAGGGCAGTGCATGGCAGTGGCGTCGGGATGGAGCTCGGAGAGCTTGGCCATGTGCCAGGAATGAGGCCGGAGAACGGGCACGTTCCTCCTGCCAAGAGCAACAACGGGAGAGGACAAGAATGGGGAGGAAGCCGGGCCGAGGAACTGGGGCTGAAGTCACTTCCTACAGGGCTTCCTGTCCCCCCCAGGCCAGCAGCCCCCGAGGGGGGACGGCGAGGAAGAGGAGGGTCTGGCTGCAAGCGCGCCTGGCTAGGGTAAGGTGGGAGCACCCATAGCTCCAGCGGCTGCCCCGCTCCCTGCCCGTGCCCAGCCACCTCGGCATCATCCCGGCGAGGGCACGGCCCAGCACTGCCCAGTGCCTTGGGAACCGTGGGAAGGGGAGGCCCGAGCCTCTTCCTAAAGCGTCCTCCGTGCCAGCTTCAACAAGGGACCAAGCTAAACATAGCCCCGAACCAGCCCCTGGGACACAACCCGCCTGGGCAATGACCCAGCGGGCAGATGGCCACGGGGCACGGTGCGCCATACAAGGAGCCCTGGTGGCCACCACCTCCACTTGTTTCTCCTGTGGACCTGAGCAAGCTTGAGCACCCCGGAGCCTCGGCTGCTGGAGCCCCGGGATTTGCCCAGCTCCATGTCTGCACCAAGTGCGGGTACCACACRGCAAGCGGGCAGCGCTGCCACACTGCAGGACTGGTGCCCAGCATGGCACCAAGTGCCCGGCGCCTTGCAGGGCTTCCYGTCCCCCTCTCCCAGCTCCTGGTGCCCCTGCCTTCCCCCAGGCCACACCTCGGCCGCAAGAGAAGAGGGAGGGCAGTGCCCTCCAAAGGCACTGGGGACATCTCCGGTGCCCACCTCAAGTTCCACCTAGTCCCTAATCACCCAGCAGGCAGACTTGGGGGTGCTGTTGGTACACATGGGGACAAGGGGACAAGGAGGCCCATCCACAGAGCTCCTCCTGCCCAGCGGCTCCACCCGGGGAGGCCGCAGCAGCTGCAGCAAGCGGGGCAGGGAGGCGGCTGCGGGCGCCCGGGATCCCCGCGTCCCTCCCCGCGCCCAGGCTGCCGCGGCCGGCAGCACCGCCCGAACACGCAGGCAAACGCCACCCCRCCAGGGTCCCGCAGCGGACCCAGCAGGTCCCACAGCAGGCACGGAGGAGGCCAGGGAGCAGATGCCACGTCCTGAGGGGCAGGAGAAGAACCGAGCGAGCGCCTGTCCCAGGCACAAGGGCACAGCTCGGTGGGGCAGGGAGCCCTGGCAATGCGGGGGTCCCTCCCTGCTCTGGGGCCCCAAAACTCACCATGGATGAGGCCGAATCCCGCGAGCCCCCAGGCGCACAGCCTCGCGGCCCCCTCCGCTGCCCTCAATAGCGGCAGCCTCCCCACGCCGGCGAGCGGCCGCGCGGCCGTGGGAGCCGCCGATCGGCTCCGCGGCGGCCGCGGGAGTGAATCCGGGCAGCTGGGAGGCGGCGGGGGGGGCGGCCCGGCCTCCCCTTCCTTCCCCGCGCGGCCGGCGCAGGGGCGGGCGCCGGGAGGCGGCAGGAAGGGAGAGGAGCGAGCGAGGCCGGAGCTAACGCCCAGGCGCCGCGACAGCGACGGCAGCGGCGGCTCGGCCTCCACGCGCAGCCCGGGGCTGTGGGCTCTGCGCCCACGTCCTGCCCGAGCCCAGGGCACGGGCGGCCGGGTGCCAGTGTGCACGGGGTGCTGTGGCCTCCCTGTGTCCCCGCTGGGTGCAATGGCACCCAGCTGCAAACAGCCGCTGGGCACAGCGCTCCCCAACACCAGTGTGGAGCCCCGCTCCCTGCCAGCCTCCCGTGCCAGTTGCCCATGCACCGTGGGCACCACGTCCCCCCGGCAGCCGCCCACAGCACTGCTGACCTGCGCACGATCATCTTGAGGGTGCGGTAGGAGCCCTTGATGAGGATGAGGGCCTCCTGGCGCGAGCCGTACAGCGGCGTCCCGCTGATGTTCACCAGCTCGTCGCCCGGCTGCAGCTTGCGGGACAGGGCCGCCTTCCCGCCATCCTCCACCTGCGGGACACACACGGGCAGCGGGGGGCATCCCGGACACCCACGTTCGGAAACTGCCCTCCCACCACATCTGCCTGTGCCCGAGTCTCACCCCTCTCCCGCGGCGCAGGGATGCACAAAGTGGCACCCCTCTCTCCGGGGCTCTGCCGTAAAGAGCCCGGCGGCTCCGCCGCGCCGCGCGGCCGGCCCGGCTCCCCCCGCCTGCCCGGTCACATGAATTTCTGAGCAAATAAAGGGCATCGGGGGAAGGAGAAAAATGTCCCTTCCCAGCAGATTCCCCCGCAAGCGCGGGCAGCACAAGGGCCCTTTGTGCGGCGCCGATGCCAGCCCGYGGCCGGCACGCCGGGCCCCCGCTCGCCACCGCCGCCCGCCCCGGCGGCACAGCCCGGGCACACGGGTATTTGTATTGGGGGCCTGGGCTCTTCCAGTCCTGCGATGCTGCTGTTTGCACGTGGACAGAGGCACAGCAGAGGTGCAGCAGTGGCAACCCCGGCACAGTGGCCGCCTGGGGTGGATGGGCAGCAGGACGGAGGATGTGCCACCTGTTAACGGGGCTTGGCAGGCGCTTTTCTGCCAAGCCCACTGCTCAGGAGGTGCCAGGAATCGCTGTGCCCAACGCCTGGCACCGCACACCTCGCTGCCAGGCTGCAGGGCGGCAAGGCAGAGCCAGTGAGGCAGCGGGCAGCATGGAGCGGGGCAAGCCGCAGCCTCCAGACGCTGCCAATTCCAGCAGCAGGAGCCCAAGCGCTTCCCGGCGCCAGCAGCAGGCACGGGGCAGCAGAGCAGTCGGYGCTTGCTCCAATTCCCTCGTGCCCCTGGCACAGAGCAGGGATGCCCAGGGTGCTGCCTCATCCCCCGAAGCAGAGGAGACCGGGGTCAGGCCACGCTCAGCTCCTTGCCGGGCACGGGCTACCCAGGACGCGGTGCCAGGCCTTCTGCCTGCTCCACCGGGCYGGTGGGTAAGGCAAAAGGCCGGACCGGGCAAACCCAGCGTCGCAGTGTCCCTGTCACCCACCCCAGCCTCATCCCGGGGCATTTGGGCCCTGCTCTGACCCCAGGCACTGGTCACTCCAATGGTCACTCCAATGACCAATGGTCACAGCACCTGGCCCCCCTGCCCATCTCCCTCCGGGACCTGCCCGCTGCAGCAGCCGCTGGGATGAGCACTCACGGGAGGCAGTGCCCACAGGCCCCTCTCCATGCCCTGCGCGGCACCCGGCCCTGGCTGCAGCCGAAAGGCACCGCCAGGGTGACATGCAGAGCGGGCAGCGCCCCGCGCCAGCTCTCCCGCMTTCCTCACACATGTGGTTCCCCCGGTCCGTCCCAGCGCATGCGGCCCCGTGGAGGAACGAGCTCTGCCCRCAGCACCCGCGGCCCCGCCGCCGCAGCCCGCGCCTGGGCGGCTGCCAGGCCCTTGTGCCCGGGGCGGCTGCGGCTGCCGAGCAGCCCGGCCACCCTGCACGTGCCCCGCGGCACTGTTCCCAGCTTGGGGACGCAGCAGGATGGTGGGGACGGGACACCCGCTGGTATCTGCAGGAGCATCGCAGGGCACCCGGGCGGGAGGCGCAGGGCGGTAGCCCGGACGCTGCCCGTTCCCTGCTGCCACCTCGCTGACCCACCGGCCTCCTGCAGTGGCTGCATCTGACAGCCCCGGGCACCARGACCAGGCAGCGCAGACCACAGCTTCACCCCCTGTTTCCATGCCCAGGATCCAGCCTGTGTCTGGCACGGGCAAGCGCCCGCCCCGTCCGCCTGGGCGGCACAGGGGCCGAGCCGTTGGGTGCCGGGCGCTGCCAGGGCCGGAGCTACACCAGGGCGCTGCGTGCGCCTCGGCAGGCGGGCAGGGCGCAGAGCTGGCATCTCCGGCCAGGAGCTAAATCTGGCACAAACAGCCCCTTGTTCTGCCTCCGCCGCCGATGAACTCAGCGCTGGCAGCCGAGCCTCGCAGCCTGCCGGGCTCGCCCGGCCAGCCCTGCTTGGGGGCATCTCCCAGATGCTGTCCCTCCGTGTTCACCCTGGGCACTAATGGTGGCACTGCAGGACCCCGTTCCACAGGAGTCCCGTGGGCAGCCGGCCAAGCCGCAGGGGACCCGGCCAAGGCACAGGGGGAGCGGCAGTGGGGCTGGAAGCCGCTCGGCTCCTGCGCTGCCCGTCCTTGCCTGGCACCTCCCGGCACCGCCAAGGGCAGGGCCGAGGTCAGGATGGGAGCGGGGCGGCAGCAGCCCTGCCACGCTGCCCACGGGCACTGCGGGCAACAGCAGTGAGGCCGGGCAGGCAGCGGCGGGACCATACGGCTACGTGCCTGCTCGGGGGGATTTGCTTAGGCAGGGGACACTGCTATGCTGGTGCCCAAACCATGTCTGCTCTGCAGACCCCCTCCCTGCACCGTGCCCTGCCCAGGGGCCCCACTCCTGCCCCACCGCAGGGCTCCGCTCGGAGCAGTCAAAGTCGGGAAGCCGGGGCAGGACGGGGCCCCCCACGCACCCCCGCTCTTTCCGGCGCGGGGCCCGGGCAGGCGCTGCCCCCTCCCCAGCAGCAGCAGCAGCGTGCGGGGCCGGGGGCCGCGGGCGCCGCGGGGGCCTCCCTGGCCGCACCGAGCGCTCCAACAAGCCCCCTTTGTCTGCGGCGCCCACGCGGCGGCCGCGGCACCCCCGGCCCGGCGCCCCCCCGGCCTCCGCCAGAGCCGCCCCGCTGCGGGGGGAGGGCGAGCGCCCAGCCCCCCCACACCCCCAGGACCCCTGCCCCAAGGGGCCRGGCTGCCTCCGAGGCACCCTACACTCCAAGCGCTAGGCAGGCACTGAGCGCCCCACAGCCGGGCGCAGCACCCAGTCTGATGGAGCTGCAGTGACACCCCAGGGTGCAGCCGCTTTTCGTCCCAGCAAGCTGCCTCTGCTGCCCCGCGGAGCGGGCAGGCAGCCAAGGACCCGCAAGAGAAAGAGCCCAGGCATCCGGGCCCACTCCTCCCTCCTGCCGGCACCGCACCCGCGCCCAACCCGGATCCGGCCGCGCCGGAGACACGTCGGGACGCAGGGGCCGGCCAGCGGGCCGCCCCCTCCCCGTCCCAGCCCAGCGGATGTGCCGTGGGAGTTTCCTCCTGCTCGCGGGCCAGGCTGTCCCTCCGCTCCAGCGCTCCCTGCTTTGCCCTGCGCCCGCCCTGTGGCTTGGGATGAGACTGGGTGCCCCCCAGCACGGGACACGGCAGCAAAGCTGCTCCCGCCACCCCAGTGGCACCCGGCTGGGGTGGCCGGCAAAGCCAGGGCAATCTCATCATGGGGACCCCAAGTGCCTCTCACCCTGTGCCCAGGAACCGTCCTTGGTGGGCTCAGCAGCCTCGGCTCGGGGCCGGCCCCAGCGGCTCCCACAGGACCGTCCCGAGCTCCGCAGCAGCCGCGAGCCCCGGCACGGGGGCCAGGGTGGCGGGCAAAGCCTAGCACCATTCCCTGATGCCCAGGCATGAGAGCAGGGAGGGGGAGTCGCTGCAGATCCCCAGCACAGGAGGGAGCGGGACCCACATCTGGGCACGCAGGACATGGGTCAGGCAGCACTGGCCTCTCGTCACAGGATCCCCAGCGCTGCAGGCAGGGCTGGGGCAGGACGGGATGGACGGACCACATCGCCCGCCCCCTGGTCCCGTGTGCCAACAGGGCGAGGGTGGCACCAGGGTCCCAAGCAAACCCAGCCTCCAAAGCAGGATAAGTCCCCGTGCCCCGGCAGCGCCTCCATCCCAGGGAGGAAGTGAGAACAGCGGGAGGCCGGTGCCGATGCCTCCCCCTCGCCGAGGGCCCCCAGCCGGGGCCGGGTGGATGCCCCCATCCTGGGACTGTCTGGACGGCTGGAGAGCTGGCTCCGATGCCGCCATCCGGGGATCCCAACAGAGGCGGGTCCGATGCCCCCATCGCGGGACTGTCCCGACAGGAGAGGGGAGCCGGTTGTGCAGCCCCCCCCATCCAGGGACCCGCGACAGGGTCCGGCCCATTGTCCCCATCCAGGGATTCCCAACAGCGGCCGGCCCGATGTCCCCATCCCGGGACCGTCCCGACGTGGGGAGCCGGCCCGTTGCCCCCCTCCCGCGACCCTCCGCAGGGACCGACCCCCGCGCGAGGGGGGATCCCGTCGCGACGCCCCCCGCGCCGCGGCCGCCGCCGAACAAAGAGCGCGGCGGGCGCCCCGCGAGGGGGCGGCGGGGCGGGGGGCGCCCCCTGCAGGCTGCCCCTACCTTGGAGACGATGAGGGGCTCGCCGTGCTCCAGCCCCCCGCGCAGCGTGAAGCCCCAGGGCGCGCCGCCCTGCAGCTGCACATGCACGTACTGCACGGCGCCGGGCCGGCCCTCGGCCCGCTCCATGGCCGCTACCGGCCCATCGCCGCCGCGGGAAAGGCCGCCCCCCGGGCCGGGCCGGCCCGCCGGA
>NW_020455415.1:4551133-4558665 GCF_003342845.1 Nothoprocta perdicaria | reverse complement strand
GGCGACACGCGCGGTGTGCGCGGGGCGCGGGGACGCGCAGCCGGACACGCGGCGCTGGGCGGGGGCTGCGCCCTCCTTCGAGCCTGGCCCGGCCGCCCCCCTGCAGGGGCTCAGTCCCCTGCACGGGTGATGCAGGAGCAGCGGGAACCCCCCGGTTTGTCCCCCCCGGAGCTCCGGTGGCAGCGAGCACCAGCCCCGGGCCAGCGCACGCTCCTGCTTCCCGTCCGGCCAGCCCCACGCCAGCCCACACCGGCTCTCCTACTCCATCACCCCGAGGGACCCAGCAGTGGCCCCGGGGCTGGCAGCGGCAAAGCGGCCTCCCAACAATGCCAGGGCACCGGGCAGTGCCACGGCACCGGGCAGGGGGCTGCAGGGGTCCTCTGCCATGCGTGCCCCTTTGCTGGCTCCTGCAGGGCGGACGGGTGCCCCGGGGCACGTGGCTTCACCCGCCAAGGCGGCTGCCAGCTCCGTCTGCCCCACAGCCCTTGGCAGTGGTGGCGGCAGCTGCGCCGGCCCTGCGGGAGCCTTCGGGGCAAGGGAGGCAGAGGAAGCAGTGAGGAGGAGGAGGAGGAGGAGGAGGGTTGCTCCGGGCCAGGCGAGTGTGAATCAGCAGCTGGTTCCCAAAGCGGGCCCAGGAGTCCTGCTCCACCCCTTCCTGCCTGCGGCCCAGCGCTCTTACTCATCTCCTTCCCAGCCTCGAGAGCGGAGCTGGGAAAGCGCCCGTCTGCCAGGAGAGCCTCCCGGGCTGCCCCGCGGGCCTGGCGGGTGCAGCGCAGGCCCTGGCGTCTGCGAGAGCTTCCCCCATGGCTCTGGCTGGGGCATCTTCCCTGAGATGGGCCCGCTTCTTCCTGCTTGCCTGGGACACTCAGCTTGGCAACCGGCTCTGGCCACGGAGCAGCCCCCAGGCCAGGCGTGGGACTGGTCCCGCACGCCGGCAGCTCCGGTGCAGCCAGCGTGGGGCTGCGTTGTGTGCCCGGAGCCAGGCAGTGCTGCCTGGYGCTCGCCGGCTGCGTCCTGCATGCCCTGCACGTCCCCACGTTTCGCCGGGCGCCATGGCCCCCCTGCCCCGGCCGCCCTTCCCCGAATGAGTAACCCAGGCTGCCCCGCTGGCCGTGATGGCTCCGTGCCCTGGCCCCGTCACGTGCATCCACAGGCCGTTAAGCACCGCGCCGCCCTCGCCAAGCCCCGCCGGCCCTTGGCACTGCGCCCTCCCAATGGGCCCCCCGCGTCGGGGAGGCCGCACGGCGCCACYGCAGCCCCCGCAGCCCCACAGCCGCTCCGGTGGGACCTGCGCCACCAAGGAGGCGGCGGGCACCGTCCTGGCAGTCCCTCTCCCTCAGCTGCACGCGGCGAGTGGCAGAAAGATCCCTGGCCTGGATGCCCTGCAGCTGGCCCAGCTGGGCTGCCTCCCTCCGGGGCTCTGTGTCACCCGGTGCCCTTTCAGGAATAGGGATAAGGAGGAGGAGGAGAAGGAGGGACAAGTGCCCTGTGCTGCCCATGCCCAGGGCCTCTCGTGATCCTCCACCATGAGCCCTCCCCACGCGCCAGGAGAGCTGGCACAGCCCTGCATGCAGCTCGTGGCCTGGCATGGGGATCCCCTAGGGCTGCCAGTCAGACCTCCCCCAGGCAAGAAAGGCGCTCCTGGCCCTTTAAACCCTGATTGGGACCCAGCCTTTAAAATGGGCCAGGGGGCCAGGGCTCCTTTACCTGCTGGATCAGGCTGGYGAGGAGCAGGTGGGCTGAGCACGCTGGTCCTTCCCTCCCCACCCACGCTGCCTCCCTTCTCCTCCCTGGTACTTTCAAGCCCCCCTTAGCCAGGCCCCTGTCCAGTTGGCTTTGCCCCTAGCCCYGAGGCTGGGTTTTAGTCTGGAAATTGCACCTTTTTTTCTTGCAGAGCGAGTTTTTTTGGTGCTTTATTTTTTTTTTTTTTTGCCAAGCTGAAGAGGTTGGCATGGACGCAGTGGTCTGAGAGCACCTGGGGCCCCGCTTTGGCTAGTGCCCCCCGCCCGCTCTGCCTCGCTGCAGAGGAGGGCATGAGCACAGGGATCCCCTAAGCCCCGCTGCCGACCAGCCCTCGCTCGCCCCGCTCGTGCCCACCATGGCCCCCCTCGCCAGCCTGCTCTTCCTCCTCGCCGCGCTGCTCTCGTGTGCGYTGGCGGCGCTGCCGGCCGGGCCGCCGCTGCCGCTGCTGCAGGCGCTGCAGGAGCGGGCGCCGGGCGGCCGCGGCTGGCGCGCGCCGGCGGGCGGGCAGCCGCTGCGCTACATGCTGCAGCTGTACCGGCGCGCCGCCGACCACCACGGGCGGCCCCGCCGCCACCGCCGCCCTGCCACCAACACCGTGCGCCTCGTGCGGGCCAGCGCCCCCGTGGGACACGTGTGGGCAGGTAAGGAGCGGGTGGGTGGCACCGGGTGAGGGTCCTTGGGGAGGGCACAGGTTGCTCTTGGGATCTTCCCCGCCGTGGTGATGTCTAAGCTCCCTGTGCTGGAGGTGGCACCCAGCCCTCGCACCCCTCGCCACCCGTGTGGTCTCCAGTCCTGCTGTGGATGTGGCTCTCACACTGGCATGGAGCTGTGCCAGCACCAGGGATGAGCCCTGTCCTGGGTGCTTCTGCCCATTGCTGTGTTGTTCCTGGGTGCTGCACCAGGCTTTTTCCCAGCTCTGGCACAGCCCTGGGAGGYGTCCCGCATCCTGGTGCTGCCCAGGGCTGTGCCAGGACAGTGCCCGGGCCCTGACTGCCGCTTCCCCGCAGGTCGCTGGTACGTGCAGCCGCTCACGTACCACGTGGAGGGCCGGCGCGCGGGCGAGCGGCTGCTGCGCGCCGTGGTGCTCTACCCGCAGAGCCCGCCCGCGCCCGGCGGCCGCCTCCTCTGCGCCCTGGAGCCCTCCGCCGCCGCCGCCACGCTGACCCCGGGCTCGGCCGCGGCCCACGGGCAGCCCCGCGGCTGGGCCGCGGCCGACGTCACGTCGTACGTGCCAGCGGGCACAGCGGCGCTCCACCTGCGGCACGTGTGCGTCCGCGCTGGCAGCGCCAATGCCACCTCCGCCGTCCCCAGCGAGCCCTTCCTGCTGCTCTACCTGAACGACACGCAGGCCGGCGTGCTGCCCCGTCCGAGCACCACCGCGCCGCTGTCACCGCCGCACCGGCGGGCCCGCGAGGCGCCGGAGCTGCCCGGTGCGCCGCGAGAGCCGGCGGGCGCCAAGGGCGAGTGCTCGCTGCGCTCCTTCCCCGTGAGCTTCGCGCAGCTCGGCTGGGAGCACTGGATCATCGCGCCGCACCGCTACAACCCGCGCTACTGCAAGGGCGCCTGCCCGCGCCTGCTGCGCTACGGCTACCACGCGCCCAACCACGCCGTGGTGCAGAACTTGGTGCACCAGCTGGTGGATGCCAGCGTGCCGCGGCCCTCCTGCGTGCCCTACCGCTACAGCCCCATCAGCGTCCTCATGATCGAGCACAACGGCGGCATCCTCTACAAGGAGTACGAGAACATGATYGCAGAGTCCTGCACGTGCCGGTAATGCCCGCGGCCGCCGACGCTCTGCTGCCCCGTGCGCCCGCTGCCTCCGGACTTTTTAGAGGGCTCCACTTCGGTTTTTCTTCCGGYGGACCGGGCTGTCCCGTGGCCGCCCCCACCGTGTTGGTGCGGCGCTCGTCGGGCGAGTTTTACGGTAGCTTTTTATGTGAATTGTGAGGTTTTTAAAGGCAGGAGCCTGCTGGGCCCCATCGCAGGGCAACTGCCCCGGGGCCCCGTGGGTGCTGCCTGCTACAGGGAGGGCATCGGCCCAGGGTCCCGGCCTGATGCTTTTGGAGAAGAGCTGGGTCCCAGGACCAGAGCGCGAAGCTCTCGGTGCCGCCTGGGCCTCTCCTGCTGGAGCAGGGAGGGAGAGCCCTGAACGTGGGCTGGGCTCTCCYGCATCCCTTCAGCCTGTCCCTGTGAGTGTCCTCAAGCCAGTGCTGGCTGTCCCCAGTGCACGGTCCCTTCCTGCCCCGTTGGCCATGCCGGCGGTGCTCCTTCCTAGCTCACCTGTATCCCAAAGGGTCTAGTCCCGGCTGTGTCCGGACCTCACTGGGCTGGGGATGGGGCTGTTGTCGCAGGGGAGCGGGGTGGAAAACCTGCTGCTCCCCTGTAATTCCCCCTTGGGGGCTGCRGAAACCGGAGGGACCTGGTGAAGGGGTCACCCCAGGTGCTGGGGACCAGGTGGCCGCCCGTGCGGGGCTCAGCCCTCTGCTTTCTCCGCAGTCCCTTCCCCTCTTTGGCTTGCCATGGTGGCAGCGTTCGGGTCTGCCCCTGGCCTGGGGGCTTGGACCCTCGTCACGGTCTCCTCCTGTCTTCTGCCACCCTTGCTGTACCATGTGCCTTGGGCTCTGCTTGGCTCCGGGATTGTCCCCGGCTCTGGATGTGTCCCTTCCACTTCCAGGTCTCCTGCAGCCTGGCTTTCTATTTATTGTTGACTGTGTAAATAAATAAAATGATGGATTTTGCTAAAGACTATCTGGGCCTGTCCTTACTCTATCCTTGGGCTGCTCTGCAGCCAGATGTGGGGCCCAGCAGCTCCGTGGGGATGTCTTTCTGCCCAGTGCCTGCACTGGGTCTCCCTTAGACTGTGGCTGAGGTGCTGACCTGGGCCTGCAGCCACGGGGGTTATTTTGGGAAGGTGTCTGGAAAGCCAACCCGTCTGTTCCCAGGCATGATGCCCGTGTTTGCAAAGCCAGGGCAAAGTCCCCTTTCCCTGAGGGGGGAGAGGTGCAGCCGGGACTGATGGAGGAGCCTGCAGCCAGCCCCACCTCTCGCCATCCTGCCTGCCCGGTGCCTCCAAGGCCTTGGCTTGCAGCTCTTGCTGGGGTCTCTTCTCTTATTTGGCCGCCACCTGATCTCTTGGTGCCTGTTCATGCTCAACAGTGATGCTTCATCCTGCCCTGTCCTGGTCGCCCTCCAGCTCTCCCAGACCCAGGCTCTTCTCTCCATTCTAAGCGGGGTGAAAGTTTGGAGGCCCTTCAGGCTCCTTTTCTGCCTCTCAGAGGCCACCTTGGGCTGCAGAAAGGGAATGTTTTCCTTTTAAACCTCACAGAAGCCTTGGGGGCAAAGAGTCCTCACCTTCCTGGGAAGCTCCTGCGGGTCAATCATTAGACACGTGGTGTTGGCTCATCTGGGTAGGAGGTGGTGAAAGCGTGACAAGCTGGGCGCACTCCTAGCCCTGGACACCTCCCATTCTCCCCCTTGTCCCCATGGTGGCAGCCACAGGAGGGTCCTGAGGGAAAGGGGTGCTCAGCACGGGGTGCCTGCTCAGCACATGGTGGTGCTGCCACCAGCAGTGGTGGGTCCTGCCAGCAGGACCTTGCACCCTCATCTGTGCCACCTGAGGTGCCCAGCAAAAGGGGCTTCATGGAAAGGGTTCCTGTCCCAGGCCGACCCCGGCACCGTGCCAGCCTCGGGAGGGCAGAGCGTGGCAGGGCAGCTCAGGGCACCGCGGCAGCAGCCGCTCCTGCCATGGGACACCTGGTTGGTGGCCTCAGTGGGGAGCGGAGGGTGATGCCCATGCAGGCCATGGCAGAGCTGGGGTGCTGCAGGCACCCAAGGGTGCCCTCACCCAACTCAGCGCCGGCCCTGGGGAGGACACAGGCTGCATGCGGGGGGCAGATCCAAGGCAGTGGCCTGGGGGTGGCCTGCGGGCTGGGACCGCTCAAATATTTGTGCAGGGCCGTGACCGGGGAGGAGCAGCGCCCGGCCAGAGGTGCAGCCGGCCCTGGAGCGGCAGCACCATGACAGCTCCCGGCCTCCTGGTCCCAGGCGGGGGCACCTGCCTGGTGCTGCTCCTCTCCACCCTCCTGCTGCTGACCAGCTCCATCCAGGTGGGTCTGGCGGGGATCCGGGGCCACCTTGGAGCAGCTGGGGTGTCCTTGGGTGGGCAGCAGCATGGCAGGGCCATGGCAGGGAGCATCTCCTGCCGTCTGTGTGGAGCTGGGCGTGGTGGAGCTCGGTATCTCCTCCTCATCCCTGTCTCCATCTCTGAGGTGCGCAGGGAGGGCCGGAGCTCTGGGTGCTCTCCACGGCGGACATGGAGCCGGCAGCGGGGCACCCTGCCAGCCGAGTCGCCCGCATGACACCCTTTTGGAGAATGGTGGGCAACAAGCCCCCGGGTGCCCACTGCCGGCACAGCCTTGAGTGCATCACCAAGGCCTGCAGGTGAGTGGGGACCCCAGCGCTGCCAACCCGGCACCCCACGAGGACCCCAGCCCTCCCAGCGGCCCCAGCCCACCCTGCATGCACCCAGCTTCACCAGTGTCCTCAGCCTGGGACCTCTCCTTCCCATCCTCTACATCCCCACCCTGGCACCCCGTGTGTAACCCAGTCCCACCCATGCCACCAGTATGTCCCACTCCACACTGGTGCTCCCAGCACTGGGGTGCCCTAGACACCAAGGTCCCCAGGACCAGGTGACACTGGCGCAAGGACCCATGGCCACTCTGTCCCRCAGGGCAGGACGCTGCTCCTCCCCATCCTATGTGTGCTGATGGCCACGGCCACCCCGGGAACGGCCTCTCCCGCAGCAGGAGCACGGAACGGCGGGCACCCCACGGACAACTGGACCCGCTGGACTCCAGAGAGGCCCCGCAGCAACACCGTGGTGGCTGCAGGTGGCCCTGAACGGGGGCAACAGCTGGATGGGCCGGTCGTCTGGACAATAAAACCTCTCTGCACCATGGCAGCTTTTATGGGGCCTCTGCTTCCTGCCGGGAGCAGCAGGGCTCGTGTTGCCCAGGCCCTGCGAGCCACCGCGCATGCCCAGCCTGGCAGGGCAGCCTGGGTCGTCTCTGCGCTGCATTCCCGGGCTTCCTCACAGAGGGATGGGGACGTCCCCAGGCTCCCCCTTGCAGCCACCCCACGGAGTGACCCTCACACTGGGGCTCTGCCGGCACAGGACTGAGAAGCAGCTCCCTGCGTGAGCTGCTCCGTGCACTGCCAGCAAGGCGCAGGACATGAGATCCCTGGACAGCAACGGGAGCAGGAAGCCAACTCCCCTGTGCCAGGGATGCCTGCTCGGGACAGTGCCAGGGGCAGGGGCAGCACTATRCATATGTGTGTGAATATGCATGTACACGTGTAGTGGATGTATGCGTGCTTGCACATGTATGTATGCATGTGTGTAAGTGTAGGTCTCTATGTGTACACATGTGTGGATGTATGTATGCACTTGTACGTGTGTGCATGCCTGTACATCCCTAAAATGCCAATGTGTGTGTGTGTGTGTGCCTGTGTGTGCTCACACACTTGTGTGTGCAAACAGGGGCCGACGTGGTGTGCTCGCATGCATGTGCTCGTGCACATGTGAGCCTGTGCATGCATGTGCATGCATGTGTGCGCCCTTGTGCACATGCATGCAGGTGCAGGTAGGCACGTGCATGCACACACAGTTCCGCACGTTCACGCGTGTACGTCTGCGCACGGGTCCCCGCGCACGTCCATGTGCACCGGCGGGCACGTCTGAGCGCGGCCGCTGCCCGCGCGCGGCCGGTGCCGGCAGGGGGCGCTGC
>NW_020455415.1:4505020-4550608 GCF_003342845.1 Nothoprocta perdicaria | reverse complement strand
GCGGCGGGCGGCTCTTTACCGGGCTCCGGGGGCCGCAGGCGGCTCTTTACCGGGCTCCGGAGCCGGTGGGGCGGCGGGCGGCTCTTTGCCGGGCTCCGGAGCCCCCTCCACGGCCGCAGCCCCAGTCCAGTGCCCCTCGATGGGGCCCTGGGACCCCGCGGGGAGGGTTTGCCCCTGGCCCGGGCACCTGCGTGGCCAGGGCGGGCTGGGGGAGGGCAGGGGAGTGGGGGGATGTTGGTGGTCAGGAGCTGGCACGGGGACCAAGCTGCCCCCTGAAACGAGATGCCACCCGGACCACTAGCGCTCTCATAGATCATAGAATCGTTGTGGTTGGAAAAGAGCTTCACTGAGTCTAGCTGGAAGTCCCTCACCCATCTCGTGTCCTCCCTCCCCGCAGGACCCGGTGACGGGCTTGCTTCCCGCCAGCGAGGACCACAAAGATGCCTGGGTGCGCGACAAYGTCTACAGCATCCTGGCCGTGTGGGGCCTGGGCATGGCCTACCGCAAGAACGCCGACCGCGATGAGGACAAGGCGAAAGCCTACGAGCTGGAGCAGGTAGGGGGAACCCGGCGCGGGAAAGGCCTCCTGCCCACTGGGAGCTCTTTGAGACCAACAGCTGGTTTGCTGTTTGTGCGGCCCAGCTCTGGGTCTGAAAAGACATGGGGGGCTGTGGGCAAGTGAAGATATGGGGACAAGGCTGCCCTGCAGTCTGGGGAGGCTGCAGAGGCAATAGGAGAGGATCCCAGAGGCTGCTCTTTGCAGGCTGTGCTGGAGCTGGGGCTTAAACCCTGCCTGAGATTCAGCTGTGGGCCTGGGATGATGCAGGGACTCAGCCCCATTTCCCTGAGATGGAGGAGCTGTGTCCCACCGGCTTGACCTCCCGCCTCCAGCCCCACAGCTTGGCTGGGAGCGCTGCTSATTGCCTGGAGAGTAAGGGCTGGAAATGTGAGCAGGGGCTCTGGTTACAGACACCGGAGTCCTGCAAAGGTCAGCGACCAGCTGGTCCTGAGTCAGGGCTTCTCCTCGCTGTGCGGGCGTTTACAAGCTTGTTTTCCTTGTTCCTGCAGAGTGTGGTGAAGCTGATGCGTGGACTTCTGCAGTGCATGATGAGACAGGTAGGGGCTCGAGATCATCTCTGAATGAAGTGATGTCCTTGCAGCTCTGGTCCATCACCAGGACAGCCAGACCCAGCTACGCAGTGTCTCCCCAACCTTCCCCAATGTGCAGAGAAATGGCCCTTTTCCAGGAAGTCTTAAAATAAGCCAGGTTGGCATCTGTCCTGCTGCTGAGCTCTCTTCCTGGGAGCCCTAGTGTTGTGGGCAACAGAAGAGGCCTTGCCAGCTGCTCCCTCTCCTGGGGCCTGTCTCACACCGGGACTGTGTAGCTCCTGTCCCTTGASGAACTTGGGGCCACCCTTGTCTCTCAGTGTGGTGCAAGTGCAGATGTGTCTTCTCCATGGCTCGCAGCCTTGCTGCAGTGGTGCCCCGTAGTAAGGGTGGTGTGTGAGCTTGGACCTGCTGTCTGAGCTGTTGCAGGGACTTGCACCCTTGAAAAGGCTGTGAGTGCCTACCTAAGCATTAGGAGCTGCAGCTGGCCAGAGCCTGGCACAGCCCATAGCTGTGGGGCTGCAGGACCTCCCTGGCGCTTGTGTTTGGCTGGCACCTACATCCCTTTGCTCTTCTCAAGGTGGACAAGGTGGAGGCGTTCAAGTACAGCCAGAGCACCAGGGACTGCCTGCACGCCAAGTTCAACACCCACACGTGCGCCACGGTGGTGGGGGACAACGAGTGGGGTCACCTGCAGATGGACGCCACTTCCCTCTACCTGCTCATGCTGGCGCAGATGACGGCCTCAGGTGAGGCTGCTGCGGGGGCGCAGTTTCGGGCCCTGGGTCTCGGAGGGGAAGGGGCTTCTGCTGCCCACGTGGAGCAGCCCTGAGGCCCCAGGGCAGCAGCTATTCGGGCAGGCCTCGGCACGGAGGAGGGAGGAAAGCCGGGGTGTGCTGATCCCCAGGGCTCCCCACATCCTCAGGGTGTCCATGGTGAGGCCACCACCMTCATTCTTGTCGTGTGCTCACAACCCTTGAGGCAAACAGGAGTCRTTCACGCTCCCTAAAAGACACCATTTCTCTGAAACCCCATGGGGGTGGGAGTGCTGGGACCTACCAGGACAAGACTGACCCAGAGCAGATATGCAGGGAAGAGGAGTCGGGTCTCGGTTGCTGCAGCCCTTTTGTAGCAGCTTGCAGGCTTRAAGGGACTCAAGTGAGCTCTCCTTGCTGCAGGCCTTCACATAATTTACAGCCTGGATGAGGTCAACTTCATCCAGAACCTGGTGTTCTACATTGAGGCAGCCTACAAAACGGCGGTGAGTAGAGTCATGGGCCAGCAGGATGGTGCTTGGGTTTCCTGGGGTGCCAAGGCAGCCAACTGGTGCCTGGGGCACTTGCAGGGCTCCCACGAGCTGGATGCAAAGTCCTGCTGAGCGCCTGGGTGCTGCTGGGTGCTGTGGGCTTCGTGACCAGGCCCGGGGCCAAGGGAAGGTCTCCAGCGGGCYGTGCTCCGCAGCACAGTGTGGGAGCAGGGTCCCCTGGGGCCAAGGCCGTGGGGCTCAAGGGCTTCCCAAGAGTGCTGTGAACCCCTGTGTCTTTGCACAGGACTTTGGCATATGGGAGCGTGGAGACAAGACAAACCAGGGCATCACCGAGCTGAATGCCAGCTCTGTCGGCATGGCCAAGGTGAGCAGGGAGAGGTGCTGGGAGCCAGAGGGGAGGTGGGTGGCCGTGCTGCCACGACTGCGTTTGAACAACCAGTGGCCTCTTTCCATTCGGGGGGTGTAAAGGCAGGGGTTGGACTTCAGTGTTGGAGCTGAGGGTGCTGAGCCCAGAGGCATGCTAGATACTCATGGGTTCCTGGGCAGGAAAGCCTTTCTACTGGTGCGCTGGGATAAATCCGTGTTTCTGTCACCTGATCTGTGCTTTTGCTGGGAGGAAAGAATGAACTGAGTTGTTCTACTGGAATAACTGTTCCTTTCCCGGGTCCTGTTGACCTCTCTTTCCCTGTTTAAAGTTGGGCAGYGTGTTCTGCAGAGGGGCTGGCATGGGGTGAGCTCATATGGACAAGCACCCCGGGGAGGACTCACTGCCTTGGGTCTCTCCCTGCTCGCAGGCTGCCCTGGAGGCACTGGATGAGCTGGACCTCTTTGGAGCAAAGGGAGGCCCACAGTCCGTGATACAGGTGCTGTCGGACGAGGTGCAGCACTGCCAGGTGAGTCCGGGCTGCCTCCCACTGCTCCGGAGCTCCCGGAGGGAAGTGCCGCCCGCGCCTGGCTGCTCCGCAGAGCACAGGGTGCCTGCAGCAGCAGAGGTGTCTTCAGGGAAGAGCCCTCCGTGGGGCAGTCTAGGGTGCCCTGGTATGTCCCCAGGGCTGGGATCAGCCTGTTCCACAAGCTGTGTTAGTGCTACAGCGAACTACTCCGTGCGGAGTGGGTGCTGGTCCTAGCAGTGGTCCCACAAGTAGATGGGTGCTGTCTCGCAGCTCACCCTTGCCACCTTGATCCTTTCACATGGCTAACATGTCCTATCACAGGATTAACGTTGAGCCAGTGGGGTTACAGTGTGAGCAGACCTGTTACTGGTGTGCACAGGGCTTCCCAGTGCCGGGCCTGGCGGTCTAAGCAGCTCTCCTTCCTCTCTGCCCAGTCCATCCTGCATTCAATGCTCCCAAGGGCCTCCACATCCAAGGAGGTGGATGCCAGCGTGCTCTCTGTCATCTCGTACCCGGCGTTCGCTGTGGAGGACMGCGAACTGGTGGAAATCACCAAGCAGGAGATCATCACGAAACTGCAGGTGAGCGGCTGGGCCCTCATCTTGCCCTTGGTGGGGAACAAGTGCAGAACCCAACTGAGGTGACCTGCCCGAACCCTGGAGTTCTCATCTCCCCCTAAACTTACGCTAGGAAGGGTTGCCAGAGCAATTCCCTTTTCTTGGGGAGGGCTTCGTGCTTCTCCTGCTCACTAACTCTTTGCCTCCCTTCCAGGGGCGCTACGGCTGCTGCCGTTTTCTCCGCGATGGATACAGGACCCCCAAAGAGGTAACTGCCTCACAGCAGCCCCGGCACTTGCCTGTCTCRGCTCACATCCCAGCATTTGTCACATATCTCCCATCTGAAGGGCAATGAGACTGCTGCCCCGTGTGAGAGCCCTGCACCGGCCAGCCAGGGCTCCCAGGGTGGCACGAAGCAAGGACCAGAGGCACCCGGAGGGGACCKTGCAGTGCCCCTTTCCAGCAACCTCCAGCCTGCAGCATCCCTTGGATCATGGAGCTGCATCTGCCTCTCCCAGGCTTGCATGCAGCTTGTGCCCTGCCCTACTTGCCTGCACAGAGCCAAGGGAGACTTGATACTTTGGAGAGGAAAAAACAGAAAGTTTTATAAGCAGGAGGCATTTAATAATCCCSATATCAGGAAACGGTGCGTGGAGGCTCTTTATATGTCAACAGCTGGCGGGCTCATAACCTGATGGGGCTCCTGTGGGTGCTTATCCTGCCTGGGACTCTTCTGTGCATAACATCAGCATGAGCACCTCTAAAAGCTTCTCCTCTGCTGTGTCTCTTCAAGCCTGACCATAATAGGCAACATGCATCCCTAGGGCTCTCCGGAGCCGGAGAGKAGCAACAGCATCTCCAGTCTTGTTTTTCCCAGCACTTGCGAGCTTTGCCAGCGRTTCTGCTGAGGAGCTGAGCCCCTCTGGGCCCCAGGCGGCCCAGGAGTGGCAGGAGCTTGTCRCCAGGAAAAGCTCTGCTCCCTGAGGCTCCTGGGCCTGGCTGTTTGCTCCTTCTCTGATGCAGAGCGCGGAGGCTCAAGCGCAGGCTGTGGGAGCACTCTGTGCTGCATGTACCTGGGCATGGGAGGATAGCTCTCCATCCCGACCGCTTCTTTCGTGTCAGCCAGATGGGCTGTGTGTTGGAGGTGAAGCTGCTTCCATCTCTGCCACCAGCCGTCATCCACAGAGGACAACTGTGGTGGCCTTTGAGACTGGTCACTCTGGAGAGCAGGAAATCCATTAGCTTGAGGAGACCCTGTAAGGTGGCTGATCCTGCTGTCATGTCCTCTCTGCAGGACCCCAACCGCCCCTACTACGAGCCTGCCGAGCTGCAGCTCTTTGAGAACATCGAGTGTGAGTGGCCTCTGTTCTGGACGTACCTGATGATCGATGGGGTTTTCAGCGGCAACATGGAGCAGGTAATGCATGCAACACATGCAGAGAGAGAAAGGGAGTCCCTAGCAAGGAGCCCAGGAGGGAGAAGGATGCCTGGAGCTTGATTCCCATCTCTTCTCTTCCCAGGTGCAGGAGTACCGTGAAGCCCTCGACGGGGTCCTTGTCAAGGGGAGGAACGGTGTGCGCCTGCTGCCGGAGCTGTACAGTGTCCCTGCGGACAAGGTGAGCTGCCCTGCCTGCAGTGTGGGTCTCCTGTGCAGAGGTTTAGGGTGGCAACTGTCCCATTGCCAGACAACTGAGATTTTACAGATGATTTACCCAAAGCGGTAGTAAAACTGCAAATGTTCTGCATGGAATCCCCCTATAAAAAGGGTGGTTAGGCATGGCTTGGAGTCCTTAAAACCATCTTAAATATGATTCGTAAATAAAGTGTTTTGTTTTTTTCCCCAAAGCAAGCCTTGCCATGTTAGAAAGATGTGCTTTGGTGACCCAGTCTGTTGTTCTGGAGTTCTCTGAGACCTCGGGATGAGCAAAGCTGTGTTAGAAGCTCCTGCTAACCTCCCATTCAATGTCACGGGAGTGTCTGTGTGTGCCTGGGCTGAGAGCACTGGTCTCCTGCTCCCCAGGTCGGGCAAGAGCAGTGCTCTCCTGGCTGCCGTTGTGTTCCTGGCACTCGTCACCCGTTTCTTTGGGGTGGTGTGTGCTGGGAACCTCCAACCAGCTGACTGTGTTGCTTGAAGCATGTGTTGCTTTTGGAGGTTCTTGTTTTAGGCCTGAAATTGCTGGGCTCTAAATGCAATGATTTTCTTACCCATGCTGTGCCTGTGGGCTTCCTCCCTGACCTCCTGCCTTGCCTTCCAGGTGGATGAGGAGTGCCGGAACCCCCACACTGTGGACAGAATTCCCATGGGCAAGCTCCCACATATGTGGGGCCAGTCCCTTTATATCCTGGGGTGCCTCATGGCTGAGGTAAGTTCACCCTGGCTCTGGGGAGTGCTGAGCTCTCCCAGCTCGGAGCCCTAAAGGGGCCACCTACCAATACATGTTGTTGGAAAGAGGACAGTTGTGCCTCAGAGATGACTGTGCTTGGATTTGCAGTGGGCATCACCAGCCCTGCTCTGCCCATGCGATGTTCATCCATCTCCTTCCGCTTTTTCTTTCTCCAGGGGTTTCTAGCTCCTGGCGAGATCGATCCCCTCAACCGCAGGTTTGCGACTGTCCCCAAACCCGACGTGGTGGTCCAAGGTGAGGGGGACAGACTGGTCCCACACTCCCTCATCTAGCGCAGATTTCTGTGCCCAGCAGAACTGGGGGCTCTCCCCATGCTACATGAAGTGGGCTGGGAGCAGTGGGTGACTGCTTCTGAGGAGACCCAAATGCAGCAAAATCTCAGGCCTGACAAGAAAACGAGAAAATTTACAAGAAAATTTAGAGGGATTTTCTCCCTCTGACTAGCTGCAGGCTCATACCCAAAGGTGGCTCCATCTGAGCTGCAGCTGAAAGCAGATGAGGATATATTTAATGCCCATAAAGTCCTCTGGGATTTGGAGACTGCAARGAGGGAAAAGATGGGATATAAGCCCTTCTTGTGCTCCCCATGTTGTCCTGGGGCAGGCTCAAAACTCTCCTATCTTCTAGCTGCTTAATACGCTGGCTTGGGATAAGTATCTTGTTTGGAGAGGGAGCAAGGGTGTCCTTCTCTGTAGTGGACACTTGTCCCTGAAGGGCTGCTGGACCCCAGACAGCTCTCTACATGATGTGGCACCTTGAGTCCCCAAAGCCTTGGGGCAGCACTGTTACCCGCCCCGAGCTCCTGCCTGCTCTGAGCCTGCTCTACTCGCTCCATAGTGTGCATCCTGGCAGAGACGGAGGGCATCAAAGCCATCCTGAAGAAGGAGGGCATCCACGTGGAGACTGTGGCTGATGTGTACCCCATCAGAGTCCAACCTGCCCGCATCCTCAGCCACATCTATGCCCGCCTGGGTAAGCTGCACTGTGGGCTTCTGAAGTAAAGGGGATGAGGAGGGGGTGGTCCCATCCCCTGGTGATGTCCTCTTGCTCCCTGCCTGGCTGATCAGGGCTCTTCCGTAGATCCCTGGCTCTGGGAACACTGCTCCTGCCGGAAGGGGAACAAGTTTGGCAGTTCAGGGGGATTCTGGAGGGGACAAAGCTCTGGGGCTGTGGTTTCAGATTTGGTCCAGGACAGACAGATACTCTGAGCAGGTGCCTTTGGGACAGACCTGGTGTGGACATGAAGCAGCTCTTGCCCCTTCACCCATATCACAATGTTGGGGGCAAGACAGACACCAGGAAAGGGTCCCTTGGTAGTCTTTGGCAGAAGAGTCTGTGGGGATGTTGCYGCAAGGGGAGGCGGTAAGAACATGAAGAGATGGATGTGTTGAGAGCTCTCCACATGTATTCCCTGACACAGCAACTCCTTAGGCACAGAACTTGTTTTGCAGGAGCTGCAGATCTAGCCTGGGTCAAAGGAGAAACCCAATCTGTGGCAGGCTGCAAGTGCTGGCTAATTTAAGCCCCCAAAAGGCCAAATGTGACCTTGGCAATGGGAGCAGGGAGATCTGTGCGCAGAGATGGAGGCAAGTGCTGCCTGGCATCTGCCAGAGCATCTCTCCATGGGCTGGCCATGGCCAAGAGGCCACGCTGCTGCCCTGGGGATGCTGATGCAGTTGACAGCTTCAGGGTGACAGGCAGCTTCCCAGTGGCACCCAGGTGCAGTGGGGAAATCCTGCCCCAGCATCTGACATCCACAAAGACCTGGAAGTGTCCGGAGTGCCTGGAAATGTGGCATTTTGTCGAGGTCAGGACTGGCTCTATGCCCCTACTCCAACAAAAGTCCCTGGGGAGGGTTTGGAGGGGCAGGACATTGTTGTCCCTCAGAGCTGTGCCAGTGGAAAGCTGGCTTTGGGGCTCCTGAACCAGAAACCAGGCTTTTCTTGCTGCCTGGCAGCATCGTGTTTGGTCTGATACTTACTACCATGTGCCCTTTTGCCAGGTGGCATGGGGAAATTATATTATTTTCTTCCCCACAGGCCGCAACAAGGGGATGTCCCTCACAGGACGTCCCTTCCGGCAGATGGGTGTCCTTGGCACCTCCAAGCTCTATAACATCAGGAAGAACATCTTTGCCTTTACCCCCCAGGTGGGTGGTCCTGCAGGGCCAATGGGGCTCGTTTCCAGCTTGTGGTGTTCCATGGAAATGAAGCATGAAGCATTCCGGGGCTTCCAGAGGATGGGGGGCAATGGCGATGGAGTGGAGTCATATGGGCATGGAGATTTCTCCTTGTGAACTCCTGGCCAAGCCCTCCAATTCATGACTGGGGTGGCCGGTAGCTGTTCAGAGGGCCTGGTGGCTGTGGAAAGGGCTGTTCATGTCTCCTGCTGTCCCTGCAGTTCATAGACCAGCAGCAGTTCTACCTGGCTCTTGACAACAAGATGATCGTGGAGATGCTGCGGACGGACCTCTCGTACCTCTGCAGCCGCTGGAGGATGACCGGGCGGCCGACCATCACCTTCCCCGTCTCTCAGACCATGCTGGGTACAGCTCCTCCTGCCCCACGAGGCGTTCGGCTAAAACTGCCCCCAGAAAGCAGCCTCTGCAGGAGGTGGCGGGGATGAATGTGGGACCATCTAGGTGACAGGGACATGACAGCATCCTGGAAGCAGCTCCCTACCCTAAGGAATCATGATGAGGTGGCGGTTCTCCTGGTAGCGAGCGGGGCTGCCGGCCAAGCTTTAGCACACACAGCTCAAAGGATGTTCCCTGGCAAAGTGCTGTTGGATCTCCAAGCAGCTAGGCCTTTGGGGAGGTCTTAGGTGAATGAGAGAGAGATTTTTAGGCCAAGAACATAATCCCCCTGTTGTGAAAGTGTTCTTGGGGCTGTTCCTGCGTCCTGCTCTGACTCTTCACCAAGCCTGTCTGTTGAAGGCTTTTTTTTCTAGAGGACAAAGAGGAGAAAATAGCAAGCCGGAAGGCACAGAAAGCTCTGCAAGTGGCTCAGAGCAAAACGGGCTTCCCTGGAGCAGCCCTCTCCCTTCTGACTCCCTTTTGCTATTGGGTCATTTCAGTTCCCATTTTGAACTTGAAAACCCTTTAAATGTCTAAAATACACTGTGGTCCCTCTACTCTCCCTTCTCCCCGCCATCAGCTCCCCATCTGCTGATGTAGAGAAACCCAGGGAGGGCATGAGGGGCTGTGAGATCCCTTTGCCTGGGCTTTGCTGGGAATTCCTGAGTTCTCACCCATGCAAGTGCCTCTTTCTGTCCCGAACAGATGAGACGGGCAGCAGCGTGCACCCCACGGTCCTGGCGACGCTGCGGAAGCTGCAGGATGGGTATTTTGGTGGCGCGAGGTGAGTGCAGGAGACCAGGGGGCTGGTGGCCTCGTAGAGCCTGGCGGGTGGGTGCCAGCCAGGCCTGAGCACTGGATGGGAGCAGCAGGTCTCTGGGACAAGCCGTGGAGGTGGGACAGGATGCACTGGGCCACGGGTGCACCCAGGGGCTGCAGTCCCCACAGAGGAGGTCCAAGGGAAGAGGTATCTCCTCACGCTGTTCAATCCACAGCTGTGGGACTCCCCTTCCACTTTGGGCAGCCCTTTCAGTGCCCCGTATCTTGTGCTCTCCAATGCCTACATCTGACTGGGGATGCTGGAGCAGGCGCTGGGATGCTTGTGCACACTCCCTGGCAAGCGCCTCCCTAGCAAGCCTTCCCCGCTGGAAGGGCCTGCCCTCAATCTAGGAGGTGAGCCCAAGGGTGCCCTGCCTCCCCATTCCTCTCTCCATGACCTCCCCTCCTCTCACCCAGGATCGAGACGGGTAAGTTGTCTGAGTTCCTGACAACGTCATGCCGAACACACCTCAGCTTCATGGACCCCGGGCCGGAGGGTAAGGTCTTTGCCAACGATTACGAGCTCGGCATTGACAGCTTTGAGGAGCTAGATCCTGAGGAATGGCTGCATGGCTTGCAGTTAGCAGATGATGGTAAGGGGGAACAGACCAGTTGTTTCTGTCAGCTGGAAAATGCTAAACTCACCAGTAAACCCCTAACTCCTGGCCTTCCTGCCAGAGCCTGCCATCATGTTCTTAATACACTTGGTTTCCACCACGCCTTTGTTTTCATCTGACCCTCCATCCATTAACCTTGCCTGTGTGACATTTAGAGTGACATTAGCAGGGTGGACGCTGAGTGATTTGCTGCGGCTGTGGTAGCCCCCTTGCCAGGGCCACTTCCCAGACACGTGTTGCTGAGGTGGATAGAGGTGGCTGTGGAGAGCCCAGGAGATGTTCTGGAACGAGCCCTGCAAACCTCTATAGCCGATTCACAGGGAGGCGAGGAAGGCTCATTGTGCCAGCTCCGCGCTGGGGCTTTGCCTCCAGTGTTTCGGTGTGGTCCCTACCAGCGTAGCACAGAGAGTGATGTTGGCCCAGAAGACACAGAAAATGCCTGAGATGGCAGGGAAGAAGAGACAGTTTCCATGTCCTTGAGCAGTACCTGAGTGTTGTTTTCATGAGGTCTTTCACCTTTCCTGAGCAGAGCTGTTGGGCAGCTGCTCCAGTGTGTGCTGAATTGAGGCTTTGCTGTCACGGACACGTTGCCCACTGGGGACCTGCTCTGTACCTGTGTCCTGGTAGGCTGATCTTGCCCCGAGAGGGTGCACGTTACACTGCACCCTTGCAAGCAGGTCTGGATGCATCCCACGGCTTGACGCTGGTCCTCTTCCCAGCCTTCCCAGCCATCTGCTGTGCCCTGCTCCGTCTGGTGTCTGTAGCCAGCACAGAGAAGACTCTTACGCTTCTCTCGCCTAACTGTGCTACTCTCACCGTGTCTGCTCTTGGGCTACGCTGCAGCCTCTTGGCCTTGTGTGGGCCCTGGCCAGGCTTGTCCAAGGTATCTGCATCTCCAGTCTGGGAGACAGGGCCAGCGCACCCACTTTTGCCTCTCTGCAGCAGCCTAAAGATGCTCAGTTTTCAGTTTCTGCTACATTCAGACAGCCAAAGGGGAGGGTGTTCTCGAGGTCCATGCCATGGAGGGCTTCTGCAGCATGTTGGCCTCAGCAGAGTCCCCTGCACAGTGTGTCCGAGTGGCCGCTCACTCTACCTGTCAGAGCCTCCTAGGCTGGCACAGGGCATCCCCGGCAGATGCCGGAGAGGATGTTGCGCTGTGTTGGCCTCGGAGCTGTTCACCTGCTGGAGCCTGAAGGCTGCAGAAGAGGCGATGCCAGAGCTGCACGGGAGGCTGCCACCTGCCCTGTGTGCCAGCTGGGCCTGGGCTCTGCACCAGGGAGCAGGGTGGTGTCTGGGGACTCCTGTGACAAGCAGCGTGCTGCCCTGCCTGACGGCTTGCGTGGGCCCGTGCAGCGGCAGCCTCTGCCCCTTCATTGCGTTCTGCCTCCGCTCTCCCGGGCGAGCGGAGATGCAGTTTCCAAATGCCATCCTCCGTGCTGCATGTAGTGGCCCTGGCCCTCCTGTTACCACCTGGATKTCCTTCGAGCAAACCCTGATGTCTTTGTACAGGCTGCAGCACGTGCAGAGAGTAGTTACTCAGCGGGGCTGGGACCTGATGGCGCTGTCAGAAATGCAGAGCCGAGTCAACCTTCAGTCCCCAGCAGCAGCCTAGACAGCTCAGATGAGACACCTTCTTCAGCTAGGTCACCTCCCTGGCACAGGACTGAAGGCAGGGCCTCYGGCTGGACTCGGAGGGACCCAAGCTTGGAGCTGGTAGCTGGTGTCCTGGGAAGCAGAGGCAGTTTGGGGACAAGGGTGTCAGAGCTTCTGCGCTTCGCGTCCTGTTGCCAGCGTCGTCCTGCTGCCCGCGCAGCCGCTGGCGCCAGCCCCTGCTTTGGTTGGTGCAGCGAGCAGAGCTTTGCCCGTGCCGGGGTGCAGCTGGGGAGCTCTGCCCTACATGTGGGGGAGGATGCCGAGGTGCCGCGTGACACGAGCCCTCTCTTGTGCCCGCCCTGCAGACGACTCGTTCGATGAGGTTGCTCAGTACTTAGACCACCTGCTGAAGCGCACGGCTCCCCAGTCCAGCCTCCCTCCCACCGCCCAGCGCGGAGGGCTGAATCGCTTCCGAGCTGCCATCCACACCACCCGGGATCTCATGTCCCTGGCGTCCAAAGCTAAAGACCTTCACRTCCAGAGTGAGTAACAGCCCCTCCCATCCTTCCAGGCTCGGTGCGCTTGGCACCCTGCAGATGTGAGGTCAAGTCAGGCTGTGGGGCTACAAGAGGCTGAAATGCCTTGAAGAGACTTGCTAGGAACCCAGCACCCTGTGCGATGCTCTGGAGATGTGCTGCTGGCTTTGGTGGTGATAGACACTTGGGTGGTGACAGGAAAGGTGGCTTGGAGCAGCAGGAGGGATCAAGATGCCGCATCTTCCATGGCTTTATCAGCCTGTCCTTGGGGCTGTTTCTGGTGCAAGGCAACATCACGAAGCAGCACAGCCTCACAGGTCTCACACCTCTGTGCTAATGTCCAGGGTCTAGGGTGCTTGGGTCGCCCTCCCTGCTCTCCTGGTGTTGTCTCCATAGCTGTTGTGTTACTAACATGGACAGCTGCCAGTGGAGATGATCCTTGTGCTCAGGTGCCCATCCTGCCTGTGTGTCTCATTCCATCTCTTCATGTGCTCTTGGGACTGAGCTGGTCCCTCCGGCTGTGAGCGTCTCCAGCTCTTCTCCAGCCATTGGCTTCCTCTGCCTGSGTCTCTCACTACAGACCTGGTTGCTTCCCTGGCTCTACAGCCAGGCAGTTGCCAAAGGCTGGGCGTGATGAGGTGGCCCCGGCTGTGCTGGCTGCTTSCGTGGGCACCAGGACGTGGAGACGAACCCGTGTGGCACAGGCAGCAGATGAGAGCCCTGCGGGAACAGGGGGCTCTCCCGGCAGGGCTGCCACCGTCCTCCCCGCGCAAACCTCSGCTCTGCGCCCAGCGTGGAAGCAGTCGGCTGGCGCTTTGGGGAAAACCAGAGTGCTGCTCAAAGGGCAGACTGAACCTCTTAGCTTCTTTGTGGCGTGGGGCTGTAGGACTGGCTGGAGAGTTTGCCTGAGGGAGGAAAAAAACAAAAAACAAAAAACCTACTTTAAAGCTCATGTCTCATGTCTCACAGAGTATCTTGGAGCCAGTGTCTGCTCACAGAGACTCCTGAGRCAGAAACAGGTCACGAGCTGTCAGCTCGCTGTGCCATCCCTGTATGGATTAGTGGACAGGGGCTACAACTGCTGCCTCCTCCAGCAGGATTTCTGGGAAGAAGCAGAGTGTCAGACCTGCTCTGAGCTGCTTTGACACATGGAATGGGAGTTGGGATGGGCTAGGTTAGGGTTCAGAAAAGGAGAAAGCATAGAGGCAGGACTGGAGTTGGTGTGGAAAGGGGCTGGCAAAGGAATCATAGTGGTGCCAAGAGAGCTGAGCTGGGAGCACTTTTTGGTTTTGGCCACAACATGGGTCCTAGTGCCAGCCCGGCCCTGAAAAACTTTCCCACTTAGGGTTAGTGTTCAGAAAAGGAAAAAGCGTGGAGGCAGGGTTGGTGTTGGTGTGGAAAGGGGCTGGCAAAGGAGTCATAGCGGTGCCAAGAGAGCTGTGCTGGGAGCACTTTTTGGTTTTGGCCACAACATGGGTCCTAGTGCCAGGCTGGCCATTAAAAACTTTTTCACCTAAGGTTAGGTGTCTGTGCTAACTCCAGGTTTCTTTCAGATGTTGGCATGTACATCCCCAACAAGATCTTCCAGGCATCCCAGCAGTCTGTCAATTTGCTGAGCACTCCTCTCCAGCATGATATGGACGGCAAGGTAAAGGCCTGGGCCTGGGAGTGAGCAGGATGGTCCTTACGGAGCTGCCGTGGGCGAGCTTGGCATTTGGGACGGGATGGCTATGGATGAGCAGCCTTGGCTCTGACTGCCCTGCGAGTACCAGGTGCTGTGAGTGTTAACCGGGACTGTGGCTCTCCCTTCCCTTAGAGCTACGTGCTCAACGCAGAGATGAACTTGCCCAGAGATGAAGCTGGCAACGTGGACTTCAAGGCACTGGTGGACCAGCTACGTGTCTGCCCCACGCTGCAGGAGCAAGCAGACATTCTCTACATGCTCCACATCCTCAAGTACGAACACTGAGTCCCACTGCTCTGTCCTTGTGCTCTGCCACCTTTGTCTGGATCTCGCTTCTCTGAGCAGCCTGCCTGCTGAGGGCACCACAGATCTGCCGCTGCAGCTCTGGGCTAGGGCATCCAGGGCTCGCCTYGGGTTTACAGTCCGTCCCGTGGCTCAAAGCACACCTGAAAGCTAACAGCAGGTCTGCTCAGGCCTCTGCACAGCAGTGGGGCCAGATAACCCAGAGCCTGTTCCTGAGCAGAGGCACCTTGAGAAGCAGGGCTGCCAACCATGTGTGCTGACCTGCAGTGCCCATGTGCTGCTAAGAGCTGCCCTGGTGGGAGTTGCTGCCCATAACCTGGTGTCTCCTTCATTGCAGGGGGCCCGACTGGCACACCGGGCTTGAGAGCGAGCCTGGGCCCACCGTCAAGGAGCTCCTCACTGAGCTGTACGTGCGCGTGGGGGCCACGCGCCAGTGGGCCCTGATCCGTTACATCTCCAGCATCCTCAAGAAGAAGGTGGAAGCTCTGGATGAGGTAAAACGCTGCTGCCAGGCTCCAGGAAGGCTGGGGAGATGCATAGCGGAAGATGCAGCAAAGAGGGCAGCTGAACCTTGGCTACGTCTGCTCAGGGGACATGTCCCAGACTGTGACTCTTGCCAGGGCCCCAGCACCAGTGCTGTGTGTGTCTGTTCCTGTGGCTGAACTGGAGGGCTAGCACCTGAGTTGACCTTTCCTTTCCCCAGGCCTGCACCAGCCTCTTGTCTCACCAGAAGCACCTGACGGTGGGGTTGCCCCCAGAGCCCCGTGAGAAGACCATCTCTGCGTGAGTGGGGCACTTCCCTCTCCCTACATGTGCCGGGCTGGGCCAGATGGCAGCCCCTTGCTCCGTCTGCTCTGGGATCCATGGGCATGGGTGGTTCTGGATGGCTGCCTGCATCTTGTCCAGGCTGTGTGGCATGAGCTTTCTGGGATCTCAGGATGAGGCATTCTGTGCCTCAGCTGAACAGGCCAGGAGAAACGTGGGTCTCCCTCTGCWCCTGAGACTGTAGTGTCTTACCTGTCCTGTCCTCGCATCCCCAGCCCGATCCCCTATGAGGAGCTCGTTCACCTCATTGAGGAAGCCAGCGAGAAGAACCTCAGTGTCTCCATCCTGACCCAGGTGAGGGCACTGGGCAGCGGGGAAGCCCCATCCCATTGCTGGAGCTGGGGCTGGCTGCCTGCTGCAGGGAGCAGCTGTGGGCTCACCTGCCCCTTCCTCTCCAGGAGATCATGGTCTACTTGGCCATGTACATACGCACGCAGCCCTCGCTCTTCGCCGAGATGTTCCGCATCCGCGTTGGGCTCATCATCCAGGTGATGGCCACGGAGCTGGCGCACGCCCTGCGCTGCTCGGGTACGTGCGCCCAGGCGGGCAGCCCGGCTGCGTGAGGCTCTTGTTACCACCACGCTTGCTTAACTGCCATTAAAATGGTCAGCTCGTGGCACCGGGCCAGGACCTTGTGTGACAGGTCTAGGATGTGCAGCTGGGACAGCTGCCTGGCAGCACTGGCAGTTTTGCTCCTATCTCCATTCAGACATACTGGGCTGGCATGGGAAAGAGTTCTTATGGGCTACACGTGGAGTTGGTGTGTGTTTGGAGACACGTCCGGTGCCAGAACTTACTCTGCTAACACACAGGCTGGGAATTGCATGGTGGGGATCTGGAGGGGGGACCCTATCCCAACTCTCTGCTCCTTCTAGCTGGAGAAGCCACCGAGAGCCTGATGAATCTCAGTCCATCAGATGTGAAGAATCTTCTCTTCCACATTCTCTCTGGAAAGGAGTTTGGGGTGGAAAAGAGCAGTGAGTATCACAGAGCTTTGAGAGTGTCTCTGGGCAACACTGGACCTCAGTGAGGAGCACGGTCAACTTGAGGCTTTCAAATCATTGTTGTATGGGATACAACCATGTGTGTCCTCCTGCGTGTGCAGCACATGGTTGTCCTGCAAGGCAGTGCCCCAGCAAGAAACCCTGCTCCTCAGCAGGGTGGTGCTGAGCAGGTTTCCTGGGACTGGGTCTGTGTCCTACGGGGCTGCTCTCTGCGCTTGCTTAGCTCAGCACTGTAGCCTGAGCCAGGCCTGGAGCGCAGGGAAGCCCTGCCCACGGCCTCTCTGTGCTGCGGGCTGGGATGGAGGGCGAGGTTGGCTGCAGGTCTCAACACGAGGCATCACGCAGCAGTGAGAGGCTTCCTCGGAGCTGCGGCGCTGACTTGCGCTCTCTGCTCTCCCCCAGTGCGGTCGGTGGACTCGGCGATGACCACCACTATCTCCATCCATGATGTGGGCGCTGGTGGGGCCACCAAGACTGAGCGGACCGGCATCGTCCAGCTGAAAAGTGAGATCAAGCAGGTAAGTGCAGACGGTGCCGGCTGCTCCCTGGGAGAAGTGCGGGGGACAAGCGACACGTGGACGGACACGCTCCATGGGAGAGCAGGAGGAGTCGAGTCCTGGGCTTGGAGAGCTCCCAGCTGCCCTGAGGACCTCCCTCCAGCTCCAGCCCTGCACCAGGGGGCTGTGGTGTTAATCTGCTGTTGAGGGGGTGGGAGGGTGGCTCTGGCAGTGCAGTAGAGGGGAACACAGGGTGCTGGCGAAAGGGCAGGGGTGGGAAGGACCTCACAGGGTGGACGGTATCCTGGTGGGCCTTTGCCAGGAGCATAAATTTCATTTCCTCCTTCTCTTTCAGCAACTGGATAAACGCAGGCAGTCTCTGCCTGGGATTAAGGTGAACCTAGCCTGGTCTTCCTACAGCCTCAGCTTTTACCCTAACGCCACCCCCYGAGGCAGCTTCCACGCACACCTAAACTAACCAGCTTCGCCGCCGTGAGCTGGCCTCCCCTCCCGGCAGGCCCGGGGCTCCCCGCTGCTCTGCGCAGCCCCGGGAAGGAGGTTTGGCCTCCCGGGAAGAGGCCAGCGTGGCCGAACACGCTGGGAAGCGTGGGGCCAGCATCGGCCTTCGGGGGAGCTCCCCTTGCAGAAGGGCACCTGGGAGATGGGAGCTGTGCTCTGGGGCTGGGCAGATCCTGTTGTACCTGCAAAAGGACCCACGGGTGCTGAGCAGCATGGCGTGATGTCCCCAGAGCCGTGACCAGCTGCAGCCCTGCTGAGAACTTCATTGGCAAACATGCTACCTTTGGAGCTGGCCTGCAGCCCCCCGGGCTGTTTTGTGCAGGGAAGAGAGGCTGGTGCCCAGCTGTAGATGATGAGGGGCCATGTCTCATGCCTGGCCTGTGTCCTGCAGGGGTTCTGAGCCCCTGTGGGGCTGGCGTGGGGGGAGTCCTCTCCTCATGGGCACTGTGGGGCCCAACAGGCCACCCTGCATATGGTCAAGATGCTGCAGCGTGACACAGGGAAACAAAGTGTGTGGCAGGAAGGCTCAGCTGGCCCTCAGATCTGTGACCAAGTCCCCTTTGCCTGTGCTAGCTGCCAAGGGAGCAGCCCCGCTACCACTGTCACCTTGGCGTTGGCACGTGGGGACTCACAGCTGCTCCGTGCCCTGGGGCATCCCTTCCCCTCTGACACTAACCTGAGACTCTCCACAGCTCGACTGTCAAAGCCTCCTCTCCGTCTCCAGCTAACCACAACCCCTGGGATAAGCACCCTGGGATCCAGGCTTGGTCTGCACTGCTGCTGCGGCTCTGCTCGCCCCAGGAGCCGCTCGGCACGGGTGGGATCTCATTTCTCTCGTCTTCTCCTTTAGGCCCTCGATGTGCAGTCCGGGGAGGCAGATGCCAAGTCCCCTCTGGTAACGTGCTCTGGGTGGATACGTCTGTGGCGTGTCCCGTCTGTGTGGCTGGTGCCCTGAACAGGGCACTGTGCGGGCAGCGCGACGCGAGGCCAGCGCCAGCGGGGCRAGCCAGCCCCGCAGCACGGCCGGGCGTCCCCGCGGGGACATTCTGGGGGGCCCTGGGCAAGCAGCAGTGACAAGCAGCAGTGCAGTGTGCCGGGGGCCTGGGCACGAGGGTGTCGGGTCAGGGGTGGCCCCCGTCCACAGCAGATGCTCTTCAGTGGCCTCTTGCCTTAGCAGTGGCCCCGGCTGCTCTTTGGGGCTTAGCTAGCAGGCAAATGGCAGGGTGGAGGAGGGCAGGGGAACACAGTGGGGTTGGCAGCCAGAATCGATGCTCCTTGGCCCTGGGTAAGCGTGAGCCCTTAGGCAGCTGCAGGATGTGCCCCTGTGGGGTGTTTAACAGTGCCGTGGTCTCTGTGCTCCCTGTTCTGTCCGCCCAGTCTCCTGGGCACTTGGAGGTGCCGGGCAAGGCCTCTCTCACGAGCTTGCTGGAAGGCCAAGGTGCCAAGGACAGCCGCCAAGGGCAGTGGCAGCGCCGCCGGCGCCTCGATGGGGCCCTCAACCGTGTCCCYGTGGGCTTCTACCAGAAGGTCTGGAAGGTCCTGCAGAAGGTGAGTGGCAAGTCTGGCTTCACTCTACGCACGTGAGCCTGTGGTTCCAATCACTGGTCTCCAGAGGGGACGTAGGCACCCAGGGGTGGCTGCTGAGGTTGGGTAGAAGGCAGCTTCATAGCTGAGGCCTGATGGGGAAAAGCTGGATGGTTCTGCAGCTGGAGCTGCCTTGGAGGCAGGCAGGACCTGCTTCATCATCCTCGCAGGTGGGGCTGGGTCTGCTCAGGTGCTTCACCCGCTAGCCCAGGAGCTGAGCTGTAAGCTGCTGGGGCCAGTGCTGGAGAGAGCGCTGAAGCAGCGCCAGGCTGCTCCCTGCCTGCTGTGAGATAGGGAGCAGAGCGCGATGCTGTGTGTGGGAGGGCTCCGTCCAGCCCCTCCGGAGCCCGGCTGATGGGAGGAAAACAACAGGCTGATCCGTGTGCTGGGAGGTGCAGCACACACAGCCCTTCGGAGAGGCCTTGAGCCTGCCCGCAAGCAGTGCCTCGCAGTGCCGTAAMCACAGTCCTCTGGCTTGTTCTGCAGTGCCATGGCCTCTCCGTGGAGGGATTTGTCCTCCCCTCTTCCACAACCAGAGAGGTAAGGAGTTCATGTGGGGAAAGCGAGGTGGCTGGTGCCGGCGGGGGAGCAGCGCTGGGCAGGGGGCCATCGCGGCCTGTGCAGGTGACACTGTCCTCAAGGCACGTTGCTCCTCTGCCTCCTCCTTGCAGATGACGCCAGGGGAGCTGAAGTTCGCGGTGCACGTGGAGTCCGTGCTGAACCGCGTGCCCCAGCCCGAGTACCGGCAGCTGCTGGTGGAGGCCATCCTGGTGCTCACCATGCTGGTGGACATGGAGGTGCACACCATTGGCGGCATCATTGCCGTGGAGAAGATCCTGCACATCGCCAACGACATGTTCTACGAGGAGCAGGTACGGGGAGGGGCGGATGTGGCTGGAGGCTGCTGGAGGCTGTCCCCGTGCCTAACGCTCCTCCTCTCGCGTCCAAAACGCAGAAGGCGCTGGGTGCTGACGACCACATGCTGGAGAAGGATCCCACCACCGGCATCTGCATCCTGCTGTACGACAGCGCGCCCAGCGGGAGGTTCGGCACCATGGCCTACCTCTCCAAATCGGTGGCCATCTACGTCTACGACTTCCTGCCCAACGAGGGCTGCTCCATGCAGTAGCTCTTGGAGCTCCTCTCCCTGCATCGCAGATGGAGGGGGATGCTTCGGGCAGCTTTCCCGCTCRGGCCTTAGGCTAGTTTGGAAGCAGCCTGCGTAGTTATCCGGCCTCGCAGCGCTGGCGGGGCCGCGCGCCCGTGGGGACAGCGGCTCTGCCGAGGGCTCCGCGCGTGTCCAGGCCGGCCCGTGTGCCGGCCCCGCAGCCGGGGCGCTGGAGGCCGCGCTGTTAGGTCTGTTCGCATGGCTTCGTGTGCTGCCAGCMCCGGGGGACGCGGCACGAGGCCCCGCTCGCGCTCCCCTCCGGCAGCTTTGGGTTGTATTTATCCGCTCCGTGCTGCTTCGTTGCTCCAAGCAGTCAGGCTTCATAAGGAGGTGACGTGGAGCCTTTGCTCGTGTGCTGCTGCTGCTGCTGGAAAACGTGGCCCTGCCCTCGGGAGCAGCTCCAAGGGGGCTGCTCGGCGGGGCCTTGCTCCTGGCCKGGGCCTGGGGCAGGTGCGGGGCCCGTCCCGCTGCTCCGGGCGCGAGGACCGGGCTGTTGGGGAGGGAGTCGGGCCCAGGGGAAGCCCCACAGCGGCCTTGAGGGCCCTGCRGGGGCCGTGGGGCTCGAGGAGGCCGGGGGAGACGCCCCTGCACCGGCCCCCGGCACCGGCCCCGGGCCCTTGTCTTTAGGAGGGGGGCGCAACACYATCCACGCGGGCCTCGGGTTTGTTTTTTTCTCGTTCTTTTGTAATAAAAATGATACAAAAACCCCACACGCAGTCGGGGGTGATGATKGCGGCGGGAAGCTGCAGCTAACGGCTCCCTGCCCAGCAAGGGCCGGGTCCTGCCGGCCACGGGGCGGCCCCGGGCGGGAGGGGGGAACCCCCAAAAAGCCCCCTGTGGACTACAACTCCCAGCGYGCCCCGCGCGCGGCGGCGGCGGCACTACCGGTCCCGGCGTGCCCCGCGCGGGCGGGCGGCGCTCGGTGCCGTCATGGCGGCGCCGCCGCCCGTGTACGTGCACAGCGCCGAGTACGTGGCCCTGTGCGACTCCCTCTGCAAAGTGCCCAAGCGGGTCAGCGCCGCGGCGGGACGGGACGGGGCGGGAGGCGAGGCGAGGCGAGGCCGCCCGGGGCGGGCGCGGGCCCGGGCCCGGGCACCGGCCCCGTTCGCTCGCCGGTGCCGCGCGCTCCGGTGTCGCCTCGGCCCGTAGCGGCGCTGACCCTGCTGCTTCTCCCCTTTAGGCCAGCATGGTGCATTCGCTGATCGAGGCGTATTCCCTGCTGGACCAGATGAGGTGAGCGGCGCGCCGGTCCCGGTCCCGGTCCGTTCCGTGCGGGTCGCGCCCGGTGCTGAGCAGCCGCTGGGCCTGTGCGGGGGTTCGCGGGGCTGCTCGGAGCAGGAGAGGCCGCCCGCTCCGCTGAGCGCGCGGGGTGACGGCGAGTGGGGCAGGTGCCGCGTCGAGATCGCCCGTCCCGTGTGGCGCGGGGCTCCGCACCTCTCGGTGCCGGTGGCGGAGAAGCCCCCCCCGGGAGAAGCCCCCCCCCGGGAGAAGCCCCCCCCGGGAGAAGCCCCCCCCCGGGAGAAGCCCTCCCAGCTGGCGCTGCTCTGGCTCCCCGCAACGGCGCTGGGGCAGGGAGAGATCCTCCTGCTTTGCCTTGGGTTTTGGGAGACTCTTGGCGGGCTCTTGAGGCTCTGCAGGAGAGGTGATGCTGAAAGCCAAGTTTGATGAAGAGGAGCAACGAGTCCTTAGTCCCCCGTTAGGCTCTAGAAACTGGGAAGGGGGAGAGAAAGGCCTCACATAGTATAGATACCTTGCATAGTGTCTCATATCATCTTAAAAGGATCTTGGGCTGCTGTGTAGTGRTCCTGGCGATATCCCGGTGTCTCCTGTGCTGACTGCCCTCCTTGCCCTCTCCGGCCAGGATAGTCAAGCCCAAAGTGGCTTCCATGGAGGAGATGGCGAGCTTCCACACGGACGCCTACCTGCAGCACCTGCAGAAGGTCAGCGAGGAGGGAGACGACGACCACCCCGAGTCCGTGGAGTATGGGCTTGGTAAGAGCCTCTGGCGGTGCGGGAAGGGAAGGTGCTCRGCTCGTTTTCAGCCTAAAGCTTTGCATGTTGGCTGGAGAGAGCTTTCTCTCTTCAATGTTTCTTGATTTACTTTAGTGCCTTTTGGCTTTGAGAACTGTTCACTAACTGTTTTGTTCCGGTGTGCATTAATTGCCTGAACAAGATGCTTAATTGCTTCCTACTGACTAAAGAAATCCCTCCTCTAGCACCTGCAGAACCAGTGGGCAGCTGAGTTCTTACTTCACCTCCATGAGAATGGAATTCTCATTTCTTCCATGAGAAATCAACTGTGTATCAGGTCTAGAAACCTTTTTGCCGGGGCTGCTTTAGGCAGAATGAGCTGAAGTTGGCTCTTGGGTTGCGAAGGTGAGATTGCAGGGTTAGTGTCCAGGAGAGGGACGTGGCTTCACTTGGAGACTAYGAACATGGTGAGAGCACGGTGATCCAGAACAGGCAGATGAAAAGTTTGTGTTTCGCAGCTGAATTGAATTTTGTTGCCTTATATCTAAACAAATGGTGACACAGACATTTTCTGASTCTTTGGAAACGCTCGCTATAGAGCTACAGGCCTCAAACTGTGGGAACCCGGTGGGGTCTCAAAGAGGATCAGCCTGATCCGGTGTAGCCAGGCATCCTGCTTCCATCTGGAAGCAGCGACCCATATGTTCCGTGTGGCCGGCAGAGGCTCCCCTCGTGCTGCTGGGTGCAGCTCTGCAGGGCCCGGAGCCAGAGCCTTTTGCTGCTCCTTGGCTGCAGCCCTGGGCTTCAGCTGAGCTGGGGGATGGCTCCAAGGAGGCCGCCATAGGGATGCTGTGAGAAGGCCGGTCTTCCTTGTGGGCATCTCATTTCTAGAAGGACAAGGTACCTCAGTTGCTGTGTTGAGACTAGCCAAAGCAGCAGGTATTCTTTTCTGCAAGGTTGATGTTGGGATCCAAGCAGGCCTTGCATATGTATTAGAAGTTGGCTCAAGACCTTTCTGAGAGTTCTTTGAGCACAAGAAAACATTTTAATTGCTGACATATTTATCTGTACTACCTGCAGCACCTGGATCTGCTGCATGCGTCCAAATGTGGTATCTGCTGTGGAGACCTTGTGCCGTCCATCCCATGTGCTCCAAACAAAGTTAGAGCTGGGCTTGCGGCCTGGTAGCTCCAAGCAAAGGGGACCTGCTTCTCCTGGCGGGAATGGGCACCTGTGTCTGATGCCCTGGTTCTCGCCTGTAGGTTATGACTGCCCCGCTACCGAAGGGATCTTTGACTACGCAGCAGCTGTAGGAGGAGCCACCATCACGGCAGCCCAGTGCCTGCTGGACGGCAAGTGCAAGGTAGCGATTAACTGGCCTGGAGGGTGGCATCATGCAAAGAAGTAAGAAAACAATCTCTTCCCTTCCATTCTTTTCACCTGGTGTCTGACCCTCTTAGCTCCCAGCTCTGCCCCAGGAAGCCTCAGGGTGAAGTGATTGAGCAGAAGAGAGAGGAAGGTGGGAAGAAGGAGGTAGAGAGCAAAGGTCCTGGTGTGGGCAGAGACCTGAGCACCTGCTGGTTTATGTCCAGCACTGATCCTATCATGGACTGAAATGTGGCTCTCGGGTAGTCATATTCAACGGTTTCTTGAGCCCTCCATCCAGCGATACCTGCTAATTGCCTGAGGGCCAAGGGAGAATTAATTTGGCCAAGCACTTTGTGGTGCATAGAAGAAGGAATGAGGAAGAGTAATTGAGGGATATTACTTCAAATACAGAAAAGAATGGGATTGTTTGTCTTTTGTGTCTTTTGTGGCTTTTTTTTTCTTTTTTGGTTTCTTAAGAGGAGTAAAAGAGTGCAACACTGACCTCTATATTTTTCCCGCTGTTCTAAGCCCGCTGYTCTAAGAGTGGCTCTTTGCTCTGAACTCTGCTCTCAATAGTTAAACCTCCAGAACAGCAGTGGAGGAGGTAGAAATTTTGTCCCTGAGCACTGTAGTTCTTCAGGGCTGAAAACACTTGTTTCTAAATCACTGTACTCATGACTTCTTGTCGCACAGAGCCCTGTGGTGTCAGTAAGCTTCATATTCCCTTTTGTTTGCTTTCAACCTGTCAGCTGCGAGCTTAACTGCACGCCTCCTCCCTCTCCTGCAGCGAGGCAGAATGCGTGTTTGTTCCCTCCGAGCCTTCCCCGTGCTGTTCATGGTATTTCAAACCTTTGTCATATCCATCGTGAGTCATCTCTCTTCTAGGCTGAAGAGTCCTGTGCCGCATTTAGGAGCTGTTTGAAGCATGTTGTGAACTATTTTTATTCATACCAAAGGCCCCCACAGTTTGCATTTATTGGCAGAACCCTTCAAAAGTCTTGCATGGCACAGAGAGGACTGCTTTGTCCTGGGTGCAGTTCCCTGTGGGATGGGGTATGGACCAAGAACCTGTTGTGAACTGTTCTGTTCTCATTCGGCTCAGGGGGTGTGAGAGGTGCTGGTACTCGCATCTCGTGGCAGTCCTCAGGTCATGCTGTTTATTAGGTGCATCCTCAGAAACGAGGGGATATTTTGCCACACAGACGCCAGCAGAATGAAGTTGTGCCCTTTCAGCTTTATTTTTGGGGCCTTGTGGAGTGTTTGGTGCYTGACTGCCACCAGACTTGTGTGCATAACCCTGTAGTTGGGAGAAGACTCCCCTGTGGAATGCAGTGCAGCTCGGCATGAGCACATTCATGTCAGCAGTCTTGTTGCACCTTCCATCCACTGCCTTCCATTGCAAAGTGCAGGTGGTGCCCCTTGCTTTCTGATTTTGCTGACTCTCAGATGACGTCTCTGCCCAAATCTATGCAACTTCTTAATCTGAATCACTGTATTTTACAGATCGGTTAAAATCTAGTTGTTCGTAATGCAGAGCTCCCCCTCCCTTCTCTTTTTATTAAAAATAACAGGTTTGAATATTCTGCAGGTTACATCTTTGCCCTGTTTAATGTTTCTGGCTCCAATAGCTGCTAGTCTCTCAGTAATTCCCCTCCTCCTGGGCTTTGAATTCCAGCTGCCTCTTTGGAGGCACGTGCTTTCCTCCCTCTCTTTCAGCATCGCCATCAAAATCAYTCCTCAAGTAGCCACCTTTGGTACCTCCCTGCTTCCCTGACAGAGCATCAGCAGCCGAGGAAGCTCCTGGAGCTCTGAAAGTGCCTCTTTGTCTTGTGTTTGGCAATTTGAGACCCAGCAAGAAGCAGTTGAGCGACCGGGCTCCTGTGGGAGAGCCAAGCAGAGAGTGGTGGTGTCTTGTCGGGACATGCCCAGGCAGTGATCACAACTGCTGGAGGTGATGAGGTGCTCTGCTGTTCTGCAGARCAGTAAATATCCCTCATCACTAAGTGGTGTTTTGTAAGTTGCTTCTCTTTTTTTCCACCTTGAGGGTGAGCATTTACKCACGTGAGTTTATTCAAGACCTGGAGTTGTTACGTGTGCTCTAAATATACGTCTTTTGGTCTACACAGAGCTGGTGTGGGTGGCAGGGAGAGAAGGTTTAATGACTTCCCAAGATCCTCAAGATGGAAATGATACCCATGCTACAGTGGGTATCTGAAATTCCCAGTTTATTAGGATACATTTGAGGCAGAGGCTGAGACGAGGAGCTGCTGCCGTCTGTGATGTGGGGCTGCCCTCCCTGCTGGCAGTGCCGCTCGAGGCTTGTCCCTGCCATGAACCTAGGAGCAGAAACCCCAAGTGCTGGCCCAAAGCTGCAGCTCCAGAGCTGGCCAGCCTCTGTCCAGGGAGATGTCCCAGCCTGCTTGGCCTTSAGGCTGAAGGAGGTGACATGTGACAGTGTGAGGAGAGTGTCACAGGGCCCCACAATGCTGTGCTTAGGTGTGAGCAGGGACTCCTTGGCTCTTCTTTCCCCAGGCAAATCCTCCGGAAACCTCACTCCAAAAGGATGTGTGCGGTGCCTCCCTGCCTTGTTTTTCATGCTGAGAGCAGATGTTTCCTGGCTGGTCTCCCTCATTTTATGCAAGGCTGCATCTCTTTGGCCTCGTCTGCACTAGCTCTGTCTCCCAGAAACTTCCACTCTTGGTCCTGGCTGCAGCAAGTCCTGGCTTAGGTGAGAGGCTCAGTTTCCAGAGGCATCAAGGGAGTTAAATCCCTCAGCCTGTAGAGACTGGGTCTAGATTTTTGGCTTCCTTATGGGGAAGGGGAGGAATATAGAGCATAACTGCAGATAAGAAAGATTCCTGGGATACCTGTTAACAACCCTGTTTTCAGCGTCACTGTGAATCAAAAGAGCCAGCACATCCCTGGAAAGAATCTGTGCTCGAAGACATCTGCMGAGAGTGTCAGGAACTGCAGTTCTGCTGTATCTGGGCATGGGAGGAGCAGGGAATCGTGCAGAGTGGCTGAAAGTCAAGAGACACCTTTTGAACTGTGGAGTGATTGGAGCTTTGCAAAGAGGAGCTGATGCCCTCCTGTTACAAACGAAAAGGTTTTGGCTTAAATGGGCCATCTGGGGCTGGCCTAATGATGCCCGTGGAATTTGGCTTTGGGATGGTAGCTTGYAAAGCTGTGTTGGGTAGGTGGCTTTTCACCATGTGCCTGAACCCAGACTATGGTCTGATGGCAAGTGGTGACCAGGGACTTGGCTTCAGAGCAAGTCTAGAGTAAGGATCAATAAATGTTCCTTTGGCACCAGAGTGTGGTAGCTGCTCCATGATGCAAGCCAAGGATGATGGGTTTTGTGCAATATTTGGTYCTCTGTTTAGCTGCTGGGGACTCTCCTCTGACTGAGCCCAAGACTGGTGCCGTGAGAGGCTTCGTATAGAGCCTTGGTGYGTTTTATTTTCCTCTGGAGGAAGGAGAATGTGGTTTGGGCAGAAGCTTAAAATTCACGTACTGTAGAAGGGAGCAGCAAAGTATCGGTGTTTCCTCCCGCTGCCTTGACGCTGCCTTCCAGGAGCTGTGAGCCAAACTGAGCAGCTGTGGGTTGGCTAGGAGACTCACTCAAAATGACCATCTGGGGCTCCACTGGGGTCTGTCCTGTTGCCACAATGGGGCTGAGACAGAGGAAAGCAGCCTTGGCATTTCTAGTGGCCCTGGATTGCTTGGAAGTACTTCAGCTGCAGGAAGCTGGGGTTTGGCTTGTGCAGTGGGCAGAGAGGCCTTGCAGAGCCTCTCCTCAGCAGGGCTGGCTGCTGGGGAGCCCTCRCCTTGGCAGGGACCAGCGTGAGCTGCGTGTGTCCTGTGCTCTGATCCTTGCTGCTGCTGACCCGTCCCTTGGCAGCTGCTGAGCCTCAGCAGAGCTGCGTGTCCTCTGCTCCCTGCCGTGGGGTGGCAAAGGCGAGGGGAATGCTGGCCGTGGTGGTCATGTTCRGCCTCCTGACCTTTGCTTTTCACAGAGATGAAGCTTCTGGCTTCTGCTACCTGAACGACGCTGTCCTGGGCATCCTGCGCCTGCGCCAGAAGTTTGACCGTGTCCTTTATATCGACTTGGATTTGCATCATGGGGATGGTAAGGCCCAGAGCAGGCTGCAAGGAGCAGAGCAGCACAGACTGAGGGAGGAGCAGCAGAGGTGCAAGCCTGTCTGTGCAGTGGAGTTTATCTGCTGCAACAACAGTGGCTTTATCTCTGTTCAGTGCAAGCAGATTCCCTCAATCCCCTTCTACCTTGTCCCAGATTATAGATAAGCCAGCTTGTTGGCTTGGCGTTACTGAAGTATCCTGCCCTCTCCCAAGGATGTTCTGGGCAGCAGTCTGGTATCTGAAGTGACAAACTGCATTGATGGTGTGTGCTAATTGCCTCTGTCAGAGGCTCTCCAGCAAGAGGATCTCTCCCAGCCCCTTGTCTCCTATCCAGTGATGATGATTAATTGCTTATTGTCACCAGGACARGATTGCAAGAGGGAAGCAGTTGGTAATAAATGATGCTCTTAAAAGAAGGCTTGATGCTATAAAGCTAGAGGCAGAGCGGGCCTTGCTGAAGCTGCTCTTTGCTCCAGGAACACTATTTCAACACCATTTAACACTTCTTRCTTTCTTAAGTTTTATGTCGTGTTTCATTTTGCTCCATTCCACCCCACACACACTCATTTGTTTTCTGTTAAATTCACCCAATATTTCTTTTCCTATCCTTACCCTTGGTATTTTAATATGTCTTTTAGAAAAAAAGAAAAACAGAAAAAAAACCCAAAGCTGTGTTGAATTGCAGCAGTGCTGAGAACAAGCAAGGGAGCCTGGTAGCTCTGGCTCTAATGAGAGCCAAGCCCTGGTCACGGCAGCCGTCCTCAGCTCCTGCCTCAGCCTCCCAGGGCTGCTAACACGGGCACTGCCCTGAGGTATTGTGATCCATTCAGTTATGGTTAGCATGAGAGCTGCCAAATTCATTTCAGTTGTGACCTCTGCTGCATCTGAATGTAGATCTCCACTTATTAAGAATAGATTTATTGGGCCACATGTGGTTTTCTGTTTCATTAGTTGCATTCCTGCTCCCCTCATTGCCCCTTGCTTGTTGAGCGGCTCATTTGGGTGTTTGGTCTCTGCCACTTACCTGAAAGATCCATGAATGTTTCCTCTCTTCCCGCTTTCCGTAGGTGTGGAAGATGCCTTTAGTTTCACTTCGAAAGTCATGACTGTTTCTCTGCACAAGTTTTCACCCGGATTTTTTCCAGGCAAGTTGAACTTGTTTGGGTTAGTTTGGTTTACACATCACTGACAAGGCACCAGGGAAAGGAGCTCTCATCCYTCGGCTCAGCAGAGGTTCCTCACAGCCTTTCTCTCCAGGACATTGGTTCTTGGCCTGTCCCTTGACCATAGGACCATCTTTTGCTCTTAAAAAATGATGGTCTCTGAACTCTCCCAGCTAGAKGATGGTTGATGCCCAGAGTCCAAGAGCCCCTTCTGGGCTGCCATGGTCCCTTGCCTGTGTCAGCCTTTCTCTGGGTGATGTAGTTTCTGCCATCAGTCAGAGCTCCCTTGAAAGCCTGAGCATGCAATACTTGAAAGCTTCTTATGGGATAGGACAGACAACTAGAACCAGGTGCATCYAAGCTCTTCCTTGTTGGAGATGACAAGGGGGCCACCAGCAGACCAAGCCCTGGCCACCTGTTCTCATGTGAGACATCCCAAGCTTCTGTCTCTTGCAGCTGATCCSTTTTCTGCCTAAACTAACTGTGAGATGCTTCTGTTCTGCAGGCACTGGTGACGTGACAGATGTTGGCCTGGGGAAAGGTCGCTATTACAGCGTGAATGTGCCTATTCAAGATGGCATCCAGGATGAGAAGTATTACCAGATCTGTGAAACGTAAGCTCTCTTGCTCTGATGCAGTTTGTTTTCAAGGGATTTTTAGAGAACAGAGACTGCACAGCATTATTTATTTATTTACTGTTTTTAATTAAAATCTTTCCTGTAGGTTAGGGTTTGTCCTTTCCCCTGTTACAGTTTTTGATTACAGTGAACACAGATAATCCTCAGACATTTCAGAGATCTCATCCAAATCCTTGGGCGAACTGAATATACAGAGGCCTTTGTCGTGGGAGGGAAGGTCTCCTTGCTATGGGTCAGACTTGTGTGTTTAAGAAGGGATTGAGAAGGGAAATGTACTCTTCACTTGGACTCTTGGCTGGCCACCTCTGTACTCCTGGCTGGGCACTTTTTTTTTCAAATAAGTGCTCTGAACTCCTAACCATCGTGAGACACATGCTTGGGGCTGAGCTACAAATGTTTTCAAAGCACCTTTTGTCTGTCCCAGAAGAATGAAAGGCTGAAGCCTTGTCTGTCGGTGACAGACCTGCCTCTTGGCAGACCCCTCCACCACTTGATGGGTGACATATCTCACAAACTCCTGTCCATGCTGAAGCTGAGCTGCTTGGTTTGCCCTTTTCTGGGAGGGGGGTTAACATTAGCTGAGGACTGCAGGATGTGGTAGCACGTCCATCTCTTAACCGTAGCACCTGAGGGCTATCACTGCTCGGGATCTATAGGGCAGTGGCACTGTCTGCTCATGACGTAGCGGCCCTTTTTCTGCTGGGAGTTGTATTTCCAAGAGGCAGGGCAGCTTTAGGAGCCAAACGGGCAATTAGGAGCTCGGTCAGGACTAGCCTGTTGCAAACGTTCGTAGTTGTCTGCACAGGTCCTACCATAGCTTTCAAGCTGCGTATCAATAAAACATCTGAAAATCAGTTCTGCAACTCATGGGCAAACAGGAAGGGTTGTGTCCTGGCCAGGAGGTGGTCATACTTGTGATCATGRGTATCTCGCCCAGTTCATGCCAGAGGATGATCACAAGCTCAAATTGCCCATGCTTTCCAAAGCTGGATTGGAATTGGAGCTGGTGACCTCCTCTGACACGGRTATTGGTAGGTCCATTACACCCTGTGCAGAGCATTTCCATGTATTCTTCTCCTCAGTGTCCCCTACTGGTGAGAGGAGACCTGCTCCTTGGCAGCCCTTTCTTCTTTGTGCAGGTCCTATCAGCTCAGGCGTTGCCAGAACAAGAAGCCAGGGAAACATGAGGCAAAACTGTTCCCTCTCCCTGTGTCTTGAGGACAACTGCTTCCCTTCTCCCTATGGAGACTTAACCACTGCAGCTCAGTGACATAAATAAAGAGGGAGTTTGCTCATGGGGTCTTGGAGCACGTGCCCTTTGAACTTGCCTCTCCATAAATTACCCTGCTTGTGTTTGATTGCTTTTGTTGTAGCAGATAAGCTCCTGTCCTGCTTCTSGGTGGTATGACCCGTGTATAAGAGCCTATTGTTTCTGCAGAGCAAGTGACTCAGGCTCCAATTAAAATACAGTGTTAATAATAGCTGCTGTGTGTGGAAGAGGGGCAAAGTGTGACGTTTTTTATATTATTTCCTGGAAGGTCTGACGTATCTTTAAACGTTTGAAGGCAAAGGCAGCGTGAGACACAAAGCCTGCAAGCTGGGGCAGGGTTGGCAGCAGCAGCCCTGGGTGCTGAGCTGCTGCAGGGGGCAAGAGCTGCAGCCCACGCGTGTTTCCACTCACAGCCCTCGGGGAACCAAGCTGCTCACGTAGCTTCTCCATCAAAAGGAAAGTTATGAGGGTCTGGCTCATAGTAAGAATATCCAGAATGACTCACTTGTTTGATCACCTTCCAAAAAATGCCCAAATTAATAAATCAAATCCATTCTGCCGGTATGTCAGTACACTTACCTGGAATCTSGATATTAATCTTTTGAAGCTCAAAAGAAAGAAAGGTGCCGCATGTGAGAAACATTATTATAAGTGCAGAAAGTTAAAACAAGAAATAACCCAGAGACATTCAAAAGACAAAGAGAAATCTGAGGTATTTTAAATTAGGTAACATTTTATATTGCAGACTGGCACTTAATTCTACCAGGATGAGATCACAGAATCATCTATTTCTCTTCTGATTCTGTCTGTAATGTTAAAAAAGATATATATCTGACCAGTGTTTGCTTGTGTTATKGTAACTGATGCACACCCAGTGTGTTAATGCTGTGCATAGATGTGGATGTAGSGGGGGGATTTGACGTTAGCTAGGGCAGGCTGAGCTGCGTGACAAAAATCTGCTTATCTGGAGGTTGGGTTGTGGCCATTTTTCAGTGGAGAAACAAGATAGAAATGTAAGTTCCTTCCAAAGAAAGCAGGCAGAACCTTTGTAGCCCCAGTGCTTTGGTGTGCCTTGCATGCAGCCGAGCAAGATGCTGTTATTTCTGTATTTGCAGTGTATTTTCGGTAGTTACACAGTGAAGGAGGGATGGCTGGGACTGGATGTGTATCTCAGCAGGCAGAGACCCGAGTGGTGGCCCAGCCTGGTGGTGCTGGTTGCTCTGAGATGTGATGCCCACAAGCAGAGCCAGTTCCCCCGTATCTGATCCGATGGGCACCGGCAGCATCCTGGCAGCAACATGGATCTCTGCAGGTGGATCTCACCTTTCAGACTCCTGAAAGGCAGCTGGCTTTTTCAGTGCCTCTTGCAGATCCTGTAGATGAGACCCAGGCTGGGAATCCCAGACTTTATTTGCCTTTTTTTTCTCCCCTTCAAGTCTAGGTTTCCCACTTGCAGAAGGAAGGCTAGAATAAGGGAAACTGCAGTAGTACCATGAGCCCTCCAGGCCCTCTGCTTAARCCAGATCACCCAGAGCAGACTGGCCAGGACCGTGTCCAGGTGGCTTTTGAGCATCTCCAAGGATGGAAAGCCCACAACCCCTGCAGCCAACGCATGCCAGTGCTCAGGCACCCTGTCTACCCAAGTAGATGAAAGCCTCTGATTTGGGGAGCCTTTCCCCATTCTGCTGGGCTGACAATCATCTCCGCACGCTGCGAGGAAGCGTTGAGCAGCACTGCTGCTCTTCCAGCAGCAATCCCACCAAGGCCAAGAGAGCTCGACCACCGCTCAGGGTTTGCTTGAAGCTGCAGAAGCCCTTTTTCTTACCTCCTCCCCCTTGCCCTTGAGTCTTTCAGCTGTTTCTCTGTGGTTGACAAAAGGCCACTTCTTTGCAGCCATTTCCTGTTGTCCTTGGGAACCTGAGGGGGAGTGAATTGGATGCTGCTGAAAGACGAATCTTGGGGAGGTCTGGAAAGCAGGCAGCATCTGCCCTGCTCGTGTCCGCTCCGCGGGCCGCAGCAGAGCTCTGCCTTGGGTGCAGCCCTGAGGAGAGGAACTGCTGGGCTCACCTGCACTGCAATGAGCCTGGCCAGGTTGTGCACTCAGGAGAACCCTGACCCTGGTGAGCAGCTCTTACCGGGGTGCTGCTCAAACTGGGGGAGCAGCTGAAGCAGAAGCAAGAGCATGGGAAGCATGGGTGGGACTGTTGATGCACCATCAGTTTAGCTTTATTGTCAGGTCAAACTTTTAGCCTGTAGAAAATGGGTAGGAGCTGAGACTGCAGAAAAGCCCTTCTGACTTSCCAGAACACCAGGAGCACTTGCTCTCTGCCTGAGCACAGTGCAGAGCGAGAAGGGGGCCAAACTATCTTCCTGCATTAATGGAGGTCCCGGGAGTTACAGGCAAATGCAGTCACATCAGGGAGATTTTTTTCATTTGGGTAATATCTGTGATGTGCTTTGAAGATGAAAAGCCCTGGGAGGCAGCAAACTTGGTTTTAAACTCCTAATGCAGCCAAGAAAAGCTTGCAGGGATGTCCTGAAAGACCCTTCTCTGTCCTTGCTGGGAGATCTTGCTGAGAAATACTAAGAAGTCTTGGCTCAAGGCTTAGTTCAGAGTGGCTGGAAGCAGTTTATATATGTCCGAGTGAGTTTTGGTCCTCCTTGCTCCAAGAGAGAGCAGCACTAGGTGGGCCTTGGGGTGGGAGGGCTACGTGAGCAGAGGAGGAAACGCAGCACACATCCCTTGCTTGTGTGCACACACTGACCTCAGCAAGGGACTTGGCCTCCTGAGCTGGAAAATGCCTGTGGAGAGCAGAATAAACCCCCCGTAATTCAGGAGGAAAGAGTCAGTGACCTGCTCCTCCACTTGGACACCCACAGGTCTATGGGACCAGATGGGATCCACCTGAGGGTTATGAGGGAGCGGGTGGAAGTGCTTGCCAAGCCGCTCCGCGTCATCTGTGAGTGGTCCTGGTCAACAGGAGAGGTCCCAGACAACAGGAGACAGGCCAGTGTGACACTTGTCTACAAGAGGGGCTGGATGGAGGATCTGGGGAACAACAGGCCTRTCAGCCGGACCTTGGTCTGTTCAGGCACTGGACACCCAGAACAACCTCCATCCCGGCGTTCTGGAAGGTGGGCAGGTCCTGGCCACCCCAGAACTGAGCAGGGCAGTGCGTGGAAGGGCAGCAGCATCCATTTGATGTGGGTGCTTGTGGTGCAGCCCAGCTCTTCTCCCCGCAGCGTGCTCAAGGAGGTCTATGCTGCCTTCAACCCAGATGCCGTCGTGCTGCAGCTGGGGGCGGACACCATAGCTGGAGACCCCATGTGCTCTTTCAACATGACGCCCGAGGGAGTGGGCAAGTGCCTCAAGTACGTGCTGCAGTGGCAGCTGGCCACGCTCGTCCTGGGAGGAGGTGAGCACGCGCAGAGCTTCGGGCTTCCTGAGGGAGCAGACTGCAAACCCACCTGAGCTTTGGGCTCTAGAAGGGTGGCTCGTGTTGTCATCATGAGGARGGCACTACAGCTGATGCAGTGCCAATTTTACACAACACGAGGCCCTGGCAGTCATCAGGTCCAAATCTCAGTGCCCCAAGATCCCGAGCTAAAGGTTGCTTAGCTCCTCTTGAGGAGAGCAGAGGTTTTTAAACCTGGTGAGCTCTGATCATGGCTTCTAGGTGCCATCCTTGGGTCCCAGCTCTGCTCATCAGGGCTTCTGGTCATCAGAAGCTCTGCAGGGCTTCTCCTTAAAAGTGAGCACTGTTCCCAAACCTACTGTGGGCGTCTGGCACTGAATGATGTCTTTGGATTCAGGCAGGGGCTTGGGAAAAGGGCTGGCTGCCTGCATGGTGCAGCAGGGCTCTTGCCACCCAGTGGAAGCTGTATTTGACCTGCCTGTGTCAGCAGCTTGTCCCATAGGGAGAGCACAGTGCAAGCCTCTGGCTACCCAGTACTTCAATAAAAGCCTCTCTGTTGGGCAGAGCCTCCCAGCTCTTAGCCTGAGATCTCAGATCAATTGTGTGCACGGCTTGGGTGGGTGAAACAAGCACCTTTATCGTGCGAGCTGCTAGTTTTACCCTCACCATTTGTTCCTTCTAGTAAAACCTCTCCYCCTCTCTCCCCTTTCCCCTTCCAACATCTCAATTCTTGCTGGAGACAGGAGGCTACAACCTTGCCAACACAGCTCGTTGCTGGACGTACTTGACCGGGATCATCCTTGGGAGAACGCTGGCCTCCGAGATCCCCGATCATGAGGTAAGGCTTGGACAATCCCTCCCTTCTCCCTGCGAGAGCGCTAACTCATTCCACCTAATCTGAGCCGCATCCTCACCGCTCAATGCTGGGTTGTTGAGAGGCCCTCCAGGAACAATACTGCACTGTCCCAGCAACATAGTGGCTGCTTGTTCCCCAAACCCGAGACCCTCTGCGTCTCTTTGCGAGGCCTCTCAGAAGCCAATCGACTTCAGAGCCTCACGTAATTGCAGAGGGGGTGGGAATGGGGGGGGGTCACCTGTTGGCTCAAAGAGCTCTTCAGGATGTGCACATACTTTTGCAAGGGAAAGGACAGACCTTTCTCAAAACTTTACATTTTAGCCCTGCTTTCGTCTGCTCGCAGAAAGCACCAGGTGCAACTTTGAAGCTTCACTGACGAGGAGTCTTCCAAAGGCAAAGGGCTGTTTATATGAGCTATCACAAAAGGCTCCGTGCCCATATTGCTGTTCCTACAACTTTCTGCTCCTTGTGTAGTAGAAAAAAATGGATATATGTTCCCTGGCTTTGAGCTGCTGATGAGCTGCTAATAAAAAGGCACTGGGAAGAGTGTTCCTGTGGACAGGTACATTCCCTTACCATTCTCTGCAGAGCCTCTTGAGAGCTGATTTGCAGCTGGAAGGGAGATGTGGGAGTTACAGTGCATCCCACTGTGTGTGGAGTCACCTCAGCTCTCTGTGGCCTGTGCAGATCCTCAGCAATGGAGCAAGGCAAGAACCAGGTGCCACCCGCATGTCTCTGCCTGCTGATGGTCATTGTGGCCCTGCTGCCCAGTAAGGAAGTTGTGCATCTTCACATCGGTGTGAAATTTTTGTCTTCACTAGCTGGACATTGGCTCGTGTCCTCTAGCAGGAAACCAAGAGCCTAATTTCTAGGCTCGCTAATAGCTCCAGATGCTCTTTCTCATATCAATGTATAATCCTGTTTTGAAATGTATTAAGCAGTTTGTATCAAGTGTCCCAAAGCCCAGAGCCACAGGCCAAGGCTCACAGCTTTTCAAAGGATTTCCTTTATCAATTTTAAATCTGTATTCTTGCCTCTTCCCATCAGAAGGTCCCATCAGGTCTATGTTTTGGCTTTTGAACTAGAACCAAGATCAACATTTTCTGAAACCAACTGTCTTGAAGATCATTGAAGGATTCTGTTTGTTTTCTTTAATATAACTTTGATGCAACTATCTGCTCCCTCTCTCTCCTCCTAAACCGGATCATTTCATAATGCTGAACATAATATTTACTTAGCCAGGAGTAAAGGTCCCTCTAATGCTTTCATACTGGATGCTGCAAGGTCATTTGCATTGAAACCGAGATGTCTGAACTTTCCCTGCTGAAGGGCTCTGTTGGCAGCTGAAGGGCTGTGTTGGCAGCTTGCCCCGACCCTGGGAAGCCTGGCCCAACGAGCAGCAGGTAAAGTGGCTGGTGTTTGCTCTCATGTTACTACATGGAGCACAGTGACAAACCCTGTGCACTGAAGCACTCCGGGTTGAAGTAAYATCTGGTCACCTGCCGTCCAGATTCAGGTGGAGTACGTGGTTCTTTGAATGACCTTATGGAGCCTCCTAAGTGCTTTGGATCTTTRTGAAGGGTTCGGTGCTCTGGGGTTTCCYGRCTGAGGAAGAGGCAGGGAGCTGAGCATCCTTGCTTTGTGAGCACACAGTGTAAGCAAGGCGGCCTGAGGGGCCCGGGCCCACCTAGCAGAGAGAGGGACCCGCTCTCAGCTGCGACCTTGGGGCTGATGTGCTGCTTCTCRCTGTCCTCTTGGAGGTTTACCAGGAAAGGATTAAAAGTAGCTCTGTTTTGCACCCRCCTGGGGAGATTTCAGCTCCGTGGGGTCATGTGCTCTGGCTGCGCTCGCAGGAACCCGGGGCTGCATCAGCTGCCTGCGTGCAGGCAGCAGCAAGGCTGCAGCGGGCCAGGCTGCAGCGAGCGCGGGATTTGGGACCGTGAAACAGCGCTCGCAGGGCCGTGCTTGAGCATAGTSCTTGGGGGAAGGGAGATGCACTGCCAGGCAGTGCCTGGCACAGCGGGTAGTGATGGAGGGCACTGCTGCTGTGGGAGGAGATCCCGGGGCAGACCGAGTACCCCTGYGCAGGTTTGTGGAGGTCTTCCCTCTTCAGTTTTTTTTATGCTCTTTATATGGGCAGGGATCAAAGAGGTAAGCTGCAGCCCTGCTGAGGTACTGCAGAGTGCTCAGGGTCCCGTTCCTGAACTGCCCCGGCTTGTTCCCCTCTCCGAGGAACCCCAGGAGGGTTAGGAGCAGGAGGAGCACAGCTGGGCCCTGTTGAGGGAACAAGAAGCACTTGGTTCCTGCTGCTGCAGCTCCCACAGGAGCATCCTCGGGGCTGCTCAAGAAGCMCAAGCTCTCCAGCAAAACCCAAGAGAACTGAGAAGTGGAGTTGAGCCTCCCTTGGTGAGATCCTTTTGCCCTGCCCTACAAGCAGTGGTCTTTTCATACTTTTTACCCCTTGTTTCATTGGGATGTTCTTAAATAGTATGGACATACAGTGGGGAGGGCTGGACCTCCTTTGCCATGTCAAGTGAGAAGTGCTGTCCAGAAAAGTGTTTGTTTAGTCTCCTCCTTTATCAGTGGCCAAGAGCAGATGCAGAGAGAGTACAAACATCAGTGCAAATAGAGGTTCTCAGGATACTCTTCCAGCTTTCAGTGAATTATGGCCAAGAAATATCCTGCTGTCTCTGAATCTGGAAGTTCTTCATGGCATTTCTTCGGTGATTTTGTCCAGTGTTTTGTTTGAATTGCTTTTAGTAATTACTGTGTCCTTTGGCCAAGCACTCCTCAGCTTAGCTGTGCACTCCGTGGGGAATGTCCTTGTTTTCTTTGAAGCCACCACTRCTTAATTTGTTACGAATGCTTATCCCAGGAGTTTTCCCCATTGCCACTTCCAGGTGTTTTGCAAAATATGCCCTATTCAAAAGAAATAGGATATTGCATCGTYCTCCCCCTGAGCTCCCTGGAGCAGGTTGATCCACTCCAGAGAATGAGGACAGCGGGTCCAGTGCAATAAGAGTGTCTGTAGCACTGAGATTTCAAGTGAAGACAACTATAGCAATCTTATGGATGGATTTTACATATGTGCAGCAGTGTTGGCCTGCATCTTCTGAGCTTTCTGCCTGCCTAGCACAATTCAACATTGAGGAACTTTGGGGTAGGTTATTTCTGCCAGTTCTACCCATCCTGTGTATTACAGCATGTAAGCTTTACTGTATCAAGAATATTATTTTATTTATTTATTTTGATGGGAGGATTGTTGAAAGATACCCGTAATGATACGTGCTGGGTTGGGGTCAGTTACCAGGACTTCTATTTTAAAAAGAAATGAATTAAAGAAAAAAAAAAGAGATAAAAAAGCAGGCTCATGAAAGCCAGACATGGAAAAAATAATGGCTTTAAGATATCAGAGCTCCCTCTCCAAAGTCAACTGGCACCCAGTGCAGAACATTCCCTTTTGTTTATGCTCTAGGGCTTTATCTGGGTTTAGATAATGGTTGGGCTTCCACCACTTCCTTTAGGAAAATTCTCCTTTCAAAGCTATTTCCATAACAGGACGTGCCCAGGTTTTTGGTTAGGTCCCTCCGTTTGGTTTTGTCCCAGTATTCCCAGTGTTATCCAGTCAGGTGACACTCACCTTGTTCTCAGGACCTAGACCCTGCGATCTGGGACTCCAGCAGCTCCTTTTGCAGCGTGCACATTTGATTCTTGCCATCCTGCCTTCCATCATAAAAGCTTCCCAGCCCTTTCTCATTTGAGTTGGAAATGGTGTCTTTGGGTGTTTAATTTGTTTTCATATTTTCAAGTCAAATGGGAAGCAGTGCAGCTGTGTAGCAAAACCATAAGTGATTTCTCCGGGTGCTTCACACCCCCTTTCTTGCAGCGACTTAGGTCTGTGCCTGAACCTCTGGTAGGAGAAGACTGCAGCAGGGTATATTCACCACATTTTTTTCCTCCTCTGAATATACCAGGTACAAGATAATGTAGTTCCTCATCTTAATGCAGGTTCCRCAGCAGTGCTTTGAGGGGCTGCCTGCTTCCTGCTCTTTTGCAGTTGAGAATGGGACATTATCATCTTGCATGAATCTTGCAGAGCCTCCAGAGAGAAAATCCCAGGGTAGCTCCTGCTGATGGTTTTGCATGTGTGGGGAGTCCTTCCGACCTACCCGTTTTTGCCCTCTAACTTCCCTGACACAATCCAGGCTGCCTGCGTGGTGCTGCAAGGGCAGCTTAGCATGTGTGGGGTGAGCTGGTGGAAATGGACTTGAAAATAAAAACGTCCCGATGGTGGGAAATTGGCTGGGACTCTAGTGGGCACATGGAGTGAAATATTTGCACAGCTACGAGATAACCTGAAGGGAAACAGTATGTCCCGTGTGTGCGGGCACGGAGCTGGTGGCTGTTTGTCATATTCCCAGGTTTATTCTGCTGCTTCTGGCAAAGAACCGCTAGTGATTTAATAGCTTATCAGTGCCTAGGCACAGAAACAAAGGTTGGTACTTCCTGATCCCTTATTTCCTCTGCTTTAAATAGGAATTCCTATTCTGATTAACATGGAACCTGGAAGTGGAGCTGTCAGGCTGGGCACCTCTTTGCGTTCGGCTCCGACTTCCTGAGTGGGATCCGCCTGACCACGGTCCAGGCGCCGCTTTCCTGCCATACAAACCCAGAGCTCCAGGGAAGCTGCTGGAGCTCCTGGCTGGGACCAGGCMCTGCTGAAGCACATCACCATGAAGTGCCACGTCTGCTTGGCACTCAGGGTATTTCTCTGCCTTTCAGCCAGGTTTAGCAGGTCTCTTCGGATCGGTACTGAAATGAGGAGGGCAATTTTAGACTTTTATAAGATAGCTTATTTATTTGTTTATTTATTTGCTCTTGGCGTATTTGTCAGATCTGGAGCTGCTCGCAAGAAAATACCCTTCTCATTTAAAGACATGATTACTTCTGCCCGATTTTTAAATTTCTCCTCTTTGCCTTTTCTGTCTCTCACTCCTTTCCTGGCCTTTGCACCTGCTCGATTCTTCCTTCAACACTTTGTTCCCTATGGTCAGTCCTTGTTCCCATCTCTTGAACCTTTGCTGTCACCCTCTCTCAGATCATCAAAACAGTCAGCAGTTACACAACTACTTCGGGCATTGCTGCTTTCTCCAGGATACCCATCTCATGGGAGGGAAGGCATTTGCAGTCCCAAGGATGCATCCCTCTCGCTTAAACTTCAACTCCAAGGAGTCTGTGCAAAGGCTTAGCAGCAGCCAGTCACTTTTGAGCCTCTCATTTGTTGTTTCAGCTTGTGTAAGTTTTAAAAGGGAGAGGTGGTACATGTCCAGGTGAGCTGCTTATTCAGGTAGGAATTTTTAGCTTTTCCTTTCAGCCTTGGCTCTAAGCCCCTTTTTTTCATCTCTGCAAATCAGCATTTTTTTCACCAATGAAAATATATTTTTCCCTGCAACAGCTAAATGTTTGTTGCGGCCCCTCAGCCTCCTGTTCAGACCAGCCCTGGCTCCCTCCCTGCCTCTCTGCTGTGAATAGTCCCTGCAGTTCTTTRATCAACTAAAAGCAATCAAAACAGAATGCAGCATCCTGCCGCCTCGGTTTGGGAGATGCAGGGAGGCTCATCCTGATGGTATCGATAGCCTAGGTCAAATTAAATGAACGACTCGCTACAAAGGGAATAGTGCACAATCTGTGCCGCTTGCTGATGAAAAAAGACTGCTAGTGATAACAGAGGGGATTGTATGTGACTGTGCAGAGGTGCTGTGGATCTTGGTGAGCCTTGGCCACGCGGTTCCAGCAGTCAGCCTGGATGGACACACACTGTAGCGCTGAGGAGCTCTGATTTTGCATCTTCCAGGCGCTGGAAGGCACAGCCTCCCCAGCAGATACTGCCCAGTGGTAGCAGTTGCTAACACTGAGTGGGCAGAGGCACTGCAGGAGCCCGGCTTTGACATAGCTGAACTCCGTGTTCCCCCTCACAAGGAGAAAATGCTTTTCCCTTTTACAAACAGGTACCCGTGAGGAGCCATCCTGCAGCCTCTGCCCGCCGGAGACCTCTCTTTTGCCTCTCCTCTCTTCTTCCTGCAGTTTTTCACGGAGTACGGTCCGGATTACGTGCTGGAGATCACACCGAGCTGCAGACCAGACCGCAATGAGCCGCAGAGAATTCAAGAGATCCTCAATTCTATCAAAGGTGAGTTGTCCACCCCAAGACAGCCCTGCTGGTTCAGGGGCACCAGCTTGTAATAACGTTATACCAAGTACCCTGAAGCTTCTCGGGTGCAATTGGCAATGTAAGCTCCATGTGTCACACACTTAGCAAGACTTTCACATTCACCAACTTTGAGAAAGGAAACAAAACACAAAGGAGCTAAAAGTCTTTTGAAGTTGTTCCGATTTTTACAAGGGATCTATTTTCACCATCTGCAAGATGTGGTGGAACAGGCTGGCACRGTGGCAGTATCCAGAGAGCATGCATTTGTTCTGGGATCTCCTGTTTTGTGGTTTGCTGTCAATATTTTGGAATTAATACTCCTGTGGGCAACCCAGGGGATGGAAGAAGACTTCAAGCCACTCTGGCAGTCTTGTTCATCCTTTCTGCCCACACCAGCTCGTGAAGTCCATCAAGGAAGGCAGGGGGTGACAGAAGAGATGACAAGAACAAGATACCAGGAAGCCCTCACCCTCTGCCTGGCCACATATGGCAGCGCTTGGGAAAGCCGCAGGCAGCAAGTGGAGCCCGGATGAGATGGGCTCTCTGGCAAGTCTGGGCTGTCCTGARTGCCACGCTTTGCACTGCACAGAATGAGTCCTCGGGAACGGACTGATTTAATAGGAGCCACGTGCCCAAACTGTTTTAAGCCTTTGGCATGCAGACATCCCAAATTAAAGCCAGTTTTTATGAAATCTTCCCAGCATAGGGACTGCTGTCCACAGTGTATCGGATAATGGCTTGGGCTGTGCTTCTRTTGGCTTATTAAGAAAATTAAGAAAAAAAAAACCCTAAAATTGCTGCRGTCTCGGGTCTCGGCTGCAAGGCTCAGCCCCATCCCTTGGGTACCTGCAAATCGAGGGCCTCTCCCTGTCCTTCCCAGTGGGAGGTACTGGGAGAAGAGGCCTCTACAGTTCAGCCACCCCCAGGTTGAGCTAACACATGATGGATCACGGGTTAAGCCTCAGTGGAAACATCTTYTCCGTCTCTTTCTGTTTCCAGGGAACCTGAAGCATGTTGTTTAGCGGAGCAGGGAAGCCAGAGCATCCCTGAGCGCATCCCTGGTGTTGAAGACGTCGCTGTTTCTGGCAGCGGGGAGCAGGGCTGCGGGGGACTTGCCCTTGGTGGCTCAGTTGATTTTTCTCTTCTAAACAAGTTGCCGAGTGCCGTGGCCCTGTGCAGGCAGGAGCACGTGGGCCTCACAGCTCCAGCCTTCCTGCGTCCACCCAGCACTTGCTCCCTTCTCTTTCCTTTTTAAATAACACAGAGTTTTATTCTCCCCACTGGGTTTAATGGGTTTTGAGAGCTCAGAGCTGCAGCCCCTCCACAGCTGGGCCCTGGCAGCAGCACCAGCTTTTACCTCGTTGCCTGCCTGGCAGGACCGCGGCCTTCRCACGACGCCTCCGAGGCGCCCGCCCGGACAGAGGTGCTGAGGGCCAGCCAAGAAGTCACAGCCGTTGAGTTTTTAAACTGTTGGGCATTTTTATACAAATAAAATACTTGAACTACCCATGCCCTTGCTCCTCTTGTGTTCCCCTTGCCTTCGAGGAGCTCTTGTCCAGCACCTTCCGTGGGGCGGTTTGGGCAGGTCCCACGAGCTCTCTGGAAGTGGGGCAGTACAGAGGGCGGTCAGGCTTCCACCACCCATCTCCCTGACGTTCCTCCACGTTTTCCCGTGCAACGTGGGCACCACGGGACGATGGTAGCACCCTCATGGCTGGAGTGGAAGGAGCCCGGCCAGCACCCTGCTTGCTGCAGTCCCTCAGCTCGGGAGAGCTGCACGTAGGTTTGTGACCATCCCTTCTGGCTCTGCCAACATAGAGCAGCACAGGGCACTTGTGGGGACTGGTGAGTCGCCAAAATCCTGCGCGAGGCCGGTCCTGAGGCAGATCCCTCCTGGCACCAGCCAGGCCGGGCCGGGGACTGAGGCCTTGGCTGGCCTTGTCCCCTCATTCACCTGGTCCACAGGGCTTTTATTTATATCATTTTTAAAAAATGCCTTAATGGATATGGGAAAGCAAATTTCCGGTTGCTTTAATTAGCTTTTGCTGGAATAAATAGCGAGACCAAGGGCCTCCTGGCCTGGCCCGGCTTTGTTTTGATCCCTTGTTTTTCACTTCTGCTGCAAACAGGAAATACAGCAGGGACGGAGCTCAGCTGGACGCGGCTCCCACGTCCCTGCGCGCTGACCGGTGACCCCCTGGCTCTTCCCGCTTTCCCGCAGGATGCTCGCTCTGGGTTCGGGCTGCCCCGTCACTGCTGGAGGTGGCTCCTCATCCCGCTGGGAGATGTGGTGCTTTAAGAGAGAGAAGAAAAGCGGATCTGGGTTTCCCAGTGTCCCTGAGGCTGCCCGGGGCCGGCAGTGGCTGCAGAAAGYCCTGGGCACTTGTTTGGGTAGCGGTGCAGTGACGGAGAGCTGGGCCACCCCAAAGTCACCTGCACGCAGAGGGGTTGGAGCCTGTGCTCCGAACTGGGGCTGGGGGCAAGGTTGGGGGCCTAGGGTATGGGCGCAGTCCCAGGTGGCCCCCGCATCTCCCCCAAGCCTGGGCGCCCCCCGTGGCTCCTCTCCTTCCCCAGCTGCTCCCTGAGAGAAAGGAACCAAGACTCAAAACTAACCAAAAACTTGGAAAAAGAAACAAATAAACGAGGAGGAAGCAGCCTAACGTCTAGCAGATGGGGCTGTACTAGCGTTAGACGAGGAACCGCAGTGAAAAGGAGCTGGACAGAACTGGGTCGGAGATGGGGGACATCTGGCACCCAAACACACCAGGACCACCTGCCTGGGGGTGGCGGGGGAAGCTTGGGATGGGGACAAAGCCACCCCTGTGCTCACTGTCACCTCCCCGGCTGCTGGGGGTGTCGGGGCTCAGCTTGGTGAAGAGGGCAGAGGGGACGCGGGAGCTGGGGAGGGGGGGACCCCGGCCCCCGCACAGAGCTCCCGGTCCCTGTGCCCCCCGGGTGGCGGGCAAAACCTGGTCGCCTCGCCAGCCCTGTCACCACCGCGCCCCTTCTGCGGGGGAGCAGGAGGGGTGTCCAGCACACABGGCGCTTCCCGCATGGATGGGGGGGCCGGGGCGGGCCCGGGGGAGGGAGGCGGGGCCGCCCCGTCCCGTCCCGCCCGCCTGGCGCGTCCCGCGGCCCGGCCGCTATAAAGGAGGCGGCGGCGCCGACGGGGCGGGCGCAGCGCAGCCGAGGGGAGCGGAGCCGCCGCCGTGCCCGTGCCCCGCAGCCCCGGCGATGCCATGAGCTCCCTGCTGCCCGTGAAGGACGGCGACGCCGGGACCGTCCTGCAGTACCGCGACGGCGGCGAGGCGGGCGGCGGGACGCACGGCAGCGGCGCCGCGGCCATGCCGGCCACGGCCGCCTCCGTGGGCCTGCCGCCCGGCCCCCATCTCCTGGCCAGCAGGCACCTGCAGAGACTCAACAGCCAGTACCGCAGCGCCCTGGCGGCGCCCGGCTCGCGGACCCCCTGGGCCCGTGGGGCTCAGCCCCACGGCCCCCCGCCCGGCGCCGGCCTCATGGACTGGGACCCCGTGGACGAGGAGGTGCTCACGGCGCTCGTGGTGGAGCTGGGCCTCGACAGGGCCCGCGAGCTGCCGGAGCTGTGGCTCRGCCACAACGAGTTCGACTTCGCCGCCGACTTCCCGGCCGCCTACTGATCGGGGGGACGCGGGGGCGGCTGTCGAGGCCCTGGCCGGGTCCCCACGGGCGGCCCCTTCCGCGCTGCCCAGCCCCTGSCCTGGGTGCGGAGCTGTGCCTGGGTGCCCAGCGGGGACGAGCGCCGGGACAGGGACGGAGCCCTGAGTGGGGCCGGTGTCGGAGCCGGGGGCAAGGGGCTCCCCTCAGGGCTGGACACAGTTCGAGAGGCCGGTTTGTGGGGCCGGTGGCTGCTCAATAAAACCCTGAAGGAAATGTCCTGCCTGTGCTGCCCGTGTCTGCTGTGCTGGACAGGACTCTGTGCTCCGCATGGGGGGACGTCGGGAGGCCCTGGGGCCCCGTCCTGCTCCCTGCCCAGGGATCCTGGGGGTGRCAGGTCTTTGGGAACAAGTTAGGGCAGGAGGAGGGTGCAGCCCCTGCCTCCTTCCCTCCTGCCGACCTCTCATGTGGGGGATATTCCCGCTGTCTGTCCCCATCGTGCCACCTGCCCCATCCCGTCTGGCAGAGCCGCTGCGGGGACCCGCATCCAGGAGCGCGGAGCCCCRGGGCTGCAGCCCTRCCCGGCACCGCGGAGGGGCCGCTCYGCCCTTGCCCTTGCCCGGACCGCGGCTCGTGCCGAGGGCCCCGGGGCTGCACGGGGCTCCCTGCGGGGCCGGGGTGCGGGGAGCCCCGCGGGCCCCCCCGGATCAGCGCCCTGAGGCGGCTCCCGGCCCGGGCTGTGCAGGGGGCCGAGGGGGCACAGCGGGGCGCGCAGGCGGGACGGGGCCGGGATGGGGCTGGGATGGGATGGGACTGGGATGGGGCTGGAATGGGATGGGGCTGGGATGGGGCTGAGCGGCCCCCCTCTCCCCCCCGTTAATTGCGGTGCCCCAATGAGAGCCGGGCGGCGTGGCGGGTGTTGCGCGGCCCTCCGGCCGGCAGGGGGCGCCGCGGCGGGGCGCGCGCGCG
>NW_020455415.1:4440676-4504776 GCF_003342845.1 Nothoprocta perdicaria | reverse complement strand
CCGCGGGCCGCTCCGTGACGCTCTCCCTCTCTCTAGGCCCGCGGCCCCAAGAAGCACCTGAAGCGCGTGGCGGCTCCCAAGCACTGGATGCTGGACAAGCTCACGGGCGTCTTCGTGAGTGCGCGGCGCCCTCCGGGGCATCGTTTCTGCGGGGTTTGGGGGGCGGCCCGGCTCCCTGCTCCCCACCCAGCCGCCTCCATGGCCCGGCGCCGCTTCCCGGCCCGGCAGGTCCCGGCCTGGCGCCTTGGGGAGGCCCCTGGAGCGGCCCAGAGCGCGTCCGGGAGGAGAGCGCCGAGCTGGGCGCGTTGGACTGYCCCCGGGGACCCTGCGAGCAGCTTCTCTGCCCCCTTCCTGGCTCCTTGCAGCGGGCGCAGCAGCCCTGGGGTGCCCCGSAGGGGCCGGGCGCTGCATGCGTCCGAGCAGCCCGAGTGAGGGTGTTCTTGGCCCTGTTTTCAGGCGCCCCGTCCGTCCACAGGCCCGCACAAGCTGCGCGAGTGCCTCCCGCTCATCATCTTCCTGAGGAACCGCCTCAAGTACGCGCTCACAGGGGATGAGGTCAAGAAGATCTGCATGCAGAGGTTCATCAAGATAGACGGCAAAGTTCGCACGGACATCACCTATCCCGCCGGCTTCATGGGTTAGTGTGGAGGGCTGGAGCAGGGACACCCTGCAGGGACCGCGGCTGCAGAGGAGCCTGTGCTGGGGTTTTAGTGAAAAAGTTGGCATTTTTATTCATTATAGCGTTTAGAAGCTTTCCCCTCTGCAGTGGGTTGCCAAGGCATGGGCTATGCTAAAGGAACACGGCTGTTTACTCAGTTGTCTCCATTTTCAGGAGACTGGTAACAGTTTTGCTTCCAGTTCTCTGACTGAATTGCTGGTGAGGAGAATGCCTCTACAAACCCACCCAAGATCTAGAGCTTAGCGAGCAAATTGCTTAAAACTGCTGCTCCAGACTCTCTTGGCATTGCAAGCAACTTCAGCTGTTAGCTTCTCTCTCTTGACCTGTTTTTTGCTGTGTTTTTCCTTTATTAGAGTAGATTGGTAGCCTRCAGCTGCCTCACAGGAGTGTTCTAGTACACTAGGGGGAATATCTTGCGAGGCTGTAAAGACTTGGAGGAAAGGGGCTTTCTGACTTTGCCTGTAGAAGTAACTGCTTTTGCTGACGTTGCTCCTAAGCACTTGTTAAGATTTCATTTGAAGTTGTGCTTTACCATGAGTATCAACTTTAGATCTGAATATCCCAGTGTTATAAGTAAGTTTGTTTAAAAATGCGTAGAAATAAAAGACCTCATTTTGTCTCTCTTTTTGAGATAGACGTGATCAGCATTGAGAAGACGGGCGAGCATTTCCGCCTGGTCTACGATACCAAGGGCCGTTTCGCTGTTCACCGTATCACAGCAGAAGAGGCCAAGGTGAGGAACTTGATCTCAATGTGAGCAACAACCACGGTGTGTTTTGCTGGGGCAGCGTCTCATGCCCGATATCTCCTGGGCTAGAGCTGTGCGCTCTCTCCCTCCCCTGAGAGTTCCATCTGCAGCCTGTTTCCAGGGGATTCGAGGAATAAGGTGCTTCTGGGAACAAGCTTGCTCACAGACGGGAAAGCAACAACAGGAACAATAACTTTTGTGCGTTTAGTTCTTGGGTGTCCCCTTTACGGTTATCCAGAGGCAGAATGGACCTTAAGTTGAAGGGAGCAGGTTGAAACGGTGCTAGCTGCAAGGCCTTTGCTTTGGCAGTGCTTCACAAAGCTTGTCTGTGGACTTGTAGCTTGGCTGTTGAAAAGGGGTTCTTGAGCTCTTCTGGAGCAGGAACAGGAAGGTATTTATAAAACTGCCCACTAACCCTTCCTGTCTACATGGGTACATGCAGTTCCTCGGCCTGAGTGTGTTGGCGCTTCAGAGTCGTGTGTGCTCCTCTCCCGTGCCCAGGTGAGCGGTGCTGCGGAGCCAGGGGCTGTTAGTGGATCGCTGTGCTCTCCACGGCTGTGCAGGGGCAGCCCCGACACATCCTCGTGGCCCTGGGATTTGTTCTTTATGGCTCCCCATCAGTGTTGCCCTGGGAGCCCTTCTGGSGGCATGAAGGAGTTGAAGGCTGTGAGGAGGGCGAGCCCCTTTGAGAAGGGATGCAGATTTCTTGTAGCCTCTGCCTTCCCTGTGGGACCAACAGGAGTTTAAGGCAAACAAAGGTAATTCCACCTTTGTGGATACTATCCTAGGAAAAGGCACCTGGTGTTTGTAAGGGGTACTGAGCAGGTGGCTTTGGAAGGGTTGACGCTTGTGTGTGCTGGTACTGATAGATGCCCTTGGAGTGTAGAAAGCTGCTCCCAAAACACAGGTATCAGTCGTGGGGCTGTGGCATTGTCGTGGGGCAGCCTCCTGAGAGGAGGGTGTCTGACAGGGCTGTGAAGCGAGCAGCGCTGAGTTGCCATCTGGTTTCCTCTGGGGCTCCCAAGTCCTGAGATGTGTCTGCATGCTCTGCCTGGGCACTGAGGCCTGGTGGGCCCTCTTGAGAGCGGGGACATGTGTTTGTGCTGGGCTGTGGTGCAGCGCTTCGCCTTGGCTGAGCAGAGTTGTTYTTTTGTTTGCAGTACAAGTTGTGCAAGGTGAGGAAGATCTTTGTGGGCACCAAAGGAATCCCTCACCTGGTCACCCACGATGCCCGCACCATCCGCTATCCAGACCCCCTCATCAAGGTGAATGATACCATCCAGATCGATCTGGAGACAGGCAAGATCACAGACTTCATCAAGTTTGACACAGGTAGGTCTCACATTCTCTAAGATTTTATTCTCCAGAAATGTTTCTGGTAGGGAGAAGTGTGGAAGTCAAGTGCAGCTGCTGGGTACCTCCCCTTGGAAGTGGCAGTGGTGGCAGCCTTCTGAGTGGCTTTGTTTCTATGGGGCACAGCTGGGGTTCCTGTTAAAATGAGGATCAGTCAAGCTACATGCTCTGTAGCAAAAAAAATCCCTTTCCTTGATGCTGATGTCAGCAATGAAGTGTAGGGAATGTTTTTTTTTTAATAGGCCTTGATGGACTAAGGTTCCAGCAGGATGTAGGCGTTAAAAGTTGTGTCCCCATGTTCTGGCAGCCATTCTGTGTCCCTGCAGTGCTCTGCTTGTGCCCTCCTTCTGCAGCAGTCTTCCTGAAGGACCCGTGTGGATGTTCATCTTGGCTCCTTGCAAACTCTTGTCTCACCAGCCTTTCCTTTGCCTTAGGTAACCTGTGCATGGTGACTGGTGGTGCCAACTTGGGCCGTATTGGTGTGATCACCAACCGGGAGAGACATCCTGGCTCGTTTGACGTGGTTCATGTGAAGGATGCCAATGGCAATAGCTTTGCCACCAGGCTCTCCAACATCTTTGTTATTGGCAAAGTAAGTGTGCCCAAGCAGAAGGAGGATTGATCCTCTCTTGTTGAGTGCTTGTGGCCCAAGATGGGAGTTGTTCCTGTCTTTGGTAGGTGAATTCCTTCCCGCCCTTGACACCTGCAGGGTGACACTCCAGTTGTGGTGTCAGCTCTGGCTCTGTTGCCTRTGTATCTGTCTTCTGCAGGCTGAGCAGTCTGGGAGGGAGAAGTACCTGTAAATTTAGGAGGGGAGGTGATGTCTTCAAGAAAAACRTGTGGCTTTTTAAAGCACATTCGAATTTGGAACTGTGTCTCAGGTGGTGATGCAGTCCTGGCAGTGACTCGGACTGAGTCCCAAGAGGCCTTCCTCTTAAGATTTCTTTTGCCACTCTCGTGGTCTCTTTTGTTCAGACTCTGAAAAGGCTATTCTGATTTTAGCTAAAAGGCCTTCCTTGGGGATGTAAATGAAGTGATAGCAGAGGCTTTCACATTGCAGCTCCCTGCCCAGCTTCTGTTGGACAGATGATGTGGCTGATTTTGTCTGGCCAGGGATCAGGATTTTGCTCCTTTTTCTCCCTGGGAGGGAGGACAAGCTCTGTTCCTATCACAGTTTCTTGGTTTGATGTATTGTGTTTTTTCTTGCTTCAGGGCAACAAGCCATGGATCTCCCTGCCCCGTGGAAAGGGCATCCGCCTGACCATCGCTGAGGAGAGGGACAAGCGACTGGCAGCCAAACAGAGCAGTGGGTAACTCCAGCTTAGGTGCAGCAGCAGACCTCTCAGTTTGTCAATTAAACTGTTTACCAAACAGAAGCTTGCAAGCATTGTCCTTCCTGTGCCCTGATTTTCCCTCAGTGTGGGTCTGAGAAGGTGATGGAGCAGARTCCTCCTGGGAGCTGTTTCCTGGGCTTGGGAAGAGCCAGCAGGGATTTGCCAAGGGTAGGTGGTACCAGGCAGACCCTGTGACCTTCTCTAGTTACCTGCTGGGCTGTGGAAAGTGGTGGATGTTTTACCTTTGGTCTTGCAAGCTTTCCAGCCCAGTCCACCACGGTCTTCTCATCATAGAAGCGTTTGTGATTGGAAAGGACCTTTGCAGATGACCTGATCCTAGCTTGTGTTAAATGTACTGTCCATCAGTAGCCTCAGGTCCTACGTGCTAAACTGTTCTTGAGCTTGTTGGCCTCCAGCCTGTACTGGTSCTTGGGGTTATTTCTCCTTAGGTGAGGGTTTCCACTTCTTTTTGTTGGACTTAAGTAAAGTTCTGTCTACTAATTCCTCSAGCCTGTTGAGATCCCGCTGACCAGCAGCACCACCCTCTGGTGTAAGACACTCCTGCTTATGTGTTCGCAGTGATCTTGCTTTGGTGCCATCATCAACCTGTAAACAGGCTGGATTTGCTGCTCGTCACACCCTTTGGAGCCTGGCAGGCCAGCCAGTTTTATAATTGCCTCACTGACCATTTTGGTAGCTGTGCTTCTTTAGCTGTGTGTGAGGGGGTTAACTGTGTCCAGTTTGGGGGCCCCTCTGCAAGACAGACTTTGAGGCACTGGAGTGTGCTCAAAGACGGCCAGTGAAGCTGCTGAAGGGGCTGGGGCACCCTCTGACGCGGCTCCGCAGGAGGATGATGTTGCCTTCGCTTTGTGCTCAGGGGGAAACTGCACGGGGGGAGCAAAAGCCCACAGGTGAGTGCCCACAGGTGGGTGCCCTCAGCTTGCCAAGCTCCAGAGCCTGTGCCCTGGGGTGTGTGGGGGAAAGCTCACGGTGTGAGGAGGCTGCCACTGGCCCGGGAAGGCGCCTCTGAGTGATGGGCTGGTGCTTGTGATGGGGCTGTAGCAACGGGGCACGGCTGGAGGCCACAAAGGGCTGGGGGAGAATGGCACCAAAGAGGGCTGGGAGGGTGGGTATGGGGATGGCTGCTGCCGTAGCTGACCCCTTCCCTCCTGACTTGGCATCTGTGCTCTGGGCTTGATGGCAATGCAGGGCATCGAAGAGGGGATGGCGAGGCACCGCGTGAGTGTAAGCGCTGGCCACATCCTGACAGCAGGAGCTGCTGAAGATGCTGCCGCCAGCGTTGGGGAAGCGCTGGGCTCCTCTTGCTGACRGGGGCTATTTCAAGGTGGGCAGCAGCCTCATGGGCCCTAAAGCAGCTGAAGAGCCACCCTGGTGCAGGCAGAGGTTTGGACTGTGCCTCAGGAAGGGCGGCCACGATGCCGTGTCCCTCAGAGCACCCACAGTGCCAGCACCCCTGGGGTGCGAACCACGCAGCCGGGCTCGGGGCCCAGGGCCTGARCTGATTTGTGGTAGTTCAAAAAGTCCTTGTGTGGTCACCTTCACCCACATTGGGAGCCTGTGGTGTGCTTTCCACCATCAGCACGGATTTCCAGAGGTCCYGGAGTCTCCACCATCCCAACAGGGATTTCCAGAGGTCCCTTAGCTCTCTGTTGGCGCTGGGCATTCAGTGRGGAGTGACTTGTGGTCCTATGCAGTGCCATGTGTGCAGTCTGAGGCACTCCACCAAACTGTGCCGTACCTTCATAAGACTTTTCTTGGGGGTCACAGCAGAAGCTTTATTCACTCCAGCTACTAGAGGCTTCCAAGTTTTTTTCTTTTCTTCCCGAAGTCATCACAACCATCTCATCACCTGTAGAGGGCCACACAGGACAAGGCACTCACAGTCGCTGCCAGGGCTTGGCACAGCAGTGCMGGGCACTGTGGCTCACCAGCAGAGTGTGAGGGGTGCCCAGGAGCAAAAAACACCCGCATCAGCTGCTGCTTCTAATTCCTTCTCAGCAGGTACCAGTTCTGTGAGCACTGCAGCTCTGCTGTGCTCCATGGGGATTTGCTCTCGTGCTGCAGAGCTGCAGGTATCAGAGCATCCAGGCACCTGTGTGCACCCTGGGAGCAGGGATGCAGAGAGATCCTGCAGAAGCAAGGGACTCAGCTGCATGGCATGTGGGTGGCATGCCCTTCTACAGCTTTCATGGCCTTTGTCAAGCTGGCAGAGCACAAGAGCTGGAGACTGCTCGTTCCTGGGGAGAAGCTGAACGCAGCGGAACTTCGCCATGGAGGTAAGTCTCACGGTTGTCCYGCTGCAGCACAGCTCGGCGACAAATGAATTGCTAGGCAAAACCGCAGCAGTCTGTGGTTATTCCCCATCCCCTGTGATGTTCATGCACCTTCTCATGGCACGTGGCAGCACGGAGCTGGTGCCTAGTTGCCGGAGCCGTGCCTTGCTGCTCCAACGTGCCATGGTAAGCGTCCCAGGCATGGGTGCTTCCTACAGGGAAATCCCTTAACAACCCACAAGCCCAATGCAGTTTTGTTCCTGTGGTCATTTCCAGGCCTCACTAACTAGTATCTCCTTGTCAGCATTTGGCYGAGACCCTGGAGGAGTTCGGATGTGCTTGGTTATGAGGAAAGCTGCTACTATGGGCCAGGGTGGCAGGAATGACTGTCGTTTCCCACCTGATGGGCCTGTTTTCCCCGTATAGGTGACCATCTGGGTCTAAATTGGTGCAGGAGAGGCCTGGGTAAAACACAAGTTTGGGATTGCCACAAAAGGCTTCCAGCATAGGTGGGATTTTTGAAGACTCTGTGCCTTCCACAAGCACAGCTGGGCTGTGAAGGGTCCATGGTCCCGCCAGCTTTCGTGATTAAGYCTCCCTCCCAGCTTGACTGCAAGAGGTCTGGGTTATATAACGTCAGAGCTGTTTTGTACACAGCAGCTAACTTGCCACATTGCCTGCGTAGTCGCCCCTTGGATCTGGCGGGAGCCGCTGGAAGCGGAGGGACGGCCGCTTTGCAGAGCGAGCAGCCAAGTGCGGAGGGCAGCGGCTCAGTGGGAGCCYGGAGCCGTGGGAGCGACGCACGGGGTCGCTCTGCTCCCGCAAGCGGCTGTCCCGGGCCGCGCTCCGCGGGGTCACAGCTCTCCCTGCTGCGCGGCGCCAGAGAACACTGTGTTCGCCCCGGGTGCCTTATTAAACAAAATGTTTGCGCGTGCGTCTGGCCTGGCTGCTCCTCCCGGCCGCTCCGGCGGCRCCAGGCCAGGAGCTCCAGCTGGCACCGGGTGCAGGAAGGGCCCAAGGAGCCTCTTTGCCTTCCTCGCGTTCCTCTCCACTCCTCGTACCCCCTTCAACCTGCTCTGTTGGCTGGGGAGCTTCTGGTCCCTTTGAGGGGACACTGGGAGCCACGATTTGCTTTCTTACCCTAGGGAGGTCTGAAACCCACCCTACTTCCAAAACCTGCCACTCTTTTCCCCACTGATCCCCTGGGCAGGGATTTGTGATGGATCTCGACACTTCAGAAGCAGCTCAGGAATAGCTCTCCTGGGCTCTGCAGTTTCTCCAGCACCCCAGGTCCATCAGTGCTCCTGCCGTGGAGCCTTCCAGCCCCTTCCTGGGGGTTACCAGCTCATGCCAGCCATGTGCAGCACCATGAATTATCATGGAGCATCTCCAGCACCCACAGTCCTGCTTGCCGCAGAGCACAGCACCCTCCTCCCCGTCCCCTGGGCGCTGCCAAAGCTAGCACTAGTTTGTAGGATTAGCTTATTTRCCACTGTCCAGCCCAACCTGCTTGTCATCTGGCCTGCCCAGCATCCCAGGCAGCATTTCCTGGGATTTCCCAGGCCCATTTCCTTCCCTGCCTGCGGGGCTTCTTTGCACCAGTTCTGCTCTTTTGAAGTTCGGGGAGGATGTGCTGGCCCTGCTGGGCTGCGTCATCCAGCAGCTGCTCAGGCCGTTCCTGCGGAGCAGCCCTCAGCCAGATGTGCCGGGCACTGCATTCCTGCTGCCACTCTCGCTCATGCTTCCAAACCCCTCCGAGAGAACGGGGCAACTCTGTTAAAGAGGATGGGGCCAACCTCTTCTCAGCGGTGGCCAGCAACAGGACAAGGGGTAATGGGTATAAGTTAAAACAGGAGGCTCCATCCCCATGTGAGGAAGAAATTCTTTACTGTGAGGGTCATAGAGCCCTGGAAGAGGCTGCCCAGAGGGCTCGTGGAGTCTTCCCTGGTGATCTTCCAAACCCCCCTGGATGTGACTGGGTGCCACATGCTTTACATGTCCCTGCTCTAACAGGAAGGCTGGATTAGATGATCTCCAGAGGTCCCCTCCAACCTCAGCCATTCTGTGATTTCCCCAGTGAGAAAGGAGCAGCATGCCTTGGGCAAGGAGGACTGCCCTATAGAGCTCATTTGTCACCCCGCCACCTGCAACCAAACCCAACAAGAGGTGTTTGGAAGCTTGTGGGGTGCTGTGGGCGCGGATGTGATGTGGGGATGGATACTGGAGCTTGGATCTGCTCCATGAACCCAGCAGTTGAATAGCACCTTGGAGACTGGCATTATCTGGTATTATCTAGTCTTACGGTACAWGTCAAGGGTGTGAAGAGAGAGGAGTATGAGATACGGTAGACCAGTGTGCAGAGCTCAACAGTTCAAGTAACACATCTAGGGAAGGGCAGGGACTAAGATGGAAAGAAACTGGAGGGATCAGTGCTAAAGCGCTGGTCCCTTGGCTGCTAATCAGATGGCAGGTACCTCGCCCAGGAGGTTGGACTGTGTTAGCAGCCCTTGCAAGGTGGAGGAAGATCACAAATGGAGCAGACCCTGAAGCTCAGATCTCAACGCTTTGAGTTCTGGAGTCCGGAAAGGAGACCACGCTGATGGCCAGGCAGGTGACAGCGGTTCCACACCGCGAGTTTGCCACCGTCTCGTGACTCGTTGCCCGGGCAAGGCTGGAGGCCTGTTTCCCAAGAGCGCTGGCTGTTGGCAGAGCTGGTTGCCCAAGCGCCTTTTGTGCCCCCGCCAAGTGTACCACGGCCCTTGCGAAACAGTGTTGATAAACACTGCGGGGCAGGCCAAGTCCTGCAGGATGACAGCTGATGTGCTCGGGCTGGAGAGAGCACCCGGCTTGGTGGGAGGAATTTTCCACTCTGCTCCTGCAAGCGTGTCTCAGCCAGCCGGGGGACTTTCCCGGCTCTCCTCCCAAGTGAAGGCTCCTTTGCAAGGTTCCCAGTTGTCCCTGTCTGGGGCTGGGAGCCCTGGCTGTGCAGGGCTGTCCCTGGGCACAGTGAGAGGAAAGGGTGGTTGGGTCACCTGGACCAGGGCTGCACCCCCGAGCCAGCCCCATCCCATCACACCAGGGCTGTCCTGGTGTCCTGGCAATGAACTGTCTGTCCTTCATCCTTTACTTCCCAGACACCTGGGCCAGTCAGGTCTGCACTAGACCGGTCCTTGCTGCAAGAATTGGCTTTTTTAGCACAGGTTATTCCTATTCTGCTGCATCCTGGAGCATGCAGGTGCTAGGTTACCTCCCAGGGCCATCCAGGCTGGCTGGATAAACTCTGCCTCCCTGTTTCTGCTGTGTCCTCTGGCATATTGGAAATTCCCTAAAGGCGGACAGGTGCCTTTCCCCTCTACACTCCAGCTTGGAAAGTTTATTTTCCCACAGGTCCAAATCCGGCCTTGGTGAAGTGCTTCTCTTTTCTTTGGAGGAAAGATGTCTCAGGAAGAGAGTTACCACCACTGCGAGCACTGCAGGACATGTTTGTAGCATGAAGAGGTCGTGCTCCATCACATCCTGGCTAATATCTATAATTAACCTGCTAAAACCCAATTTAATGGAACAGGTAACATCTCAGAGAGGCAGCTTGCCTTTTCYACCTTCCAATTCCAGTGTTTTCATAGATGTTTCTTTCTCTCGGTGCCAGCAGGACCCTAGTTAGCTCTAGTTAAACGATGACTGAGTTTTCTGCAGGGCTGGTTAGGTGCTGGATGGGAAGCTAAGGACTTTGTCCTTTCCACATTCTCGGGCACAYGCGTTTTTGGTCTGCCTCTCCCCTCCCATCCTGCACGGCTCCAAAAGGAGATCCGTGCCTCGGTGGTGGGAACAGTGGGAGAGGCAGCCCTTGCAGGACATGGTCATGCTGCACAATGCAGATCCGGCGTGGTACACAAGGGCACAGAGAAACACATGTCCCTAGAAAACACCTCGGAGTTGCTCTTGCAACTCAGCATGCAGTGCAAGAGGCCTGGGGCTGGTCCCCCTGGTCCCAGGACCTGCAGAGAGATGTGTTTTGAACATGAGATCACACATAGCCTTCCACCAAATGCCTCTGTGAGGTCTGAACCATGTTGATGAAGGCAGGATTTAGAGGGCACTTGGAAAATCTCTATGGCTCAGCCAACAGCCAGGGGCAGTTATGGGATCCACAGCTGACTGGGCAGCAGGGAAAGGGGATTATTGGGGACAACATTTGTAACTCAGCAGCTGTTGAGCTCTCGTAGAACTTGATCCTTGCCAAAACAAAGCCTTCCTCCCCACATCCCTTGGCCAGAGTTGAACTTTCCCTTGTGGAAAGTTACTGGTGCTGGGACACATGTGAACTGGGGACTGCTGGGCCCCCCTGTTCCCTGTGCATCAGCGATCCCCAAAGAGGTGCTGGGCTCTCCTTCCCAYGTCCCCCAGACCTGCCTTTGGAACATTCCTGCAATACGTTTCCAGTGCTTTGTCCAGCTTGGTTTAAAGTGACTTAAGCGACAGGATTCCTGGCTGTTCTCTAGGGAAACTATTTCAGAGGTTAATTTAGAGACCTTGTGTTTGCTGTTGAGCTGCTTTGGCACCTCTCCCTCTCCCCTGCRCCYTGTTTTCCTCYCTTTTTTCCTCTTTTTCTCCCTCCCTTCTTTCTTCTCTGTTCCTCCCCCCCTTTCTTCCTTTTTTTCCCTCTTTCTTCCTTTTTTTTCTTTTGTTTTCTGTCATTTTTCTTTCATTCTTTTCTTCTTTCCTTCCTCTTATCTGTCTCTTCTCTGCCTTTTGCTCTCTCAGTCTCTTTCACTTCCTCTTTCTCTTTCTGTTTCTCTTTCTCTCTTTCCTCCCCTCTTTTTGCCTCCTCCTGAGGACCAGAGGATCCTGCCACCCTGATGCCTCTGTGCCCATTTCCCTGACATTAGACCCRTTCTCCCTGTGCTCCCCTTCCTCAAGGTCTAAAGCTCTTGCACGTGTGGAATACACGTGCTGCCCTTGTCGCATGTTCATCTGGAGATGGGCCGTCTTGGTGGGCTGCCGCAGATGGACAAGGTGGGCAGGGAGAAGATGTGTTTTTCTGGGAATGCACTGATGACACGTTGTCTATATTTAACTGCCCTAGCCATGCTCTTGTGGCTGTGCAGGTCCAAAGATACAGGCGAGACATGGTTGGAGAAGACAGTAAGAGATATTATTAGCAAGCCAGTGTCACAGGAGTCAACCTGTGGGCACAGCAGCTCCTCTGCTCAGCCTGGGCACCGTGGCGCTCCTGGCTGTGTGTCTGTGGGGTGTGAGACCCTTTGTGCCTGCTTTCTCTTTGCCCTGTCTTGGGCCACCCTCTGCAAGCCAGAGCTGCCCTGGCACTGCCACCTGCAGCAGCAAGGAAAGAAGGAAGGAAGGAAGGAGGGAAGAAAAGAAGGAAGAGAGGAAGGAAGGAAGGAAGAAAAGAAGGAAGAGAGGAAGGAAGGAAGGAAGGAAGGAAGGAAGGAAGGAAGGAAGGAAGGAAGGAAGGAAGGAAGGTCTCCTTTGCTTCTGTGCCAACCAGCCTGGCAACCCCCCAAAGCCAGACCTTCCTCACAGGTAGGAGCAGTCCCTGATGCCCAGGCTCCAGCGTGCTCAGATGCCATCATCTAGAAGCCCCTTGTTGCCTGCTGCCCCTCTTGGGTACGATTTGAAGCATGAAGGAATGATGAGAAACCTCATGGTCAACTGGGTGCTGTGACTAGAAGCTCCAGTTGGCGTCACGGCTGYTCACGACTCGGCATCGCTTGTCCCGTTTTCCGTCCCGCTGTTCCCGGGAAAGGACAGGCAGCTGGAACAGGCTGGAGCTACTCAGCGGCTATGGATTCTCCACCAGACAGAGCAAAAAGCAGCGTAAGAGGCAGCAGGCCCAGTCCTGCCCCCTGGATACCTGGGACATGTTGTTCTCTCCAAGCAGATAGGGACAATCAATAACAGAGAGAGGCAGCCTGGAAGGAAGCCTGGTGTCTAGCGACCTTCAGGAGCTGGGTTACTGGAGCAAGCTCAGGCGTTTTTTGGCAGTGGCATGAGGAATGCTTTGTCAGGAGCGAGTACAGAGCAAACAYTGCTGCTGGACACACACGGCTGGGTGCAGGAGTGCAGGCCCCGTGGACTGGCAGCCCTCCTYGTGCATCCGCTGGACACGCGGGAAGCCCTGCAGTCCTTCCCRCCTCCCAGCAGCTCCGTCCACACGGATGCTGCTGCGAGAGTTCCCGCGCGTACACGTAAGCAAACACCGAGCACCTCCGTCGGGAGCTCGCGAGATAACAGCTCTCTCACGGACACCCAGATTTGGGTGCTCGTTGCCCAAATAACAGCGCGCGCAGACGGGCAGGACGTCATGCACATGTGCACGCTGGTGCAGCAGGCCAGCTAGGACCGTGGAATAACCCTGAGCACTTACGTAACGAGCTGCGTTTGCAAACCGCTGCACAAACACGACCCGCTCACCAAGAACACAACATATCTCAGCAAGATCCTGATAGGGCAAAAACCCCACAGCTCCTGGACAGAGTTTGCTGAGAGCTTTCSGGTTTCGTGACGTGGCAAGGGAAAATGTTCGCATTTGGGCAAGCCAAGTCCTTGCAGAGCTCCAGCATTTKGGTTCAAGCTTTGCATAACAGCCTGGAAGGTTCAAACTGGCCTTCGAAGCTTGTTTGTGTCCTGCAGGAGGTTCTGGCTCTTTTGGAACTTGTTGAGGATGGAATGAAGCTCGGGACTTTGCAGTTTTCCAGGCARGGAAGCGCTGTGGGGCCACACACAATATCAACACAACTGCCTGCCCCAGCTTCCCTGGAAGGACAGAGCCCGAGGACAGCTCCASTGGCACAAGACAGTTGTTTTAAGATTAGAAATCGTAGGATCTTGGAAGCTTAGTCCCTGGTTGAGCTCTTATTTACTGCCCGATTAAGATACAGGGCATTTCTTTCACTTGCTGCCCAGAGAGCTTTCATGTCACTAAGAGAGCTGTGGTGAATGATTCAGGATCTATTTTATGCTGTGTCTTCTCTCCTGTGGACAAGGGTAGCTCTGRTCTTGCTGGAGAAGCTCTAGCCACAGAAATTTTGGGAATTTTTGCTGGAACTGCTTGGTAGAACTGGCAAAAACCTTGTTCCTTGTGCTTTCCTCACCCCTTTTGGACCATCTAGGGGGCAGGTCCCTATCCCATACCCATGAATGTGACACCCATTGATCCCAGCTCTGCCAGCCCCTTTGGATAGCTCCTGTCCAACAGCTGCCCAACGCCTCTTTGTGCATCTCCAGACCTTGCTCAGGAAGTCCGGATATCCAGACATCTCAGCACCCATCGACATGGCATCTCCAGCCCTATAGCTTTTTCCCCTTCCACTGGGCATATGAAACCCAGGGCAGATTGCTCGTTCCAGCCATTTGAAAGTGTTTGCAGCAAAGATCTGCCTAGAAAAAAAGCTAAAAATAGCCTATGCTGGAGGAAAAAAGTGACTCTGTTGCTCAGAGAAAAAAAAAGCATAGCTGGTTGCCGCCTGGCAAAAAAGAGAGAGGAACTGCTGGTTAAAAATAACGTCTGCTCACAGGGAGCCAGCCCAGGCCACTGAGTTCCCAGCTCTGGTGCAGGCAGCCTACGTCCGCGGGGCGATCACGCTCGTGAGAACTGCGCTCCTGCACCGCGTCTGAAWAATAAACCCCGCTGCGCTCCCATCTGGGACAACACGGTGACGGGGAGACCCGTCCAAGTGTCAGCTGGACACTTTTCATCCTCGTGGGGAGAGCTGCCCACGCTGCGGTGCCTCYGGAGCGGCCAGCAGCGTGGCTCCGGCTCCCCCATTCCTGCCTGGCTGCCTGCGGATGTTCTCCTGGGTGTGCTGGGAGCCCCTCCGGGCCGTGCCCACATCAGCACGGCCAGCCAGCACCAGGATGTGGCTGCGTGTCTCAGGATGGACCTTTCTGTCTGTTAGCAGCTGCTGCATGGCCCTTGGGTTGGTGCTGCTTAAGCCACAGGCACAAGGGTGACCGCATGCAGCAGGATGGAGCTGTAGTTTGGATGGTATGGAGCTGGATGGATGGTATGGAGCTGTAGTTTGGATGGTAAATGCCCCATTTCCAGTAGGGGCAGAAAACACCTCAGTACGGCCAAGGGAGCAGAGATCTGGGGAGATGTTTGACCTGCTGGGTCCCAGTGTCAATGCTGACTCCAACACGACTCAAGCAGTTCGTCACTCCTATGATGAGCCTCTTTCTGAGCTTGCAGGCAGAAACCTGGGTGGCTCTTCCCATCAAGGACAGTTTGCAGCGCTGTTCACGTCAGCCTGGAGCCCAACAGCTTCCCAGGCGCTACCGTAGGCGTTTGCTCTTCAAAGGAACCTTACATCTAGGAACAGAAGTAGTGAAGAGACCGCCAAGAGGAAGAAACAGACTCCACAGGAGGCTGAGCTCAGTGCTTTTAAATCCTATCAGCTGGGTTATCATCTCTTACAYTGGCTCTTATCTCCTTGCTAGGGAGTCCTGAGGTGCTGGTGGAAGTCACAAGCAAGCAGATAGCGGCGTGTGGTTTCTGCTGCTCTGGGCCTGGAGCATGCAAAAGCAGATGGTGGTGCCTCTCTTGGCACGGGAGAATGCAAAACAGAGCTGGAGCCTGGGTTTGGCCCCAGAGATGAAGGATGAACTGGCYGTATGAACCTGAGGCCATACGAAAGCTCACAAGGGTGTTGAGGCTTTGCTGCTCTCTCTGACCTTACCTCTATTCCCTCTCATACTTGACATGGAACTGTTGAGGTGGTGCCAGCTATCACAGACATAGCCTGGGCAGTTTTCTAGGACACCCATCCTAGGTGAAGGCAAACCACATGGTTTTCCTGGAACCATCCCCCACCTTCTAAAATCCTGCTAGGATGCATCCCACCCCATTCCCGCTGTTGCCTGATCAATCCAACCCCATGAGCTCCAAGAGCCCTGTGGCTCTTCCTTAGTGGGTTTCCTCAGTCCCTGTCAATGGGAGAAGTTTGTGGTCAGCATAGAGGATGCAGAAGATGCTGGATACCTTATTGAGATGTTGAGCATTAGTGTTGGGTCAGCAGTGGGGCAGTTTTCAGGATGGTGATTTCACAGGTTTGTGAGCCTTGGAGGAATGAGGAGGGCTTGAAAATGTGGACCGGCTTTCTTGGACCAAACGGGTTGCTTCTTGCCAGGCCATAGACTCTCCATGGAGCATCTGTGGGGCTAGCACACTGTCACTGGGTGCCTCCTACCTAGGTCATTATCCCTTCCGCATCTCGCCTCGTGCTYGGTGACCACAGCCTGAGTCAGTGCATGATGCCTGGTCATGCTGTGGCAGTCACCCTATCCAACACAGCCCTTCAGCCCCAGAGCCCAACACTCTCACGTCACCCTAGCCACCAAGCACAGAGCTTGATAGCGGGTTAATCCCAGGAGGTGGCAAAGCTTCCTTGTGCCTTYGGGCTCCCTGGCAGCCCTGCGGACCTGGTTGTGGGAGAAGGGCCTCAACCCAGTGCCAGCCAGAGGTGTGGGCAGAGCTCTGGAGATTGCCTGGGCGCCGGTGCCCACCACCGGCACAGCACAGCGACGCTACTGGGTTGGGAATGGTGCTAATTKACGCCTTGCTTCTTCCCCAGCGTCCCAGGGGCGCTGCCCTGGCCTGAGCAGCAGCAGTGCCACCCTCAGCACTGCTGAGCGCCTGTCCAGGAGATGGCAGCAGCCCCTCACCGTGGTTCAAGGCCTGGGGCACAGGGCTGTACCCCCTCCCTACAAGCAAGCGGTCCTACTGATCCTGCTCCGCTCTACCCCGGCTTCCTCTTCCTTGGTGCAAGGAGGCTGCAGGGACGAGAGGACGGAGCTCCCTGCAGTGCAGCTGGTGCTCCTGGCCATGGAGCAAGCCAGCTCAGGGCGGAGGACCTGCACGGGGTTTCGGTGGGACACTGTGCGAGGAGGACGCAGGGGACCCTAGGGCACACAYGGAGAGGCTCTCGGCAGGGAGGCCCTCCAAGCAGGCACAGCTGGGCTGCGCTCTGTCTAAGCAGGGAGCCCTGCAAGGCGCTGCGGTTTGAGGCAGCAGCAGCATGCGCRAGTCAGAAAGAACAAACTGTTCGGCTGCCAGCCCTTCCAGCTTCTGCTTTCGAAGTTATCTAACAGCCCAAACAAACACGGAGAGCCCTGGCCTGGCGGCAGCTGGCCRGCCCAGCCCAGCCCGCGCAGGGCAGGCACAGCCTGTCCCATTTCTGCAGCTGTGCTGAGCTTGCAGTGCGGGGTCACCGCTTACAGCGGGTCCCAACGGGGCTTTGCGCCCCCGTTGCCCAGCTCCAGATCCACTGCAAGCCCCACTTGGCACAGTTCAAGTACAGCATGGCAACAATTCCTCTCCGCCTCACCCTTGCCAGTCTGCAGCCCCTGCACCCAGACCTCTACCTCTGCTCCTGACTTTGAGTTGCCTGCTCCATCCCACCTGTACTGCAAGGATTCAGTGAGAAATCCTTGCACCATTGCTCTTCTCCTAGCTGCAATGCATATCTGGGGTTTGGCTAGAAGGGGAAAGCTGCAGAACCCAGCCCTCCTGATCCTGTCTTGCCCTGACCTCTGCTCTTTGGTTCTCTGCAGCTCCCGCAGGTTAACGCTCGCTCTGTGGAGCTGTTTGTGAAGCTGTGTTGGAGCAGATAACGTGATGGGTCYGTGCCTGTCCAGTGATGACGAGACAGCCCTTTAAAAGCTACCCTATCCCTGCAGAACGGATTAATCAAGACGTCTTGGGAGGATGTCCTTGTGCTTTTTGGCTTCAAACAAGATTGCACTGTGAGTCTGGCCACTAGTGAATGGCTCTGGGCTGCCAAACTAATCCCTACATATCAGAAAGTAACTAGTAGGGTGGCATACGTGGTGCATGGACGTGCAGTGGGCAGACTGTGCGAAGCAGGGGAGCTCCGATCCACCAAGCTTGGGTGCTTGGCCTACCTGTGTGACACTTCTGTGTGACACTTCTGTGTCACTTCTACCCGGTAGACCTTCACAGGTCTACCTGTGCCACACTTCTGGAGCACAGGAGAGCCTGGAGCGCAGCGGTCCCAGCAGGGCAGCCCTCTGGGCCCCAGCTGGCAGCAGAAAAGGGAAGCTGCGGCTTGTACCCGGGCTCTGAAAAACAAGGTTGAATTGCACTATCTTGTCACAAGTGCTGAATTCACACGCGGGGGGTGAGGGTGGGAGGGGGAAGTGGGAAAGGGGTGGAGAGCAGTTATGTAAAGTGAGTCCTCCAGCCTTCCTTCCTGCTGCCGCCCGGGCTGAGGGTATATAAGCAGTGGAGCTATAATTATCTGGCGATGGAGAGCGGCAGAGCCYGCCTGGGCTCCCGGCTGCCCCAGGCACTGCTTGGGGCGGGCGGACTCAGCGCTCGCCCGGGTGAGGGCCGGCCGGGGGGCAAGGCACCCCAATGGGCTGCACTGCCCACCACCTGCCTCCCTGCCCTGGGAAAACGGGGCAATGGAGAGATCCCCAAGGAGGAAATGGAGACTGGAGCCGAGGAAATGTCTCCACAAAGAGAATTGGAGGCTGATTCCCCATGGGGCTGGATAGTGCAGGCCTGGCGGGACCAGGGCTCATCTTGACCATTGGGTTTCCCATTCCAAAATAGCCCCCATTTGTGGAAGGATGGTACGAGAAGACAGCTGCTTCTGCATTCTTTTGTTGTTGTCTGTTTGTTTGCATTTCGGTGTGTCTTGGGAATCCTTCTGTTTCTGTTCCTGAGCAACCAGCGCTCGTAACAGGTGCCTGCTGGGGAAYTGAAGGGAAGCACCAGAGGTCCCATGTCCCAGTGTGAACCCTGGCTCCAGCACTGAGTTTAGCAGTTCATTGCTAACGCAGGCAGCCCTTGGTAAGCAAGCCCTGAACTGCCAGTGCCCCAAGCAGCCAAGTGGGTTCCTGTGAGCTGCCCAACAGCCTTGGCACTTCACCTCTGCCTTGGGAACCTTGGGCCATGGTGCCCAGTTCTTTCAGAGCAGGTGCATGCCCAAGGACTTTCCAAATGCTGCACAGGTACTGCTTGGCACACACCGGTCAGCCAAGACCCCGGACTTCCAGTAACCAGGCTGGGTGGCACTGGGTGCAGGCCCAGGTAGATGCCAGCTCCTGCTTACCTCCTGTAGCACTTGGAGATATCTGGCTTGCTTCCCAAGGAGCACCTCTTTCCCCAGGGGACATCAGCATGCATTCTCCCAGAGTGAGAGAGGAGAAGCAGGACATGCTGCAAGGCTACACACTACTGCATGGCTGGGACGGGCAGAGGCAGTTTTGGCTGCTGCTTTGGAAGTGCCAGTTTGGTAGCAAGACGGGGCAGAGAGGGAAGGACCGACTTGAGTTTGGAGATGGTCACCTGCTGCTGGTGAGGTGTGAAGAAAACCTGCCTGTGAGGGAACCAACAGCAGCGTATGTGAGCTGCAGAAAGAGGCTTCTCCATACACCTCTCAGGAGCAGCCTGCCTTCCACACTGCTGCCTGCAAGAGGTCCGGGGGCCGGTGTGGGTGATAGCCGTGTGCCTTTGGAAGACCACGGCTGCTCTCCGCTTCCTCTCTGCGCCCACGTGTAGGTCATATGGGGCCAGGCTGGACTGAGAGAGCTCTGGAGTTTAGACTGGAATTTCTGGAGTGAACGGAAAAAAGTGAGCTGAGAATGAGGAACTAAAACATGGCACATTGCAGAAGGCTCAGGACAAGGGCTGATTGCAGGGTGTGGAAAGCACTTAGTTTTACCCTGTGCTTAAAATTTTCGGCTTCTTCAGCCTCCTTGGTCTCAGCTGAACATAGTGTTCGCTTTCACTCCTTTGCCTGGCCGCCAAAACAGGCTAACGCTGGGAATTTTCCATGTCCAAAACAACCAAAAACAAAAACAAAAGACACACATAAGAAAGCAATATTCAGCTTTGGAAGGAAAGAAGGAATCCATCATTTCCTACCCAAAAAAACAATCCACACTCAGGGGAGAAAAATGAAAACAACCACCTGAAAAAGCAGAATTGGTCACAAGGGTTCCGGGTCCTGGCTGCTCGACTGGAGCTGCTGGCTTGGGATGGGGGATGTCTCCAATGACTCCGTGAAGCCCAGTGGCAGGTTGGTCCCGGGTAGATGTGCTGGGCTGTTTTAGGGCACTTTGGAAGAGCTCCTCAGTTCACAACCAAGTCAAGCTCTTGGAGAGTCCCAGCTTGACATCCCAGCCTGAGGAGGTGTCAGCCTGTGGCTCCAACTGCCAGATTAGACATGGGYATCTTGCTTCATTTGATCACCAAGTTGTGCTTCCTGCTGTCACCCTTGATGGTTTGAGCCTGCTCTGTGCACTCAGGAGTTGGAGTCTCTGCCCTTTAGCTAGTGGGTCCCACCCTCACATGCTGACTTAAGCCATTCATATCTGATGGGATTCAGCTTAATCCCAGTGCTGTTGCACATGGACTCCTTGCTTTCTCCCAGGTGTCAGGTGTGCTCAGGAAGTTTGTCACGTTTCCCTGTCCCCATGTTACTTCCAGCCTGCTTGGCTCTGGCTGAGAACAACCCCGAGTTAGGGACAGCACTGAGCTCTGTGTACTCAGTTTCTCGGAGCAACCCAATGACATGCTTCATGACAGAAACCACTGTTCAGTAGAGACCCCCTCCTCTTGCAAGAGTGAGGAGGGGACAACTACCCACAGAGACCTCTGTTTGGAATAGGAATGACTGGCATGGATTTAAGGACAGGCATGGCCATCTGAGTAGGCAGATGAGCCAGAGATACAGGGAGGTCTAATGCAAATAGSATTTCCAATGCTTTTATCTCCCTCTCTCCCTTGTGCCGTGTTGGATAGGTGACTTAATGCACTGGCTTTTAACAGTACTAGAAAGCTACGGTGTCGTCCTGGCTCCTCTCCAGCTCGCAAGGCCGTGTCACTCCTTGCCACCTGGGAGGGCACCGCAGGTTGCTGCTAAATGCTGTGGGGAGGCCATCACCTAGAGTGCTGTCTCACCTGCCCTGCTCCTCCTCTCCCCCAAGGGAAGGCGAACCCAGCATTAACTGTTCCTTAGCACGGTCTGGTTGTTTACTCAGTGGGGCTCCCACTCCAAAGCGCTTTGCTGATGAAAGACCCAGGGCTGAAACAGGCATTGGGCTGATGAAAGACACAGYCAAAGTTGCCAGCAGAGCAAGTTATCTGTGCCCTTACATCAGGCTCCCGGGTTTCATCATGGAGAAAGGCATGGTCAGCACCCTATGCTCTGTAAAGTTGTCATTTGTGTCATGGATCTACTTCCTTTTCCAAAAACAGATGAAGGAGCTGCTGTGGGACTCTGGTCCACTTGGGAATATCTGGAGTGGAGCTGCAAAATGAGGGACTTCTACACAGACCACCTTAAAAACAGGTAATTTTCTCTTGTTCTCTTCTACCCTTGGATGCCCTGGAGACAGTCAGTGAGTGGGGAAGGGCTTTTGGCCTAGCTCTGGTGCAGGACATGCAGCTGGAAGGAGCAAGGCGGGAGCAGGAGGGCTCTGGACACTGTATGGAGGCCAGCAAGTCCTTGCGCGTCTGAGGATCCACTTTTCAGGCAAAGGCAACATCCTGCATCACGAGCACCAGTGCACATGTCCAGACGGACACCTGCCCACATGCTTTCCACACCTTGCTGTTSACCAAGTGTTTATCTTCCAGGGGTGCAAGCAGAAGGTGAAACTCTCCCATTGCAGTATTGTAATCCTGAAATCACCCCTGGAGACACTCTTCCAGACTGTGCTTTGCAAACTGACTCATGATTTGGGAATAAAATCACTTTTATTTTGGAACATGACGTGCCCAGAGGGTGCGCTTGTGAAGCCGCTCTGGTGGCGAGCTTTCCCTGTCGACAGGCCCGGCAGTTATAAAACATCCCCGAAAGGGAAGCGGAGGGTGTTGACAGGCTGCCGAGTGAGCAGGGGTGCACGGGGCGAGCAGATGACCAGACAGCACAGTTGTGCTGGGCTCTCTGCGTGCCCGCGAGCTGGAGGCCCAGCTGTGCGCTCCCACCAGGCTTCCTCCGACAGGATGAGCTGACCTGGATGTTACATAAATCTCCTTGCAGGGTGACAAGATGACGCACGAGCCACGGAGCACCATGCTGACCACAGTCTTGACTCTCCAGCAGGGATGGGACTAATTTTTTCAGCATTTGGCTTGGGCTGTGTGAGGAGGATGCAAGGACCACTGCTTTGGCATATGCCAAGCTGCTCTGCACAGCTGATCCTAAGCAAGGACCATGCATGGAGAGGGTATCTAATGCAATCCAGAGCTGCAGGAGGGTTATTGATCCCAGGTGTTGAGCATTTGTCCTCTCCCATTTCCCATTAAGATAGCATTTTCTCTGCTTTGCCTCCTGTTTGTGAGGGAAGCACTGGCTCTGGAGCAGTGGATTGGATTTGGGACTCTCAGTGCTGGTAACCCCTATGCTCAGAGGTCTTTGTGGGATACCCTGGATGCAYTTTACCATCCAGGGAACCGCTTCACTGGGAGCCTGCGTGGCAGTTGTCTGGGGCGGTGTGAGGGCCAATGAATGGTCTTGCCAGGGGGAGCCCAGGAGATGTTGTACAGTCATTGTGTGACTGTGCTGGCATCGACTTCATGCAATTTGTTGCCCATTTGGGGAGAGAAGCCTCCTTGGGGACAGACCATCCCCTTGAAAMCATCCTCCATGTGGTGTGGCAGGTCCTGCAGTGCTTACACGCTCCTCTTTTCCCCCATCCCATGCCTGCATCCATCGCGAAGCCTGTAAGGCCAGGCTGTGGGGTGAGCTGCTTGAGACCCGGCCTCCTTGGCTGCCTTGCTTTCACTTACTGGTTATTTTCTCACAGCGCAAACAGATCTGGACTGACTTGTGGGATCTGTTTTCTTCCTTGGGCAGGGAGTTGTGCCAGGAAAACAAAGCTTCTTCCCTATCCCTCCTCTTTCTAATTGTTTCCGTACGGCTCTAATTTCGCCATGTCCTGGAGCAGGATTGGTTTCCCTCCTTATATAATGTTGAAAACAAGGGGTTTGGCACTGGTTGTTGGCTGGAGAGCACGTCCACCCTATGATGCCTCTGGAGCATGCACCAGCTTCCAGGATTGGCTTTTTTAGATACCTGAGACATGTGGACCCTCTCAGGACCAGCCATGCTGGACCTACCTTTGCCTTGCAGTTGGAGAACTAGCTGTGCTGCTTGCTGTGCCTACAACATGTGTTCCCCAGTACCATTGGGAGGGAGTGGAAGACCAGAAACCACACAAGTTCATGCTGTGAAAATCCCAGCTGAGCTGGAAGGCAATATCTTGGACACAAAGACAAGAGACTGCATTCAGATAGGCTTTGGCTTGGGCTTAGTCGTGGGGTGGCCAGCAGGGCTGTAACACTACAGCAGACCCATGAGTAAGACATACGGCATCTTCTGGGCTGCGTGCTGGGGCCTTTCACTGAGATGTGCTTTTCCTGAGCCTTGTCCTGAACCCTACAGCTTCTGGAGTAAGTGTCACYGTGCTGGCCAACTCCTGCTGTCATTGTCCTCCAAGAAGCTGTGCAGTGTTGCCCTTCAACCCCCAAAATGCAGTCCCCACATAGGGTGTGTGCAGCACAGCAGCATGCTCTGCTCTGCTTCAGCCCAGGCAAATGGCAAGTCCTGCTGCTGAGCATCCAGATTTCAGCTGGATTGGGAGCTTCTGAAGTAGATGCCAACAGACACCTACTCAGTGACCGGCAGGAAGGTGGGACGTGCCAGGCCTGTGGAAGCAAGGTCACTGAAGCTCATTCCTAAGGCAGAAGCGGTAGAGTAGACACCAGCCTAGCCTTGTTTCCAGCAATGCTGAGGGCAAGGGCAGGTGGCCACTGTGCCAATGGCTTGACTGCAGCAACCACATCTCCGCGTCGCCTCTCCTCAGGCTGTACCTCTAAAAAGGGCCTATGTTGTGTTCYTGCCTCCCTCCTTCCACCCTGCCAGCCACCAGGACCTGGCAGCCTGACGCTTCTGTGGTCACATCTGCAGCCTCTTCCCTTGGATGATGACTCCTGCATGGTGGTTTGTGCATCAGCAGCCCGGCCTGGCCTGGCGTCAGCCTACCCAGAGGGTTGGGACTCGGGCTTAGCGTGCAGACAGTGCTGGCTCGGCTAAGCAGAGCGGCAGTGCCACGCGTGGCCCCAGGCACATACTGTACTGTTTGCAAACAGGAGCTTTACTGGCATGCGAGKGCTGCTGCCTCCTGCCTTCACCCTCTGGGCCAGGGAGGAGGGAGGTGGCCCTGCCTGCCTGCTCCCTGTATCTGCGCCCTGCATTCAGCCCTCCTGTATGCCAGGCTTGGACCTGGGGAAGGTCCAAGCTCCAGGAGCTGGCATCACACATGCCAGTCATGGGGTTCACCTGTACCCAGCACGGCTGCTGTCTGAGGTTGTCTAGTGGTTGCTCCTGACTAGCATGGATGCAAAGAGAAACAGCTCTCCTTTCCTGGGTGATGAAGAGGGGATGTTGCAGAAGACATCGCACTGCTCACAGGCTGAGTCCTGGAGTCCTGAGTGCCAACACTCCTCTGGCAACAGCCCTGGGAGCCCCTCTGTGTGCCACAGGCTGCAGGACTGGAAGGCTCTTGAGGTCCAACCCCTTCAGCAGACTTTCCTGATGCCAGAGCAGATGGGAGCCGGTTGAGTTGGACTGTGTGATCACAGGACACACAGTGTGAAGTCTGACCCAGCACGGTGGAGTGGAGCTCCTGCACCCCCTCTCAGGAGCCAATGAGACCCCAAATGCTCCCAGCCTGGGGATCTGAATCCCCAGGGAACCAAGCGGGCCTGAGTGCCTGCGAGCATGGGGGATGTGTGCTGCTTGCAGCTGGGGTGACTCAGCTGGTGCTTCTTTTTTCCCTGCCATCGCATTCTGCTTGGAGGTGCCAGGCTGCCTGTGGGATSGAAAGGCTGTTCCTGGGTGCAGTTTATGTGCCCATGAAGTGTGTGTCCCACCAGCTTTCAAGGGATGGAGTGTTGGGCTGGAGCAGAGTTTTTGGGCTGGAGCAGAGATTTGGGGACGCAGAAAAGATTCAAAAGCAGYCAGGTCCAGACCTCAGCCTCTGGGTACCATCCGCAAGGCCAAACMATGCTGAGTGGCCCATGGGAGGTAAATCAGTGCTCCCAGCACCTACCAAGCACCGGGACCTCCATGCAGACCTTAGCTGGTGGAGTCTACGATGACCTGGCTCCAGCGGCATCGAGCTCCATGACCTGGGCCATGCTGCACAAGGGGGACACATTGGTAGCAGCAATAGATTGCGGAGAGTGGAGAGACTGCTCGGTGGTGGCTGATTCACAAAGGCCTTTCTGTCTGTGGAGGACTCGCACTGCTTTTGTCCCCCGTCCTAGTTTCAATGCCGGCTACACACAGTGCCCTTGTTTCTAGGTCAGTGAAGTGGGCCTTTGTATGCCAACAAATGTCGTTCTCTGCAGCCACAGGGTCTTTCCCTCTCTCCGCAGATCACGCTGCTTTGTTTGCACTGGTTTTGACTGGAGCATAAAATATCTTCTCACGTGCATCTGTCCTCCTGGCAGTGCTGCCAGGCTGGCACAGCCAGGCGGGGAAGATGCGCTCTGCCAGGCTTGCTGTGCCCAGCAGCGCTGCTGCCTGCTCCTCCTTCAGCACCGACAGCACAACGTATTCCAGCAGTGCTGCCGAGGGCGACTGTGCTTGGAGGGACTGATGCCCTGGGAGGAGGCTGGTAGCTCAGGGGCGCCCTCAGGACCCTGGCATAGAGGGAAGGGCAGAGCACGGAGATGCTGGAAGGACTTTGCCATCCGACACTCCAAGCTATAATTAGAGTCTGTTCACAAGGAGCCAACTGTCCTGTTGAGAGGTTGCCTGACCTCAGTAGGAATTAAACCATCTTCCAGGAAGAGAAGGTGGYGAGTGCAAGAACAATGCCTTGCAGGAATGGTCAGGGCCAGGACAAGGCCAGGAATGTCTTAAGCATCCTGGCTGCRGAAGTGATGGGGAGAGATGCAGGACCTATTAACAGACCTGCCGATCCTCAGCAAACAGCTACAGGGCAAAGATCTCCATCTCACTCCATGGATAGGRTGGTGGGGTCCAGGAAGCCTTCATCTACCCAGAGATGTGATGGAGAAGGTGTCACAGGTACTGGTAGTTYCAGAGCCACGGCTGACTAGAGACTCCCTGTGTGCTTTTCCCAGAGAGTATCAGCCCCAGGGGTCTTTGAAGGCARACTTGGCTTTCCCAAGTGAGGACTTGTCCCTCACCAACAAGGGCAAAGCTGCTCACAGCCCTGCCRGCTGCCCCTGCTCTTGCTCAGCAGTTGTCTCGCCAGCAGTGCTGTCTTGTCAAGAGATCCAGCAGCATCTCGAGGCTGGAATTACACTTGGCATTTTGGTAAGCAAACAAGACCAGATGCAATCAGAAATCATGCAATCAGCAAGAGAGAGACTAGAGGAGAAGGTTTGGGAGGAAGTCAAGATAGAGATTGTACCAAGTTRCAGACTGAGAGTTGTGAGCAAAGGAACTGGACCATTTATTGCGCATCTTATTTTTGCTGTGATCAAAGACAAGGATCCAAGGACTCGCTTGGAGGTAAGGAATTAACCAGAATTGTTGCTCTGGTAGGTTGTGTGCATTCATGCACGTGTGCTGGATCCCAGGGGATTCGCACACCCAAGTGCTAGCATGTGTTTGCATGCGTGTGCACACACATGCTCTGTATGTAGCTGGATCCTAGGGGTTCCATATATCCGTGGAGGGATGCGTGTGCCTTTGTGTGCGTATGCGAGCTCTCTCCGGGCCGCTCAGTGCCTGTGGCACTGACAGTAATTGCTGCAAGACTCTTCTTTCTGCTATTGTGCCTTGACATTTTTTTCCCCCCCAAAACGCAGTGTTTCATCATTTCACACCTCAGGAATATAATTGCTCTCCCTGATTAGCTAAACTGAAACCCTGTGTGGGAGGGGGGAAGACGTGAGGAACGAGCGCCGCGCGGTCCCTCCCGGGCAGCGCTGTTTATCCTCCCCGTGTGCTTCCCGTTGCTGTGACAACGCGCACGGCCCGTTGGCTGCAATTTCAGAATTGCCCATCTGATGGAAACACACACTGAGCGTTGGAGGCACCAACGGGCTCTGCACGGCCCGGCGCTCCCGCCTTGCACGTCTCTGCGGCGTCACTGCCACCTGCGTGCAAGGGACACCATCCCCACCGGCCTGGGCTCTTTGCTGCAGCCGGTGACCTGGTGCTGGGCTGGTGGTGTCCCCGACTGTCCTTGGGTCCCTGGGGATGGCAGGAGATGCCCTGCTGCCATGGGGAGCAGGCYGTGCCTGCCTTGCCTTTTGAGAATTACCGTCAATACGAGGAAAGACTCTTTCCCGGTGTGAACTCCGTGTTATTTACCCGTGCAGTCTTCGGGATACAGGTCCTTTGCACTGCATACGTGCACCCAGGCACACCTGCCTGGGCGACTCTTCCTGTGCCCTTTTGCTCCCAGATCCTTCCTTGTCCCAGGTCCCTGTTGCTCCCCGTGAGGCTCCCAGGGCATCCCAGGCTATGGGGAAGGGTCCAGCGGCAGAGCAAACTCAGACCCCTGCAGCCCCTCCCTGGGCTCAGCCCCATCGCACCCTGAGCAGGACACCCTGCTGTCCCCAGCGACTGCTTTTTCCCTCCCCTCCTGGCTTTTTCTATGAATTTTGCCCTTATTTCAGCTAGCAAAAGCAGCCCCCCTTCCTTGCGTTCCCCCCGCACCGGCCCCACCTCTCTACAGCTCCCAGCTGTTCTTCCTCTTATTTTCAGCCCGCTCCTATCACGGAGCTAAAAATAACCAGGAATTTACAGCCGTTGACCTTGAACTCGGCCAAGCACAGCGCTCCCCCTCGGTGCTGTGTCAGCAAGAGCCTCAGAGCTCATCCCGGGTTTCCCTCGCTCCGGCTGCGCATCCCGTCCCCTGGGGACCCGCCGCTGGGCTCTGCTGCCAGAGGTGCAGCAAACCGGTCATGCAGGAGGTGCAAAATGTGCCGTGTGGGCACGAGGAGGGCCCGCTTTGGGAAGCAGGAGGAGGGCAGCGTGTGATCCCAGCCATGGGAGAGCTGAAGAGCTCAAGTCCCCAGGACGTCACAGGATTATTTTTTTCTCGGTTTTCTCCAGTCACGTATTTTTGCTGTCTCTCTAGCAGCATTTCCTTTGTGAGCGCTTGCAGCCTTGTATTTAGGAAGGTTTCCAAGCGCTCTCAATGCAATCAGGGAAGCAGGAAACTCACTATTTGTGTGCTGTTGCCTTTAAAAGGAAAACCGAGATTGCCGTGTAATCGCAGGGCTCCAGGAGCCAAGGCCTGCAGGAAAGGGAGACTTTGCAGACTCAAAGTGCCCTGTTGTTTCTTTTGGAGTTATCAGGTTGGGATATTTGCAGCTGTGTTTTGGGAGATCTGGGGCAAAAAAAATCCATGTTGAGGATGTAGTTAGGCTGACAATTTTCAGTCCTTAATCCGCAGAGTTCCTGTCTTGTTCCCTGAGGGAATATCGCTGCTGCTGGAGGGGCTGCTGGCCTGGCCTGGACGCAGCCATAGGCTCAGCTCTGCTCCATCAGTCTGGCAGTGCTTGTTCCCTTTTCAGCTACGTAGTGAACATCCACATCCACCCTCTGCCATAAAAGCAGTTTGGAGCCTGTTTCCCCCTGCTATAAGCAGGACCTAGAGCCCAGAGGCTGGCTGAGATCTGCTCCAGGTCTGTATCAGAGATGAGCTCATGTCTAGCCCTATAACACCTCTGCTCTTTGAGAAACCTGGTCAGATACTGCTGGATCTGTCCCTCAACCCCAAAGCTATGTTGTACCCCTTGCCACCGGACCCTGTTGGGTTCCTGGAAATTTGTGGTCACAAAATTCTCCCCTTCTTTTGGCTTCTTCTGTCCACCCCCATTTGTTTTATTCTCCTGGTATCCTTGCCCCCCATGCCAGGGAGATAGCGGGTGCCTGATGGAGTCACGTCCCATGTAGGTCTCTCCCTTTTGCTCGCTAGCAAAGCTCCCAGCAAGGATGTGCTACGGAGTGAGCTCCATGGCCACCAGTGTTTCTCAGCCAGAATAGGCGTCAGCAAACACCAGTTGGGATGTTTCTTGTGACTGACCTGACCTCAGCAATAGTTAYTGGCTCCAAGTAATTTGCTTCCAGTCAAACTCAGCAGAAATCAGGTAGTCAAGAAGTAAATTTAAAGAACAGCACAACAGTGCTGGAGTGACACTTTTGAGAAGTTAACTAAGTGCCCAAGAGCCTCTCTCTTGCCAACAGCAGGGAAATCAGAGGCCTATGCTGCTCGTTGCAAACACTGCCTTTCTTTACTGTGTGTGGGGGACCTGGAGCTGCTCTCTGTCTGACTCAGTCTGACTCCACTACAGCACCTGCAGACCCAGCACCATGGGACAAGGCCAGGACACTCTCCCGTTCCCTACCAGAAAGCAGACATGTTTGTGAGGGCTCCTGGAAGAGGTTGGATGTCTCCTGGCCCAAAGGGCTTCAAATTCGGTACGCAGCAAGCAGAGGACATGGAGGGTCTGAGCCTGGGTCTACCTGAATGAACTTAGACATAAAATGAGTCGGGGCTGTGGGGACCACCAGGCCCCTCCTGAAGGGGCAGAGTGAGAAAGGGCCATCAGACTGAACAGGAATGACCTGCTGCTGGCCACTTTCAAATACTGAGCTCGATGGGTATGTGGTATGATGTGATCTGACCTTCTTCTTCCTATGGTAACCCTGGTCCTGCTCTGAAGAGAAATACGGTCCAGCCAGGTCCCCGGGATCCAACCTCAGACCAGGCGAGGAAGGAGGTGCTGCACGGGGCCCTGCTTCTCATACATGTGCTCCCAGCGACAGCACAGCGTGAGGTTTTGCCCTCCCTTCCCTGCCACAAATTAGCACACAGCCTGCTTAATTGCTTCCTTGTGGGATGAGTTTGGAGAGCCTCCACCATCCGGAGAGGGAGCGCTCTGACATCATATGAGAGACACGGGCTAGCGCTGGTTGCGAAGAGGAAGCCCGTGCATCCTCGGCCAGTTGGTCACAGCACTGGACCAGTGCTCTCCTGCCCTTATTTGTCCAGCTGCGCCACTCAGCTTCCTGGTGGGACACAAACCAACGTGTGGTCAGGAGGCTGGTGAGCAGCCTCAGGCAAGGACTGATGATTTCACTGCTGTGATGCAGGGCTTGCCTCCCAGCCTCCCCGCTGTGGAGGCCCTGTGTCCGTGCTTGGAAGGCATGAATCACGCGGGCGGGGAGGGAAGCGAGCTGCGGGGGTGCCGGCGGGGCTCCCGAGCTCGCACCCGTATCAGGGAAGCCTCCTGACGTGAGCCTGGGCCTTGGCTGTGAGTCAGTGTGACATGGGCACGGAGGAGCTCAAACGGAGCTCTGTCTTTGCCTGCACAAACCTAGTGGTGCTCRGAGGCTAAGTGCGCAGCTGGGGCTGGACCTGTGGGCCAGGGATTATTTGGGAGACAGGGTGCCAGTACACAAGCATCAGGGCAGAAAATTGCCCTTCTTTGCAGTCCTGGCCATTGGCAGAGCACCCAGGAAAGAAGACTCCCTTCTCCCATTTTTTCCTCAGTTTCCCTGCCAGGGACATGGAGTCCGTCTGGAACAGCAGTAGGAGGAGGGCTGTAGCCAACACAAAGGTCAGGATTTTGCCTGGCCTGTGGGCCAGGACAGCAGGGCCAACACATACGTGAATGGGGAAGCTGTAGCTGGGAGACACGCATGTATCTTTGGGCRCCTGCTTGCTTGGCCAGGCGACCACCAGGAGCAGTTCAGCTGGGGCTGTGACAAGTGCCCCAGTGACCCACAAGGAACGGAGCACCTCTGCTTCTGGGCACACAGCCAAGAGAGAAAGGTAAGTAGCTCCTGGCCGCCGCACCACGGGGTGCCGTGCATTGCCCAGCCAGCAAGGAAGGTCCATACAGGCCAGCCGGAGGCTGCATCCTTCTCTGTGCCTCCTGGGCTGGGACACCAGCCTGGTCCAGCTGGGCAGCTGGGGCTAGCCACTTTCCGGGGCTCAGGGTGAAGGCTGGGAGGTGAGGGTATGATGGTGACCCATTACTGCCCACTCCTCTTGCTCAGTCCCACAGCATTTCTCTTACTTTCTTGTCCCCTGTTAGTGTTATCCTTTGTTCCCAGCATCCATCCCATGCCCTTGCTTACATGGAGGATGTCTAAAACAGGGGTTATAAAACTGGTCAGACTAGACAGCCTTGACTTATCTCATCCAGCTCAATCTTCTGCTAGATGCCTTCATCTATCTCCTAGAAACTCTTGCTGCTGATTTTGACTGTCCAAAAATCCCAGGCAGCCTTGAGAGGAAAGTAWCCACTTCATGGTGATGGGGGGAATTCTCACCAAGGTGCCCTGGATGAAGATCTGCAGGACAAGATTTGCCTGACACGGTATTTTCTTTAGCGGCTGCTTCATGCTGCTGCTTTATTGCTCCCAGCTCTGCTGCAGACATCCTCTCCTGGCAGTCCTTCTGATACCCATCCTTGTTTCAGCCCATTTACCCTTATGGCTGTTACCAGGGCCTGGTGGCCTGTTCCCTGCTTGGCCCAGGAAGGCCTGGAGATGGGAGCTGGAGGTTGTCCAGTGAGCTGGTTGGGAAATCCACAAGTCAGGGAGCGCAGAGAGTCACAACCATCCCCAGCTGTAAACACCGAGTAGCTCTCCAGCCCTTTTCAGGGYGTCAGGGTGTTCTGGGAAGGGTGGTGAGTGTGCAGGGAAGAGCAGCATCAGGCAACGCTGCTGTTGCTCAAGGGATGCCGCTTGTTTTCTTTTGTGGTTTGTCCTAGAGCAGAGGCTGAGCTTAGAGGAAAGGAGCCCAAGAGAAGCAGGAGTGATTCAGCAGGCTTATTAAGTTCATTTACGAGGTTATTTTTCAAATGAAGGCTGTGTGTGTGTCATGCCATCCTGGCCTGCTCTGCATCCTCTGCATCACTGAACTGCTGCCAGCTCAGCGTCTGCCAAACCTCAGCCTTTCCACAAAAACAACCTCAGTGGGCAATAAAAATGGGATAAACAGAGCAGCTGGGAGCCCAGCAGCACCAGCTCTGAAATAGATCTGCACATGAGGCGCTGAGCGGGTGCTCGATGGGGGTACCCCATTATTTATTTGCAAGCTCTGGTGCTGGCTTCAGTAGAGGAACAGTGAGTAGGGACTCATCCAGGACATTTTGAGTTGGGATTGGGGATTCTGAGCAGAGAGCTATTTTCAGAGAAAAGAAGGTGTTATCGATGCCCCGCTCCTTGTCTTGCAACATTTCAATTGCTCCATCCGGGAGTGGATAGCAAGCTTGGCGGGAACAGGGAGCCGCTGCCTCGCACAACAGACGTCTTGCTCAACATGTCACTGAGACCAGAAATGCTCTGTGAGAGAAGCACCACCAGGAGAAGTGATGGTGGCTGCAACAWGATGAGGAAGAGCCCACAGGTTTGTTTCAGTTTCCCTTGGCACCTTCTTGGGAAGTACTAGATCTCTTCCCAGAAAAATATTGTATGATCTGGGAAGACTTATTTTCTCTGTGTGCTGACCTGGACAGGGGCAGAGGGTGGCAATGCATGTGGGAGCTCATGTTAGTAGTTCTTCCATAACTGGAGTTGAACATAGTCACCCCCAAGGCCTGTAGCCTGTTGGCCTCTGGTCCATGCCTGAGTGAGGGACATTGCTTGAGGACAGCCCAAAGAATACCTTCCAAACTGCAGAAGCCAGTAATAATATTCATGCAGTTCATGTCTTCCCATTACCTCAAGGCTGTGGCTTATGGCACATTGTCTTCCCCACTGTGTTCYTTGGGATGCTTCATCATTTCAGCCATGGGGCTCTTGGTGCAACTTTGGTGGCTGCTTGGTCCTGGGAAGCCCATCCGGAGAGCCCATTTGCCCTCCACTGGGCATTCCAGTTGCTTGGGAAAACACAGGTGCCCCATGGTAACAAACATTTGCACCAAATGCTGCATTTTCATGCATGGCATTGTTTTTTCCTGCAGAAAATCACCACTTGATGTGGGTAAAATACCAGTTCCCTGCAGCCCTGCCCCTGCAGTGYTCCCTGCACCCCTCGCCTCACTGAGGGCTAATCTGGCTGCACAACCAGGCCAAGGACAAGCCCGTGGACTGTTTTGCTAAAGCAGCAGAAAAAAAAACAGGTCCTGAGACATTCCTGCCTGGAATTTGTTTCAAAGCTACTAGCGAGGTTACAACCTTCCAAGAAATGTGTCTCTGGGAACTTGCCCAGTGGGAAACAGGACAGACCCAGAACATCACAGCAAAGAGGCAAGGTTGAAAACAAATTAGAAATATAAAAAAGCATAAAACTATGACTATTTATATAAACATGCTGCGCAGAAAAGCCAACACTTCGTGCTCTGTTCTTTAGTTGTTGTTGTTGTTGTTAATCTTTGATTTGGGAACTGGCTGCTATTTATAAGCCTCCCCTTTCCCTGCAGTGCTGAGCGGCGCTGATCCCTTCCAGATGCGGGTTCCTCGCCAGCGCTCGCAGGGCAGGGGGAGGGCTGGCAGGGATGGGGCTGACACAGCAGCACAGAGCAGCTGGGACCCGGGCAGGAGCTCCAGCATCGCTGGCCTCTGCCGACCGGCAGCCCGAGCCGCGTGCTGGCCAGGGACACCCTGCACCCGCTGGACCTGCAGGGAGACGGAGATAACTGGGCAGGGGGTAGTGGTGGGGAGCATCGCGCAACCTTTGGGTCCTCCCTGGAGGCCCTTGGTTGGGCTGTGATTTGCAAGACCCTTGGGGAGCYCTGGGATCAGCAGGCAGAGGCCTGGGAAAGGTCTGGGGTAGGGACATGCCGCTCATGCAGAGCTCCACGGCCTTCTCTGGCCAGCCTGGTCCTTGTGGTGGGGTGAGTCTGGAGGAATTGGCCACTGATTGGGGAGGGAAGGAGTGCAGATGTGGGGCTAGTGGGTGGCCAAAGCTCTGGCCTATAGCTGTTGGCTTGGTCCAGTTGGCTTGGTCTAGCTGCACCCAGCAGTAGTGGATGAAGCTTTCTGTGCCATCCTTTCCCTGACTGCTGATAGACCTGCTGGATGGTGGCCTGGGATGCTCCTGGCACAGGGATCCCCCCACGCCATGGCACTGCCACAAAACACAACTGCACCAAGCAGGCTTCAGCACCCTGTTTGCCATCGGCACCCACACTGACAGTGTCTCTGCTCCCCCAGCCTCCCTTTGGTGGCAATTTCCCCCCTGGGCAGGCACGTAGAGGGGCAGATGACGGGAAGGAAGCCATGAGCAGCCCCGACTCCTGCTTGCCGGTTCCTCCTCCATGCGTGCGTAGGGTCTGCCACCTCCTTTAGAGCAAAGGCTGGAGGTGACGTGCTGTCTGTAGGAAGTGTGATTGCCCCAGCGTCTGCAGGCGGGACGGTCACTGCAGCGCAGCAGCCCTCTCTGAACCCGGTCACCTCCGCTGCTCGCACGGGGCTTGCCAGTCTGCGSTCTCCTCGTGCCCTGCAGGGACTGTCCCTGTGCCCACCCCAAGCCAAGGGCAAGGARAAGGTTTGCCCCGCTGGTGTGGGCCTGGGGCCTTGCTGTGCAGTGCACAGTGGGGCTCACGCCTTTGCTCTTGCTCTGCGCTGCCCAGCGTGCTGGATCCGTGGGATCTGTGGGAAGGGGCTCCGGCAGTGCCGCTTTCGGAACTGCTAAGCCAGCCAGTGAGCTCATGCTGAGACATGGCCGAGCCGACGGACACATTTCTCCTTCCACTTTCTCCGGAAGCAGCTGCTCTGAGTCTGGGGCTGAGAAGTGACAGGCTCTGTTCGTCACAGCAGAGCCTGCCTGCCAGCTCCTGTTGCCTCAGCTTCGCCTCATCTTGCTGTCATCTCAGTTCACTTCCCCCAAGCTCCTGTCCTGCAACCAGGCCAGGCTCTGCCTGGAAACGCCGTCAGCGCATACCTTGCTGTCAAGACTAAAGTGCAGGGCTAACAGGGCCCCAAAACATGGCCAAGCAGGTCATGGAGCACTTYGTCCCACAGCCACATCCACGTGTGATGTGCACCTTCACAGCCCCATGGCTATAACCTGCAGATACTCTGCCCTAAAAGGACCAAGAAGCCCCAAGCAGGGCTTTAAACTACACCCAGCTACACCTCACATTGCCAGGCTGGGTTGCACGCAGCCTGTGCACCGTGTATGTGAAGTCTGCAGGATGGGGACCCCACTCTCTTTGAACCCCTTCACATTCAGGTGGACCAGATCTCAGGCCCTGGACAGTTGCTATGGAACTGTCTGTTGTAAACTCTCCCCACCTCAGAAAAGTGAATGAGTCGTCGTGAGTTCCTATGGAAAATATAAGTCCACGCATCTCGCCCCTGTAAGCAGCTTATGTGGTGACTCAGCGGCTGGTATCCAGGACAGCAGGCACACAAACACACTGGGCTGAGCACCCTGGGCATGAGGGGGATCCCCRGCAGACCTGCGCGTTGGGGAGCCCACAGGAGCTGGTATATGTCCACAGAGATGGTCTGTGTGTCAGCACAGAGGTGAGGAAAGATTCCAGAGGTCCAAGCTCCAAGCCTGAATCCCAGACCGTAGTCAGGGAGAGAGGCAGAGTTCCAGAATCTGCCTTAGAAACTCCAAGGAGAAGACACCCTAGGACTCAGGAAAGCAAGCGGAGGGTTTTGGGGAGCCCCTCTCTGCTGTGTCCTCATGTGGGCAGAGAGGTGCTTCCCTGGGATAGTCCCTGGATTTCCCARGTGAGACGCTGCAGCACTGGGGAGAGACTGGGATTTGTTTGGATGGTTTTGGTGGTGATGATRAGCAGGCCTGTACAGTACCAGGGACAGCTGTTCTGTCTGATCCTTCACTATCTTCTTTGGGAAAATTGCTCCTCAAGAACATTAGACCACAAAGCATCAGCAAACAGACCTGACAGGACCTTTGCTCTGGGRCTGTTCTTGGCTTGCTAGGCCAGCTTAGCTCTTGAGTGGCCATGTCCCTTTCTGTCAACAGSGGACAATGCAAAGGAATTTTCTTCATCGAGGCTGCTGCCAGAGGATTTCACAGCTATCCAGAGCAGAGTGGTACGTTGCCCTGCCTATAGAGTGAGCCACAGATTGCTCTGGTCAGCTCTGCCCAGAAAAGCCCGCAAGGATCTAGGGAAAGACATGAGGAGACCTTTGGATGTTGGAGGAGCCTCTGCAGAGGCTGGAGAAGGGCCAGAGCGCATTTCTGCTCGTGGGTTCAAGCAGGCTGAACCCAGGGCTGCTGCACAGCATGGCACGTAGGAGGGATGCGTGGGTCATCCTGAAACTAGAGCCGAGCCAGCTTCTTGCACACCAGCACAAAGGGCTTTGGCCTTCGCGAAGGGATCAAACATGTTCCATAAACGGGAGTGACGAGGGCCTGCCCTGGATGCCGTCCACGGCTGCAGCTGCTCACYGCCGGATGTGCCTTAAGCTGGTAAACACAATAGAAAGCTGCTGTAATCTCCCCGCTGACCGGTTATATAACAGCCCGGGCTCGCTGCTGGCMTGCTGAGCAGGGAGGAGGCTGGAGGGGCTCCTGCTCGGCTACCGCAGCCCTGCTCTGCCATGCGTCCCCGCTGGAGATGCCCMCCTCAGCAGCCGTGCCATGACACAGCCCATCGTGCCACCCCTGCAGTGCTGGAGGGCAGAGGAGAGGGCGTAGAAATGGAAGTGACGTGGCTACATTGGGCTGATGAGCTGCAGAGGAGAGCTGGGGACACAGAGTTGGGGACAAATGTCAGCTTGAGGATCTGTGCTGGTGGCCCATGCCATCAACTGCTTCTCCTGCAAAGCAAAGGGACCCCTAAGGCAGGGGACAGTCACCTTCTGGGAAGCACTTCTGGGAAGCATCCTAGGCATGGGAGCTGCAAATGGAAGGGGCTGAACAGCTCGGGTTGTGAGACCTGGGGGGCCAGGAGACCTCTGAGAAAGGCAACGTGAAAAGAAGGGCTCCTACAAAAGCTTGGAGGATGGAAAGAGCCAGAAGAGGAAATTTTAATGTAACCTCAGTTTAACAGAGGGGGGACCAGCATGCCCTGGGAGGTACGATGAACATACCCGAAAGCTGGTACCCAGAGGCAGAGAGTTTATCTGTGTACAGCCTACCCCATTCCCATCCCTGGGACCTGTGAACTTCCCCACGGCCTCTAAGTGAGGCATCTCCCCCCAGGGCTTTGCTAGCTCACCCTTGGCAGAGCAGGATTCACCTGAGGGTGAATGCTAGGAAGCATTTTCCCTACGGATAGGATGCTCAGGGGCACCTCTGCCCATCTCCCCCTGCTCCCCCACACTCAGCTCTGTGCTTCTGGTGGGGAGCACAGCGAGGTGTCTGCAAGCTGCAGCTCAGCAGGGTCTGAACTCCTGCACATGTGGCTGGTCTTGCATTGCCCCAGGATGCCCAGAAGCTGATGGGAAGAGGAGGCAGGTGTGTGCAGAGAACTGGCCGGGTTACTGCTACCATTTATGAGACCAGCTAAGCCGGCAGATCTGGAAAGAGTAAAGATACTCAAATGGGCTTTTGTGCCAGCCTGCTCCCATGATGAGCTCTCAGGGACAGACATGTCCATTTTTGTTCCTAGGTTTTTGTCACGGAAATGTGAGTCTTGGGACCATGGAAGAGGGAAAAGGTGGCTGCAGTGGAACAAGCAACAATCCAAGGATACGGGGCAGATATATGCAAGACTTGGAGATGTCCAAGCCTTGAGAGGAAGAGTAGGGGATGATGTGGGGGAGCCAGGTCACCTTTCTCCGAAGGCCCTGCAGCAACGGGGCCTCAGGCAGCCCTGAGTCACTGCTGGAGCTGCGAGGCCACGTCTCCCGGAGGAGGCAGCTCCGCGGGGAGCCGCCGGAGCCGCGCGCTGCTGACGTCGGCTCACCCCATTCCGAGGGAGGAAGCCGAAGGTGCCAAGCTGTTGCTGCAGCAACAGTTGTTTTCCTGCACAGCCCCGGAGGACTCGCGCTCCCACGAGGTGTATTTTGGGGCTGGTTCCTCCACCGCCACCCACCSCACTGCAAACACTCACTCTTGCATCTTCCTCAGGTTACCGGATGGAGTGAGTGGGCAGCGGCAAGTTATTTTGGGTCCGTTCGAGCTATTTCGGGCAGTGGCTGTGAGTCGCCTGTGGCCAGGCACTTGGGCTAGGCTTTGAGCTTCTCATTTCAAAGCATTGCTTGGATTTGGGAGGAGACTGCTGAGGTAAGACAGGATAGAGGAAAACCCAGGAATGTCTGGAGGGAGCAACTGAGATCCCTGAGAGCTGCCACGAGGAGGTGGACTGACCTCCTAAAGTTTCCTCCTGACTGGCAGAGGATTCGTGGGATATTCCATGCTGGTGATCTCTGCTGGGCTGCCTGGCTCTTGGCAGCAGAGGCACTTTGCTCTTGGTTGAATGGTTTCTGTCCTGGACGTCTCTTGGCTCTGCAAGACCTGGAGGYCCGGTGGACTTTGTACCCCTCCACTGTGGACACTTATATCCATATGTATTCACCCAAACATCCTAAGCTGTGTGGATTGGCAGGTGCTCCATTTATACCCAGGGAAACCTGAGGAGCCCAAATCAGCAGAGTGGATGACAAAACCAGAAGGCAGTTTCCAGGAGGGCAAGAGGTACAGATGGAGCTACAGAGGTGGGGGCTAAGCAGGAATGGGCAGCACTTCAGTGGGAGGGAAGCATCACCCATGGTCTGTGCAGGGCTTGTGAGGACATTCTGGCTGAGCCTCGAGGAGCTGGTACAGTCAGGTTTGTGCCACCATAGGGTGGGCAGAGCTTCCCAGCAGAGCTTTGCTAAGGGTAAGCTCAGGGTGTGCGGCGAAGGAAAACAAATAGAAAAGCTGGAGAAGCCTGCTTTGATCAATTTTCCGTGTCTCTCTCTTCTTTGTCAAATAGATGTTTCATGACTGAGAACTGACTAATCCCAAAAATATACAGAAAAAGTTATGTTTCTTCAGCACAAAATCAATACCCTCAGCAAAGAAGCCTGCTAAGATGAAAACTGTGGAGAAAGAAATGTCCCCTGTGGAGAAAAGAGTGTTGCAGGGTTCTACAAGCACCGGCCTTCCCTTCCGCTAACTCCTGCCCTCATGCTGCTGGCCAGGTGGGTTGGAGCCTCCCTGCTTAGTGCTAGCTGTGCACCCAGAGCCTCTGCAAAAAAAGACTTCCCTGGCATCCAGGTGAAGGAAACCACCTGGAGAAGCCTTGGAGCCCCCCAGCTCCCACCGGGACTCCTAGTCCACGTTAAGGCACAGTGCCACGGGCTGTCCTTCTGGCCATGGGCTTCACTGGGTGCCCAGGGCAAGGCAGGAGAGCAGTGAATCATTTCTCGGGGCTGGGGATTTTTGCACTGTGTTTGCAGAGCTGCTCTTCAAGGCAGCCTGGGAAATAGCCCAATACCCCTCAGCTCCTGGCCATCGAGCCGGGCCCAGTGAGCTGGTTTCCAAAGGAGAAGCTGTCCCAGGCCCGGCCATGGCACCAGYGTGCGAGCAAGGGGCACGGCAGCCGCACGTGCTGGCCGCGGCGGGCAGCGCGTGGCCGCTCCGCTGCCGGCCGCGCTCTCCCTGCTCCTGCAACAGCCGGGTAAACAAGCCCTGGGAACCAAGGTCTGACTCATCAAGCAGCTCGAAAACACCCAAACATGGTAGCGGGCAGAACAATAGCTCCGCGAAGCCGAGCCGGGGCTCAGCCGGGGCCYGGGCGCAGGGAGACGGGCAGCAGCGGCTCCGAGCATCCACGCACGGCTGTGGTTTTGTGGAACTCTGGGTCCGAAGGGCCACAAAAAAAGTGTTTTTCTGCATGACACCGCTGGATGCCACAAAATATCCTGCCCCGAAGATCCAGCGTCAAAGCAAAGTAGAAAAGGGTCCAGAGTGGCTGCATAGGAGCCAGCTGATGGAGGTGGTTGGTATGAGGTTGGCTGTCTCCAGCTTCTAAAAATATGGGATATTGCGACTTTCAGCCTGGAAATGTTCCTCCCCTCCAGCCTTCCTTCAAGCTTACCAAGCGTTATGTGTGACATCTTTTAGACCTGAAAATTGGGCAAGGAGAGGGGAATTACCAGAAGAAACAGTCAGCAGGAAAACTGCCTGTTTCAGGGTTTATGTCTCCAGTTAAAAATAATCAGTTCTGATGAAAAAACTAAGGCTGAAGCAGGAAGGAAATGTCCCAGTTTTGATGTGCCTGGGAACTGACTCTTGGAAGTGGTTTGGGCTGGAAAGTCCCTTTGGCTTCTTCCTCAGCCCRTACAGGGATCATAGTGCCTCAGAGCAGAGTCGGGAAAGCAGCTTGCAGGTGGGAAAGGACCAAGGCTGCGCCGAGCCCTTGGGCTCTTGGGGGGCCTCCGAAGAGCAGAGAACTCTCCATTCCTTCACCTCTTCCCACACAGCCTCTGACCACAATATCTGGGAAGAATGAAAGAGCTCAGGGTGCCTGGTTGCTCTGAAAGGCTGGTTTTCACCATGGTGCTGAGGACCTATATCTAGGAAGCTGAGCCATGGCAGTGGATAAGATGTGCAGTGTGGGGGGCTAGGAGAGGTGGGACCAGGCCAGATCTGGGCTTTGGTTGATCTCCTCARACTCTTCTGCGAACTTTCTAGCTCCTTTAGTCCTGTTCCTCTGGGGAGGTAGGAGGAGGAGGAGGGCATTTTTGGCCCGGTGCCTCCTTGCCACTGGAATGGGAGCAGTAGGCAGAAAGCAAATGCCCTGAACTTATATAGAGTGCTGCGCCTGGCTGCTGGCAYGTTACTGCCCTGGATGCCACAGGGATGAGCACACCGCGTGGCTGGCCTATAGACAGGGCAAGATGAGAAGTTCATGGATCTCAAAGCATCCTCCGGGTCATGAAGCAAACACGCTGCATCCCTCCTTTGGCTGCTGGCCTGTTATAACTGCAGGGAATGGGAGCTGGAGTCACTCCTGGCACCTGGGCGGCGCAAGGGAGAACGCAGGCAATAGCTCCGAGCCATGGGCAGAAGTGGGTCTCTCCCAGCCATGCTGCAGGGATGCAGATCATGAATGGAAGTGCTGGTAGCCTGGCTTTCAGCAGAGACCGTGAGCCACAGCTGCTGGTTAGACACTCATACACCGCAGGGATGTTTCCTCTCCTTGCCTTAGGCAGCACCAGCCCTGGAAAAACCTGGGTGCTCTCCCAGTTCCAAGCTGGTGCCTGGAGTAATTAGCACTATGGTTTTCTCATGGGGTGCCCATGCAATTCGGAGCCCTTGGCTGCTTAATCGCAGCTAGCAAGGTGCAGAGCCAGGGAGCGCTCGGCTCCTACCCCTGCTCTGCTTGCTGCGGTGCTCTCGAGGGCCATGTTTTCCTGCTCTCAAGGGGCAAGTTTTCCTGCTTGTAGCAGGCATGCAGAGCAGAGCTATGCTGCCACCGACAACTGGAGCTGTGCAGGAAGCTAGTGGGATTCAGCACCTGAGGGCAGCGCATGCCAGAGCAGAGCTGTATGCAAATATTGCATCAAAATGCGTCTTTTGGCAAAGAACATTTTGCATGGGAGTGGGGCTGATCAGGAGAACATCAGTGTTTCTGCTGGGGAGACGGAAAGGCAGCTCTTCTGCAGGACAGGACAGACCTGCAGGGACCAGGAGAGTGTGTCCGTGTGCTCATGCATCCCTATGCGCGCCSTCCTTCCCTGCCACTGCGGTGCCAGAGGCAGCAGGGAGAGCCGTGGGGGCCGTGCTGCCGCTGCAGCAATCCCCTTAGCGTAATCCTTAGCTCAGAGAAGGGATTTGCTTTCCCGGGGTGAGAAAGCGCTTCCTGCCCTCCGCAGGGATACGTATTGCGTTTAGCCGAGAACGCGTGTGCAGCGTCACCGCTGCRTTGTGCACAGCAGGACAGATGTGGGCCTGGGCAGAAACACTTCCTTGAGCTCCACTCTGCAAGGGACAGCGTGTCCCAGTGGCATTGCYCCCTCCTGTGCCCGGGCAGGCCAGGGGAGCACTGGTGCTTTGCTCCCCCAAGGCTGCCTGGAGGAGGAAGGCAGCAAAGGCAGCCGCAGTGCAGCAGAGATGCCYTTGCTGGGTGTGAGCTGCATGTTCTGGCTTTCCAAGTGCTTCTTGTAGGTGTAAAAATTAGGGAAGAGCAAGCAGTTAYGAGAAGGTGAGGATTGCCTCCCACTGCAGTGTTCTGGGCGATGCTGGCTCTCGGGCGCCCTGCTCTTCACGCTTGGTCTTTGCAGCACAGCCGAGAGCGGGACCCCAGCGTGGTCCTGTGGGCTCCCTGGGGGCTGCAGGTCAGGAGCTGGGCAGCGTCACCCCTTGCCCTTGCAGGGCTGGGGTGCCGGGGGCTCTCCCCAGGGCTTCCCAAGGGAGCAGAGCCGGGTCGGGCCAGCCGGGCTGGGCGCCAGCTGCTCACGGGACTCTGGTCTGCAGYGCAGTGCAGCGAGGCAGCTCCGGCTGCAGAGCTGCTGGCACGAAGCCACTGTCCCAGGGTAATCCCTGTCCCTAGGCAGCCTGCAAACCAGGCCCGCTTATCGCACAAACCTGTAATTCCACAATAATCCACCCATTAGCGGAGACATTTATTGGGGYGGGAGGAGAGCTGGCAAGTTGCACAGTCCCTTCCCATGAATGGGGTGTCCTCCCTGGCAGGCAGACCAGTGAGACCTGCCAGGGTACCTGCCAGGCAGACATCCTCTTGAGACAYGCTGAGTTTCTGCATGGCACATAGGAGCTAGCCAGGACAGAGATGCATATTCCTGAGATCGTTAGAACAGCTTGGAGTTGTCTTCTTGTCTCCAGGCTCAGTCATCTGTCTGGATACTGAGGCCCCTTCAGACTCTGAAGCTGAGTCCTGGGCAGTCAACCCCCTGAAGAGGGGAACAAGCTTCCCCCGCATCTTCAGCATAGACACCTGCATGGGGGGTTCTCCTTGCTTCCTATTGCACTTCTTGCAATTAGAGCTGAAATATCTGTGTGAAATGATGATGATGATGATGATGATGATGATGATGATGATGATGATGATGCCAGTCGGGACACAATAGCAGTAATTTGTATTTGCTACTGTTACAGCACTAAGAACAGCAATAATAACTCTATCTTCCCAAGTCTGCAGCACTCAGCATTTTGGTTCCTCCGAGTACTGCGGGTCAGGTCCTGGTCACCTTTGAATTCATTCTCAGCGTTTGAGGGATGCTAGATGCTTGCAAGATATCCACACCAGTGAAAAGCCTCCTTCTCATCTCTGCCTCAAGAGCCAAATTACCAAAACTCGGTATGTTTGCAGCACACCATGCACGCCTTCTTTTGCAGCAAGCTCTTTCTTGCGCCTCCGGAGTGTCCTTCTTCCTGGTGTCCCTGGAGCCCGCGGCTCGTGCGTGTGGCTGCGTGCGTGACTCCGTGCATGTGCAGTGTCCCACGGTGCCAGSAGCGGCGGCACCAGCGGGCTCTGTGTGCGGGCTGGTGGCAGCCAGCTCCAGCCTGGCCCAGCCCCGGTGTCCCCTGCGCTGCTGCAATGYGCCTGGCAGCGCTCCACGCCTGGGGCTGGCACGGGGACCCGATGGTGCCACACGTGCGATCCGGGGCAGGCCCCCTTGCACTGAGCATTTGCTGCAAGATCCCYCCTGGTTACACAGATAGTCAGACCAGCTCGCAAGGAGGAGGAATCCCTTGCGGAAGGGACACGAGGGCCCTGGGGAAGGGGCGCATGCTGACCCCGTGGGTTGAGCAGGCTGCCCCAGGCTTGCGAGTCCAGGAGCAGGAAACATCACTGCCATAAGCAAGCCCTTTCCCTGGTGCTGCCYATCCCCAAGGCTAGGAATGGGGGCGGCAAAGCTGCCCCGCTTTGTGCCGGTCCCCAGACCCGGGGTCCCCGTCTCTGAGCGCTCCCTCCTCGCCGGCCACATCCCCCCTCTCGGTGCCGCGGTGGGGGCAGCGAGGAGCCCAAGGCAGAGGGGCTTTGAAGTGCCACCTCGCTCCGCGCCACGGCTCCTGGGCACAGCGGGCCGGCCCCGGCGGGAGCCGGGCTCGCTGCGCGGCGCGGCCCGCGCGGCCGCTTCACAGGCGCCCGCCGCTCTCGGCCCAGCGTGGCGCTGCCTTGTTTGTGCCTGGCGGGGCGGGACAGGCCCCCGGCACTCCGCATCCCGCTGGGATATGTTCCCAATCCGGTGCTTGCGGAGCGGTGGGGCCGGCCGGCGGTGCTGCCCCAGGGCGGCAGTCGGGGCCACGGTGTTACATAAGAGAGCAGGTGCTGCCCCATGGATGGGGATGGCGCCTGGGGGGCAGGGAGACCCCAGCAGTGGCCTGAGGGGCCGTGCAACTACAAAGCCTCCGGCTCCTGCATGGCTGGAGCCATCCAAGAAATCGGTTTAATTAGGAGCCTCCATGGGAGGAAGCGGGTCCCAGCTGGGAGCTGACACAGTCGATGAGTGACGCCGGGGCCCAGCAATCCCTCCCCACTGGCAAAGTGAAGGCCCAGAGGCTGCTGCTGCGCTGCCTTCCCTGCCCCAGTGGGGCTGGTGTGTGGCCAGAGTGGGGACGGAGGTGGCCGAGGTGGCCAAAGCGAGCTCTGCTGAGTCCCACTGTGGCCCCCACAGCTCTTTGCAAGTTGGGAAAGTTGACACAGCAGGTTTGGAGCCAGGATTCTGCTCACCTGCTGGCCCCAAGTCCCGAACTTTCCATGGACCAAAGGTCTCTGTCCTGGAGAATCAGTAACAAGGTGCTGGCAAGCTCTGCAGTCCCCTGAGCTCCATCGATTCCCATCCCCACATCTGGGACCTGGGAGAAATTTCCCATGGCTCAGACCCAGCTGCTGCTTTGCCATGTCCTGCTATTGGCAAAGCCTGCATGAGTTTGAATGAGCTTTTGCTGGGGAGATGTTTAGGCTTGGAGAGAAGAGCCAAGAAGAGGAAGACAGGACATTCCTCCAGGTGTGGAGAGGGGAGGATGGAGGGTTGTACCTATTTTGCACTGGCAGAAGCAGGAACAGAGTCCATAGCTCCTCCAGGAGGGCAAACATTTTCCTCAGACCATCTCTAGCCATCTTTTCTGAGTCACAGGTCAGTCACCTTACCTGCATGCTGTGGTTATTCCCTGCAGTGAGACTTTTGCCTGGATTGCCCTTCTCGGAAATTCTTGCTGAACCACCTCCCTGCCTCTTCCACGACCAGCAGTGTCTGCTGCAAAGCTGGCCAAGTTCTGCACCAAAAAGCCAAGACCCAAAGCAAGGCTAGGCTTGTGCATWGCCCTCCTAAAGAGCCCAGGTGGGCTAGCCCTGGAGAGCAGCTCTGGATCTTGCCCTGCACCCACGCAGGGTGAAAGCCGCCGACTTCAGCACGCGGAGCCGGAGCAAGCAGCCGACGGCTTCACCTCGCGCATGCGATACCGCCGGGCACAAGGGAGCTCAGTCAAAACAAACACGCTTGAACGCCAGGCTGCAGCGCTGGCCAGCTGCGAGGGCTCTTATCTGGGCGGCCGTGACCCTGCTGGCTGCGGGGAAGCCAGCGAGCCCTGGGCAGGTGGGCCACGCAGGTCCCTGCAGCACCAACCTTTCTTCTCCTTTGCACRGTGCCCCCATGGCCAGGCTGGGAGAGGGGGCCCTGGCATCTTGGCTTTTGCAGGTGTTCAGGGCCCTGGCATCCACTCTGTGCAGGGATGGGCTTGGAAATGCCTTCCTAAGGCAGCTGGCCAAGGGGCTTCTCCCCTTTGCAGGGGTCTGGCTCTCCAGACAGGGCCCCATAAATCACCCTGATGGGCTGCAGGAGCTGGGCAGTTTTTTGATAGGATTGATGTCTGATTACAGGAGAAGTAATTTACAGTAAGTGCCCAACACTGCCAGGGCTTATCAGAGTCTTTGCAGAAATGGTGCTGGACTTTGCCACCTCCCCAGTTTCTCCGAACAGGACAGAGGTCGTGCGCATGGCACGGCTATGGATGGAGCTCCACGCCACTCCTGGAGCTGGACACAAGCGAGGGCTTGGCCATGCTTGATGTTTCCCAGGAGCAAGGACTTCCGAGGAGGAGGCAGCAGTGACCATGGGTGCACGCGGGGTGACGGGCAGGTGTCAGGAGCTGGGTGCGACCTGTGCCTGCATTCCTGCCCTTGTATGGCAGCAAAGTGGCCCGAGATTCCCCTCCTGCTCACCACACCTGACTCGGCAAACACATAAGGCACACAGGAGTGGAGATAAGAGTGAGAACCGGGCAGTGCCATGGTGCCGCCTGCTCCTGTGCGTGTTCAGGGCCTGGCAGACGGAGGCTGAGCATCCTGGAGGCTGAGCATCCCTGGAGCCTGCTAGTGCCCATAAAGGGAGCAGTCCCAGGGTTTCCAAGCGATGCCACAGGCCAGCTGGAGCCCTGGAGGTCTTCCATGGCAGTCTCTACTCAAACCTGGGAGATGGCAATTGTGCTGGACCAGTCTCAGCTCCCTTGACCCAACCTCCTTCCCCTCACTCCCAACTCAAGGAAGATGCAGGGAGAGGGATATTTCCTCCTGTGTGTTAGGAGACATGAGCAAAGCATACATGCTCTTCTAGCTCCTCACCTCAAAAGCCAAGACACGCACAGATGGGACTTGCTGATAGGTCTTGGCCCCATTACTCCGCTCTGCCTGGGCTCGACAAGATCATTTGAAAGCCACTGCAGTTCGGCAGCTGCCCTGGAGCTCCGAGCAGTGGGGATCACCATCATCYGAGCTGCTCCACGGCTCTCTAGCCAAGCCCCATAATCCTTACGGGGCCTGGAAGACCCTGAGCCACGCAGCCTGGCTCCACCACTGCCCCAGCAGCCACACATTGCACAGCAGGAGAAGGCATCAGGCTCCCATGGGTGTCTCTCTCACAACAGCAAGTCACCCTTGGGTGGCAAGGGGAAGGGTAGCCTCGCATGCCACCAACTGTGAGAGCAAATGGCTATTGTAGGAGTCACAAAACTGTAAATGACGGGGGGCTGGCACTATTCCCAGGCTGGGACTGTTTCTGTTTGTTTGAGGAAGGCAGTCTTGCTCAGTTCATGTCCCAGTAGCTCTTAGGCAACCTGTGTCCCTGTTAATCATTAAGAGACTCTGGAAGGTTCGCAGGTCAGACTGTGAATGTCCTTAAAAACAAGCAAGTGAAACCTGAGTGCTGAGCTCAGGATAAAATTTCCTAGGCCGTGTTTGGGAATGATCAGGGGGGCCAGAGATGGACCAGATCCCACTTGGATCTCCCCAAGGGAGGAGAGCCCATGACCATTGTCACAGGCATGCAAACACCCACAGACAAGACCGTGCTGTGGYCCTCATCCCCACATGGAGAAGAGCAGCCCTGATGCTGCCATGTCCCCCCGAGAGTGGCAGGGCCACAGTGCCCTGCTGTGCTGGCAGGCCAGGATCAGCCATGCAAGGTGCCAGCTGCAGGGGACAGGGCTGGTCCCCGCTCCAGCAGAGCTGAGGCACCTAAATGGTCAAATCCCATGTTCAGACATCTGTGTCACCTGTACCAAGGCCACCAGCTGGATTCTTGCCCCTTTCCAGGGCATGCACCCTAGGCAGACCTGGATTTGGGGTGAAAGTGGGACAAAAGGACACGGGGGGACAGCAGGCAGATACGAGCCTTCACTAAGGTTCAAAACACCCTGCGCCAGTCAGACCTGTCCCTCCGCTGTTCTCTAGTTGAGGCAAAACTTTGCCCCCGGGTCTGAGCACGGTGGGCAGATCCGCCTGGCAGAGCACGGAGCYGGGGTGGTTGGCCCATCTGCCAGGGCAGGGTCATGGTTACCTCCCTAGACTGGGTTTTGCAAGGCAAGCAAAGCGGGTCTTGCTTTGGAAGGTCTGCACCACCTTCTGCGGCGGAGACAACCCCTCAGTGACTCGTGCCCTCTTGTAAGCACCGGCTTACTGAGCTCCCCGAGCCCGGCTGCCTGGTTTTCCCACACTGCTTTCCCTGGTGATTATGCTGTTTCTAATGATCAATTAAACCAAATTGGCAAGGTCCCTCAGGCCCCTAAATCCTGGCTAATCCCTAGCACCTTCTTTAACTCACATTGCTCATTCATTATGTTTCAGTCCCCTGGGCAGAAAGGTTTGCTCCGAGTGTGCCTCTTCCTAGATGAAAGTCTTGCATGTTCCCGGGTGTTTGTCTGCCTTGAAGGACATGCTGTGCTAATTGATTGATTTGCTCTGGTGCTGTTTACACCAGATGAATCTCCCTTTCTCCTTCAAGAATGAGGAAGTTCACTTTCTTGGGAACATTTCAATGCTCAGCGGTGCTCTTATCTCCGCCAGCAGATACCATTAACCTTGCAGAGCAGCCACGCTGGCCCTGGCACAGACTCTTCTCTGTCAGGTCGGGAGGAGTAATTTCATGTTGTTTGTGTATACTGTGTCACTCCGCAGTCTCCCACGTAGTGCTCCTGGTCTTCAGCTTCCGCAGTTCCTGTGGATGCTGCTCGTTGCCATCATTACCCACTGTTTGGCTGCCTGGTCTCAAAAGCAATCCTCAAACCCCGTCTTCTTCCCCATCAAGTGAGAATGACCACTCTTCTATCACCATTCCTTCCTTAAGCTCAGCCCCTTGGGGCTGTTCAACCTTGTTTGTGCCTGGGGAGCTGAAATCCTTTGCAGTTGTGCAATGTCTGCTTTTGCCACCAGCCCATCCCTGGGAGATGTCCATCCAGAGGGCTACCATAACATAAAGCCACTCCATAAAGCCACTCCCCACACCATGGGGACAAAATCTGGCTTTCCCTGTGTCCTGCTTTGTGGGGACTCTAGGGAGCTAGGTAGCTCTCTCCACACTGGGCACAGCAGCACCTCACTGCATCTTCCCTAAAATTTTGCTGCAGCTCCATCCCCATCCTCTGTGTGGGAGAAGAACTTGAGAGTTATGAGGATGCAGAAGGATTTAWTACATGGGAATGAGGAAGCACCTGGTGAACTAAGTAGATGGGTTTAAAGCAGAGAAAGAGGATAATATCTGGGGCCTGTTGTCCATGAACAAGTGCAGAGAGTCCAGGTGCTCAGAGGGAGCTGTGAATGAACAACCTGTGGGACTTTTCGGAGAAGCTCAGTTTGACCAGGACTCTGGATCTCCTAGCAGAGCTCCTGGTTGGCAAAACGCACAAATTAACACCAGAAAGGGAAAGCAAAGGTGGCATGGAGTAACAGTAATGCTGACAAATCAGAGGGTAGTGTGCTGGGTGAGCTGTTAAAGCCTGCTGGGCTGCAGAAAATCTCTTGGACAGCAGCTGTGGCATGGATTCTTAGGGATCCAATGTCTCTCCAAGATTTGACTAGGCCACAGACTGCGGACACAGCTATAGCCCACTGCCACCAACAAACCATGTTGGTGTTTCCCATTTTTTTCTGATGGGAAAACTCATCCTGCTGTCCATGAGGCTGCAAGGATGAGGCTTRAGCCTGGAGACAAGGGCAGAGGGGAGGAGCTGGCCAGGATAGGAACCTTCTGCSGGCTCTGTCCAGGCTCTGTTCCCAGCAGAGGAGGGAGAGAAGKGACATGCACAAAGGCAGGCAGCAGAGCAGGTCACAGGGGATGTCCCAGGCTTGTGCATCCTGCACACCTGAAGCATCAGCTCTGCTCAGTGCTGGATGCTCAGTGACCACCTGCAGTTTCTTTCACTCCCTGGCACCAGCAGTGCTTGCAGGCCGGGTTTGAGGCAGAGTATTGGAGATCACAAACCACCGGGGAMCAGGATGTACCCAAACAAATGTACCTGGTCACAGGCCCCATCCTTGCTCAGATCCTGCTGCCAGAGCCCCATCCCTGTGGACCCTGACACCGTCACTCCTGGGAAATTCATCTCATGCTCTGACAGGGCACATTGGCATCAAAGCTATGTATGTGGGTAGAGGAACAGCCAAGTTAAAYCACTGTCCCACTCTGGGACACTCATTTAGGTGACAGACTGGGTCTGCTGGGGCTGTTCTCCCTGTGCTGGTAGCAGGCGTGGAGAGCGCACGTCTGGGCCAGCTCCTGGTTGTATAACGTTGTCTAGAGCCAGGACTGGAACGGGCTCCCTGCGAGGACTCGCTGTACCCTGGTGGGAGGCGCTGCCTGATCCTATGCTGCCGGTGCCCGTGGGCARGCAGAGCTGGCACAGGGCACGGTTGCGGCACACCTGCGATGGGCAGGCTTGCCAGCAGCTCTACCAGAGACCGGTCCTGGCATGCGTGCACTGGGAAGAACTGCCTTCTCTTCTCCTGACCTGGGCTGCAGGGAGMCCCTCCAGTCTCAGCCCAAGTGGTCCCATCCCTCAACCAGCTGCTCTGCAGATGCTGGTGTTGCAGGCTGGAGGATGGAGCCCTTTGGGAGCTGGTCTAGCTTGGCGGGGCTGGGGGAAGCTGAAGGGTAAGAAAGCTCCATTTCTCTGCTCCCTCCTGCTAGGAGCATCTTCCCAACCCTCAGCAACACCCGAGCTTGAATGGCCAATAACCCCTGTGCTCCCCCATTTGTCTCGCTGCAGAGTCCTGGAGGGGTGAAAGGCAGTGCCCCTGGTCCAGCCCTGCTGCTAGCTTGTCCGCCTGCCTTCTGACTTCTCCTTTGGGGCATTTGCTCAGCTGCGGAGGGGATTCAACAGCTGCTTTCTTCAGGGAATGATGCCCACCATCCCTGGGGAGTCCCCGTTCCCCTTGGGCATCCTCCAGCCGACTCTCACTCCCTCTATCCTGGGCTTGCCAATGGGGAGCACAGGGGTGTCCACCACACTGAGGTGCTCCTTGCTCAGATCTGGGAGCACGACTCACTGCTCTCCAGMGGGAGCTTCCATTTCTTAACCCGGYTTTCCCTTTCCAAAGGGCTCCTGGTCCCAGGAGAGGTCCAACAGAGCTGGGCCTGGGCTAACTCTCGGGCCAGAGGTGATGGGGGTGCAGGAGGAGACTCTGATCTCTGGGCTACATGGCAGCTCTCAGCCACTCGCCCGTGTGCGAGGCTCCCACGGGGCTGGGCTGGGACACGGCGTACGTGAGGAGCTGGCAGGGATGTTGCATAAGACCGTCTGCTTCGGTGGCAGCCGAACTTTCCCAGATGGACTCCTGGTGTTCAGAACAGAGCGGAGCCCAGCAGGGACTTGCAGGGCAGGAGGTGCTCCCTGACACAGCCCTGACCGCTGGCTCATCCCCAGGGACCACCAGGGACTGTCCACACGCCCCACGTTGGGCCAGCCCAGGGCTGGAGGGCGCTTCCTTGCTCCACACACACCTGGGCCCAGGAGGCAGGAGCGGCTGCACAGTTCCCGTGCTGCCAGGGCCCTCCTTGCAGCGTCTGCGGTGCCAAGGCTGCCCAAGGAGCCGCTCCGTGCCCGGCATGCCGGTGCAGGCTCTGCCGGCGCCCCAGCATCCGCATGGAGAGACATGTGCGGGGGCTGGACAGCCCTGGGCCGGGCCTACATCGTGGGAGCCCTGGGCCGGGCCTACATCACGCCACGCCTGGGAAAACACTGCTCAGGGCGGTGGCAGCCGCTTCTCGTTTTTGACAAATAAGCCGTTTCTTAGAAGCTTCCTGAGGCGCCGCCTTAACCCTTTCGGGCACTGCAGGAAGTGGTGCAGGCTGAGATGGCAACGGGAACGTGTTAACCCTCTGCTGCCCACACCAGGACAGCCACGCAGGTCCTGCTAAAGACATGAGCGCTGTGTGACTTGTCCCTGCTGCCTGTGTCCACCCCTGCCCCAGCTTTCCTGCACATCAGTTGGGATAGGGCACTGCTGAGCACTCCTAGTGCCTGGTGTGCCGAGCTGGGCACTCTCCTGGGATGRCGGGAAGAGGTTGGTAGCATTATTGGTTCCTCTGATGACGGGAGTAGCATTGGGGAACTGGTGCTCATGTGCCCGTGGGAGAAGTAGAAGTAAAGGAAGGGATAGGGACTTGCTGACCGGCACTGGGGAATGAACGTTCCCGGGGCCGGGAGCTGCACCGAAGTGGCCGGGGCAGCTCAGCGAGGCGCAGCGGTGGCTTCCAGTGGTGGCTTCCAGTGATGGCACGTGCCCGCCGCGGGGAGGGCTTTCTGCCGGGGCTGCCCTGTGCCATTGGCTTGCGCCGTGTCACACCACGAAGCGTCGGGGAGCGGGAAGGGCTCTGCCCACGGGAGGAGGCTCCTCTGGAGCAGCGGCGGGGGGGCCCTGGTGCCAGGGGGGCCCTGGTGCCAGGGTGCTGAGTGATTGCACTGCAGGGCAGGAGGGCCCCCCGGACTGTCCCTGTTCCCCAGGGGACATGCTGGGAGCCCCTAGACGGGGGTGAGGATGGGCAGAGGTGGCAGGCAGGGATGCCATGCTCTGCATCCCTTGCATGGAGCCAGGGCACAGAGCTGCTTGCACAGGGCTGGGGCTGGCTCCCTGCTCAGCACCTGCCCAGGAAAGGGCTGGACACCCCAAAACGGTTTCAGATTGAGAGATATCGGCCCATGTTTTGGTGTTTACGTCGGGTTGCCAAGGAGCCACGGGTGCTCAGCGCTGGTGGCTCAGTGATGACTCACCCTGTGCTGAGGCTAATTAAGGCAGAGAGCTAAAACAGTGAGAAAAGGCCTTGTCTTGAGACCCCATGAGTCCCACACACCTCCTGACACTGCTGGTACCCCCTGATCTTTAACCGTCACCCTGATGTCACAGGCACCCTTGGAGCCCACACCTTGTGGGCATGAGCATGGCTGGGGAAGCATGYACCATCCCCACTGCCTCCAAGGGCAAGTGGAAGGAGAGAGCTGGGACATGGTTCCAGGGAGGAAAAGCTGCCTGCACTGCCTAGGAGCTGTGGGATCAAGGAGCTTTCCCCAGCCCTGAAGCGCCCCACGATCTTGCACAGCCCTTTGGGATCCAGAGTGGGGCACAGATTGGCAATGCCAGCCCAGTACCTACCACCCCATTCCCAACCACAAACAGCTGCAGGAGCCAGAGTGTATGAAAAAAAGTAGAGTTTATTGCCACCTCTACCTAGATTTACACAGCGATGTCACTGCTCTGACAGTCTGACGTCAAAGCGGACGTCCCGTCCTGTCCCTTCCCCGCACGCTGCCGGGGCGCAGGCCGGCGGCTCCCTGAGAGCCCCATGGGCTGCAGCGCGTCCCCGCCGCTCTGCCCCGCGCCCCGCCGGCCGCCCCACGGCGCGGGACACGCAGCACCGCACGCCCCGGCGCCGCTCCGGGCTCGCCTCGAGGGCCCCAGCTGTGTGGGGACGGGCACGGCGGCCCCTGGGCAGCACCCCGGTGCCCGCTCGCCTCGTATCCGCGTGCGCTCACGCGGAGATGCGTCTGCAGAAGATACCCCAGCTACAAAACCCAGCGTTTCCTTGTAATCCCCACGCTGATGTGCGTGCAGCCATGCACGGCAATGTGCACGGCACTGGCGCTGCTGCTTCAAGTCAGCTTTGGGTTGCAGCAGGCTCCGGGGACACAGCGGTATCTCTTGTGAAGCAACCGTCTTCCTCCAAGCTCAGTCTTTGCCAGACAGAGACCCCCCTGCTGCACAGTGCAGCAAAGGCCCAGGGCTCAGCATGCGCCTTTTCCAAACTTGTATTCCCATGCGTGCGCCCAAGGCCCCGCCGGCATGTTGCAGGCTCCCAGGTTTCAGCAGAGCTTGTGGTTTTCCTCCCAGTGCGTGGTGGGGGGAGGCCGGCCGGCGTGGCGTGGGGGGGTCTGCTGCAGCCCCGCGTCTCCTTCGCCGAAGAGCATCTCCRTGCAGGAGGCAGCAGCTGGCTCAATGTCCGGATGGGCTTGCCCGGGGGGCACCTCTGAGCACCCCTGCGGGTGCCAGGCTTTGGCAGTCCTCCGTGAGACGAAGGCAGAAACGATTTTGCGGGAGATTGGAAGTAGAAAGAGTTCTGTGGCTCTGCCCACCCCGAGGACAGAGCCACCTTATACCGCAGAGCCCCCGGCGTGCTGAGCCGGGGCTGGCGCCCCCGGGCTCTGCTCCTGCAGGCTCAGCACCTCCGCGGGCAGCCGCGACTGGAACTTCTCCAGCTGCTCGGGGCTGGCGAGGGTTTTCAGAAGGCTGTTTTCTCGCTCCAGCTGGGAGTTTTTCTCCAACAGTTCTTTGATCTGYTCTTTCAGCACCTCCACCTCCTCTCGCACAGCGTACATGAGGTGATTTTTCACTAAGTCCTGCAAGAAGCCAACCAACAGCCCATTACTTCATGGTTAGACCCTTGGGACTGCTTCCCCCCAGCTCTGCAAGGCTCTGTCCCCCAGCCTCTTGCCAATCCAGAGCCAGCAGCAACCTCCGGCTTCTMCAAACCCTTTGGCCTCAGTGCCTCCAGGGGCTTTCTCCGTCCTGTACTTCCCCAACGGCAGCTCCTACTGCTCTTGGGACACACACTGCCTTTCCCCCATACCCCTCAGCACCAGAGGATCCGTCCTCGGCACCCTGTCCCCGCACCGTGCACTGAGCCGTGTCCGTGCACCGAGCCATGTCCATCTGGGCGCTGCTCCGTGCGCACTGCGGCGCTGCTGGAGCCAATGAGCTCTGCCAGCAGCGGGCGGCAGACAAAGGACCCCGGCCCCCCCTGCTCCTGGCCACCGCCGCGGGGACCCATCGGACACCCCGGGATGCAGTGCGAGGTCAGCTCACCATTGCCTGCTCGATCTTGTTGTCGATGGCTACCACACTGGCTCCAGAGGCACTGGAAGAGAGCGGAGAGGCAGGGCGGTCAGCAGCGTCTCCCACTTTCCSGGTCAGTCACGCTCCCCGCTCTGCACCGCGCTCAATGCACTGGGGACCGAGCATCACCCTGCACCGAACTGCAATGCAGCGGGGGCTGCAAGGCCACCAAGCCCCCCCCACACACCACAATGCACCGAGGGYCCCCCCCGGGCACCAAGAGCAGCGCGGCCGGCACCGGGGCTGCCCCTACCTGTTGTCGAGCTTCACGGAGACCACGTCCCCCCCGAGCAGGGAGGAGAAGAAGGAGATGGAGAAGTTGTGGAGCTGGTAGACAGCCACCTCCATGGGGGACTGGTAGAGGCCGGTGCTCATAGCTGCGGCGGTGGCGCGGAGGGCTCTGCGCACTGCGGCTCCGCGCTACCGCCGCCCGCTATAAGGGCGGCCCCACGTCACGGGGCGTTACCGGGGGCCGAGCCGGGCCGAGCCGAGCCGAGCCGCCTCCTTCGCCGCTGCCCCCGGCCCGGCAGCGCGGCCTGCAGCTCTGCACCCCGCACCTCGCTCTGCAGCCCCGGACCCCGACACAGCAGCCCTGCACCCTGGCACAGCACCCAAGTCTGCAGCTCTGCACCCTGCACCCCGGCACTGCACCCTGCTCTGCAGCCATAGACCCCAACACCACATCCCCACACCCTGGTACAGCACCCAAGTCTGCAGCTCTGCACCCTGGCACTGCACCCTGCTCCACAACCCTGGACACCAACACAGCATCCCCACACCCCACACCCTGGCACAGCACCCCAGTCTGCAGCTCTGCACCCTGGCACAACACCCCAGTCTGCAGCTCTGCACCCTGGCACGACGCCCCGCTCTGCAGCCCTGGACCCTGACACAGCAGCCCTGCACCCTGGCACAGCACCCCAGTCTGCAGCTCTGCACGCTGGCACTGTGCCCTGCTCCGCATCTCTGCACTCCAGTGCTGCATCCCAAGCCCTGGCACACTGGTCTGCAGCACAGCACCCTGGCTTGCAGCCCTGCACCCCAGCACTGCACTTTGCTGCCCTGCACCCCAGAGCAGCATCCCTACACCCCGCTCTGCATCGCTGCATCCCTGTATGGATTCCTGCATCCACTGCACTCCTGTATGCAGCCCTGCACCTCAGGGCAGCATTACTACAACCCAGCACAGCAGGGTCTGCAGCCCTGGACCTGGGCACAGCACCCCGCTCTGCAGCCCTACACCCCAGTGCTGCAGACCCTGGCACAGCACCCCCATATAGCACCTCAGCTCCCTCCGCATACCCTCCGCAGCTCATCTCCATACCCCCCTATGCCTCCGTGCTCTCACCCTGCATGCGGGGGCTCAGCACTGCCATCCTGCACCACAACACGCCCCTTTGGGACTGCACTCCCAAACTGTGCACCTCTGCACCCAGGCCTGCATCGCCACTCTCCTGAACCTGAGTCCTGGCACGCCGTGCATTCCCAGCACTCTTCTGCACTTTCTCCATTTCCTGCATTCCCTTCATTCTTCTGCACCCCATTTCATCTGCAGACCCACATAYCCGATCATGCCAGGGGCATGGGGGAGTTGCCTGCAGGCATCCTTCTGCAGCCTGCAAGGCAGCTCTTGTGACTGCCACTTTGGGACAAAGCAAGAAGGCAAAGGGTCATGCCGGGGGCTTGCAATTTGGGGTGCATGTGCTGCAAGGGACCCTGAGACCTTGATGGGACTACAAATACTCTCTCAAGGGGAAAAGCAATCGGTGTGCAAAGCAACAACAACAACAACAACAAACGCAGTGCAAAGCAAAGAAAAATCGCTGTGCAGAACAAAAAAAAATCGCTGTGCAGAACAAATAAATAACCGCGGTGCGAAACGGAACGCGGCCTGGACCCGAGTACAAACAGCCCCGCCCGGGCCAGCCTTACATAACCCGCCAGCAAAACATGTTTGCGCCGCCCGGCCCGGAGGAGGCCGCCCCCCGGCGGCCAGAGGCGGGACTGCAGCGGGGACCCCCCCGCGCTGCTGCTCTGGGGCCGGCAGGGAGGCAGCTCTGTTTGGGGGACAACCAAGGCGAGCTCATCTTCTCCATCCCCCCCGGACCATGGTGACAACGCTGGATTTGTCCTTGCCGCACAGAGCCAACATTGGCCTGGCACTCGGATGTGATCCGCGCCGCCAGCTCCCAGCCTTATCTCTGCCCTCTGGACCCCGCTGGACTTTGCTCAGTGCCCGGCGTGCGTCCCTGCCTGCTCCCTCTGCCCCCAGCCTTGCAGAGCTTAAACAAGGACAGCAGCGATGCCAAGCACGGCCACGGCCCCGTGCACCCGCATCCCGGACGCGCCAGGGCACAGCCTCAGCCGAAGCGGCACAGCCAGATTTCCCTTCACTTGCTGGGATGCAGGAGCACCAGCTTCCTGGGAAGGAAGAACGCCAGCCACCGGGCAGCACGACTGGGCACCTCCCTGTGCCCTGCATGCCCTGCCGCACCCCCCTGAATGCAGGCACGTGGTGGCATTTCGTGCCCAAGCAGCAAAGGGTGCAAGGACTCAGTGTGGGACGGTGCCCTGCGACATGCCTGGCAAGGAGTGGTGCAGCCTGGCACCTTCGGGACCTCAAAAACACACGCATGGGATGTAGAGGGAGATCCTCCCGCCTTGCATCCCTTCCAGCACCCGAGACCCTTTTCCCCCTCKTTGTCCCTGCAGACGTGGCACATGTCCCTACTCACCAGTCCCTCCTCCTGAAGAGGCTGGGGGAGTAGGGCGGCGGCAGGGCCATGTCGGCGCCCCGCTCCGCTCCGTGCTGCAGCCGCGCGCCCCGGGCAGCTCTGCCSGGCACAGCTGGGTGTCGGGCACCGTGCGGGCTCCGAGCGCGTCCCCGCGGGGCCAGGAGGGGCCGCGGGCGCGGGGTGCACCCGCCGGGCGGGTGACCTCAGCGGCGCTGAATCGGCCCTTTCATGACCGCAGGGACCGGGTGCCACCCCGAGCCGCGTGGGTGCCGGGCCCGGAGCGGGCGGGCGGCCCCCGCTCTGCGGGCAGATGAAAGCCGCTCTGTGCACGCTCATCCCCGCGGCGGCCGCTGTGGGCAAGGGGGTGGCCGGGCCCTCTGCCCCTTGGCTGGAGCACCCCGGGGTGCCCAYGCCAAGAGGCGCTGGGACCAGTGCGAAAATGAGCGGAGGTGAGAAAATCCYGGCTCTGCTGTCCCAGCTCTAGCAGTGCAGCCTGCTCCAGCAGCAGGGAAATCAGCGCAGGATGTAGGGACTGAGATACAGGGACCGAGTCATGTGCTGGCTCTGCCCTGCACGGAGGTGATGGGCTGTGCTCCACACTGCCCTTGTCCCTGMGGAGGAGCTGGGATGAGGGCAAGGCCGCTTGGCATGAGCATCCATGAGCTGAAATCCCTCCCTGGCAGCAGGATTGAGCGGAAAAAGCGAGCGAGTGAGGGAATTGGGGGCTTCCCAGCTCTGCCATTGCCCCAGCGGCTGCCCGTGGCTGTCACTGCCCTGTGGCCGGGGTTTACTGGTGAGGATGCTGAGACACATCCAGGCCAGGGATGTCCTTCTGGGATGCAGGTGCACGAGGCTCTGGATATTTAGGGGTGCAGCCAGCTGAACCCCCTTCACCTACCCCTCCTGGAAGGATGTCTTTGGGAGGCATGCAAGGACCCRTGTTATGAGTGAGACCTCCAAGGAGCCACGGGGACATCCAAGAACTGCTCTCAGTGGCGTTTTCCAGGAGTCCCAACCCCCAGCTCTCCTCTCTTAGCGCTGGCCAGCACCGCACATCTGGAGCAGCAACAGCCCGACGAGGCGCTGAGCAGGAAGGGATGTGGGGCAGCGGCTGCACGGCCTCCAGCTGCGCCCCGGGCGGCAAGGGGCCCTTTCCCAGCCCCCCGTGGCCCCGGCACACGCTTTTCCCAGTATGCTGGCCCTGTTCCAGCCAGATGAGCTTCCTCTCCCACCACTCCCCTTTTAGGGACACTAAATACACCAGCTCTCACATGCCTCTCTCTCCTCCTGCAGCCCCTACGACTGGGTGCTCAGCTCCAAGGGGTGGCAGGTGGGACACATGTCCCAGTGCTTCCTGACCCCTGCAGTCCAGCCCCATGGTGGCAATGGGAGCTGCAGGAATTGCTCGTGATGTTGGGAGGAGTCCCCTGCTTCCCGCTCCCCCCYGTCCCAGCTCAGGGCCCTCTCTGCTGCTCAGTGGCAGCATTTCTGCCTTGCTCCCTTCCAAGGACTCTGCTCAATGGGAGGAAGGCCCTCTCRAGGGCCCGAGGCGTGGGAAATGTTTCTCGCCTGGCTGCCGAGACACTGCAGAGCAAAAGGGGAAAGGCATCGAGCCAAAGCTGCCCAGGCCGCTCAGCAAAGCCGCATCTCTGGCTTGCAGGGTCAGCGCGGGGAAGCGTAGCGCAAACGTGCAGCTACAAAGCTCTGGMATCTGCAGCCCAAAATTCTGCAGCCGTGGCCCTGCTGGCCCAGGTCGCTGAGAATGTCCATGTTAGAGCTATGGAGGAGYGGCTGGGGACACCGGTGACAAGCTGGGCATGTGGACTCACATCTGGGAAGGGCCAGGTGTCCTCAGGAGGGTGTCACCTGGCTCCCTATGCAGCCAGGAGATCTGAGACATGGGGACCGGCTTTGGGCCCACTGGAGCATTGGAGGGCTCACAGACCTCCCCGAGCTCCTGCATCTTGCCTGCCAGGCACGCCGGTGGCACTGGCACGGATTGCGGCCCAGGGACTCCTCGGAACCTGCGGAGCTGCGCGGYGGGAGGAGGGAGGCAGCTGGCAGCCGCCCATGTCCAGCTGTGGGGCGGCCCGTTTCCTCCGATAACGGCGCTTGGCAGTACTCCCAGTCCCGGCTTTGCGGCGCGCGCACACCCCAGCGCCGGCGGCCTGCTCGGAGCGGCACTTTTCCTTTCCCTCTCTAACGCTGCCGCTGGCCCCGCTCTTGTAGCCACCGGCTGTGCAGCCGGAGTCCCCTCGCTTGCCCCACGGTCAGCACCCAACAAGTGTTTCCTACAGAGGATGCTCACAGAAGAAGTCCCAAGGCGTCTGCACAAGGAAACCTCGGGGCTGTTTCCCCAGAGGAAGGGGGCCCTGCGGAGACACGTGCCCCCCAGGATACCTCCCCTTGCTCTCTCCGAGGCGCTCGGGCTTTGCTTGCTATTGCTGGGCAGACAGGGCTGCTCACAGCYGCCCCCTCAAAGCCCCTTCCCACATATGGGAGCAGGCACCGCTCGGCCAGGCATGAGTTTGTTGGGGCTCTGCCGGCGCACAAGCTCCAGTTAAGGTCAGGCAAGGACGCGTGCCAGAACTGCAAACTTTCAGCCGAGCCTGTCATTAATCCCCCTGCCTGGCCTTTGAGAAGCATCCTGGGCATCCTGGAGCAAGGACGTTTCGCGAAGACTGCTGCCCTGCTGACATTTGGGGACAATAACAACGCGAAAGGCAACAAGCCGTCGGCGGGACGGGCACCTGCGGCCATCCATGTGGCCTGTCTGGGCCGCCAGACGCCGCCTGGCACCACGTGCCAGCGCGCAGGGAATGGCTCAAGGTTATTTGTAGCTTCTGAGCAGCACAGAGTTGTTCGGCTCGGGGCCTCAGATCTGTCACCCAAGGCATTCTGCAGCAAAACCCCTCCAATATATATGTGTATATATATATATAAGTACATAAACACGCGCTGGGGGATTCTCCACAAGTGGAGGGCTCATGTTTTTTCATTGCAGGATAAGCCAAGTCTTGCTCAAGGCTGTTCCTAGCCGGCGGCGGCAGAGCTCCAGTGCCCCGGGCAGCGGAGGAGCCCGGCTGCTCTTTGCAAGCTGCTTGGGCTGCACCGGAGCGGGACGGGCTGTTCTGCCCAGCACAAGAGCAGCTTTTCAAGCCCTTCATGCCCAGTGAGCCGGAGCTAAAGCCTGGAGCGCTGGATGCGGGTCACTGTCACAAGCGGGGTTCGGGGTGCATCCTGTGCCGTGCTGCCGGGGACCGTGAGCTCGCCGACACTTTCCTGGTGCTCGGATTGCACCTACCCAGCATGCTGGCCACCAGCCCAACAGCTCCGGGCTATGGGTTTCACTGGGGTTTAGCTGGCTGTGCCAGCTGCCCGTGGCCGAAGGGCAAAGCCTTGCAGCCAGAGGCACCTCCAGCACTGTGGAGGAGAGCTGCTGAGCGCAAAGGCAGCTTAGGGAGCCTCCTTTCTGCAGAGAGCTGGGCCTGGGGGTCCCAGCAGGGTGAGGCAGGCGGTGGCGCTGGAGGGATGTGCGCAGGGTGGCGTGGGTGCTGTGGCCAGGGCAGCCCTGCAGAGCCCAGGGTGCAGCTTGGGCGCCATGGCCAGCCCTGCAGAGCCCAGGGTGCAGCTCGGGCGCCGTGGCCGGGGCAGCCTGCAGAGCCCAGGGTGCAGCATGGGCGAGCTGCGCGGCCGCCGGCAGACCCGCCTCTTCCTCTGCACGCTCAGATCCAGCCTCCGCGGGGCTGCACATGTTGCCCATGTGCTGCTCCAGGCCTCCCTCCCCCTCGGCTCCCCGGGGCCTCCTCCACCAATCTGCGCTCGGCCCAGCCCTGCGCAGGCACCGCCGGGTTGAGTAACAAGAAGGGAGCTGCCGCTCTGCCCGCCCGAGCTCRCAGCTTCCCTGCCCTGAACCTCCATCTCTGCAAGGAGATGTCTGTGGGATGTCTGCGATGGAGAGCAAGGGGGGTGCAGGGAATAGGTCTGTGCCTGGTGACCCACCACCATTTCGGGCAAGGGGAGGATTTGGGCACCCTGAGCTCAGCTTAGCCAAGGAAGAGGTCTCCAGCGTGCCCAGCATCCATAAGGCTTGGCAAGGCAGGCTGCAAAGCAGGGCCCACACGCAGCTCTGCTCCCCAAGAGCAAAGCGAAGGAGTCCCATCCATGCACTGCTCCAGGAAGGGAAGGGTCATTTCCAGAGCCTTGTGGGAACTGGGAGAGGGCACCGAGCACAGGGAACGCTGCCCCGGCCGAGCAGTCTCACACCCACACCTCTCTCACGCTCACACATGCTCCTGCACACAGCCCCTGTCCCGGTCAAAGCCGCCTTGTTGGTGGCCGGCCCACTCTCCGGGCTGGAATGTGCTCCCCGGCCCTGCTGCCCTTTACACGCTGGCTCCCTCTCCTTCTCCTGACTTGCTGCGGCCAAACAGTGTGAGATGGATGGGAACAAGTGGTGCCGTGGCGTGCTCCAAATGCCACCCGGGCACCGCCTGCCCAGGGCGCTCTGCTTGCTGGCCTGACCCTCTGCTGAGGAAACTAGTCCTGCTTGGCTTGGCTTGCGCCGTGTCGTCCTGCTTGCCCAGCMCAGCCAGGTGAGGGGTGGCTGAGATCTGGGGGCTGTGTGTGCTCACAGCCCCAGCTGTGGGCAGATGTGGGTCACTCCCCTTAGCAGAGAGGGGCCCACCAAGCATGGCAGTAAGGAGTCTCCCCGCACTTGGGGCTTTCTTGCTACGCTGGCTTCTCTGTGATGCCCAGGCCTCCTCTAGAAGCAGGTCATAAGGCTRCGTGGAGGAGTGAAGCCCTTTTCAAGCAGGATCTTAGATACTTTCCTAGCAAAAGGGTTTCCTGCAGGAGTGTCAGCCCTGGGTGGTCTAGATCATCTACTTCTTGCACCCCTCACAGCATCCTCGCTGTGAGTCAAGAGAGAGGAGAGACAAGTACAGCCCGTCCAGCAGCACGCACATCCTCCTGGACCCCCCAGCACTGATCCAGCCCCATTACAGTGCTCACAGCTTGAGCAATCATGGACCGAACTATCTCCAATGCCCCTGGAACTAGACCTGGGTTCCAGATCTGCTTGGTCTCCCAAGCCATACAAGACTTTGGCCATGCACGAGTCAAGACCTCCTCGTCCCATACCAGTGTTAAGAGCRCATCAACACAAACCCTCCTGGGCTGCCAGTGCCGGCAGCAATGGGGCCCTTATCAGAGCTGTTATCGGGGTGTTCCTCCGGCACCCACAATCCCCTGCTTTTTACGCTATCGCCTCTTGGGTATCTTGGCTCATTCCCCAGAAGGAGAAAGTTCAGGCTGGAGCAAAACAGCAGCAAACACAGGCGTTGRCACACTTGTCCTCAGCACCTGGGGCAGTGCCCCCAGCCTCCATCAGGAGAGGGGACATCATCCAAGAAGTCTCCAGCCCAGGTTAGCAGCAAGGTGTCTGCAAGCACGGGCTGATGGAAGGATGCTGCTCTCCAGTGCCTGCAGGTCACTGCAGAGCTGCTTGGTGACCATGGGGGTGTCTGTGCTCACTTCAAGAGCAGGCAGTTTYTGCCTCCACTGCCTGCCTCTCACCCTCGGACCCTGTCACCGCCTTCCTGGGGGGCCACCTGGGTGCCTGGCTCGTGCCCTCTAGCCTGGCAGCCAGCACTAGGGATGGTGCCTTGCCTCCCTCCCACGCCTGCTATGCCAAGTGCCCGCGGTGCACCGGAGCAAGGGGGAATCTCTGCATCTCCTGCTCCCGTCCGCGCCTCGGCTGGGCGGGTTGCAGCCCAGAGCCGGCTCTGCCTCTCGCTGTGCAGCCGGGCGCCCGGGCTCGAAGCCGTTTGCTTTGGCCGACAGCCTGGCTCCTCCTTCCCCACCTGAGAGGCAGCTCCGAGTTATGTAAGTGCAGGAAGAGCGTCTCCGACGAGAAGGGCTCTGAGCGAGCAGCCTGCTCGGCGCGAGATGCTGGCTTCGCAGAGGAGGCGTGGGCACGCATCCCGGGTGGTTGCCCGCGTGGAGCGGCCACGTGCGTGCCCACCTGCCTTGCTGCGCCGCGCAACGGGAGCAGACGCTGCCCCAGGGGTGGCCTGCGCGCAYGTGCACAGCCCAGGAGGGTGAGCGAGCGAGCGTGCCTGCAGGTGCAGGAAGGGGAGGAGATGGTGCCATGTCGAGCTTTCCCCCCATCAAGCCTGGGAGCTGCTGGCCTCCAGCACAGGGTGGCCACTGTGCACCTCTCGAGCTCTCTAGGGTGGCCGCTAGCTGGTCACCAGGGTCAGTCCCCTCCCAAAGCTGCAGCCGGGAGTGCAGGACCAGAGACAGCTCTGCCTCCCTCCCAGGGCCTGGGGTCCCCCACCTCACAACCTGAAATGCCTGCACAGTCTCCTGGATCCCCTGGATCTCCTCTTGCATGGCTCCATGCACTGCACTGTGCTCGAGAGGCACGCAGCCCCAGCCCACAGGAGCCTTCTCCAAGCTGAGCCAACACAGCTGCAAGGGCTTTCAAGGGCTCGGAAATGCCACCCTGGCCAAATCTGCCACTAGTCAATACATGCCAGGGAGAGGCACAAAAGCTGCTGAAAGCAGGACCTAGCAGCAGAACTCTTGGATTTGCTCCTCAGCTTCCTTCTAACTCTAAGAGGTAGCATCACGGCTGTTTCCTGAGCGACAGGCAGCCCGTCTCCTTGTGAGATCTCCATGCACAGACAAGAGGAAGCTGGAAAAGATGAGCATAAGGTCCAGGGGCCAAGACACACACCCAGAGGCTGCTGTTCTTCCTTGGGCACACGGGGCACCAGGGAACAGAGGAGCACCATTGATCACAATGCGTGCAGAGCCATCCGGACCTGCACCCAGGGAACATACTGGCACCACCCATGGTCAGGGGACGGGGCTGCCTGCCACACAAGGGAGCCCATGCTTCTCCTCACCTAGTGCCCCTCTGCGCTGCCACTGCTACCTGGCTGCAGAGTCCCAGAGCCACTCCTGCCACTGCCAGCTCAGGGTCCCGCAGGTCCCACATCTTGGCCCCGCACTGCTCGCCACGAGCCCCYGAACACTCAACCACCCCAGGCCTGGCTCCAGAGGCGTCCCTGAGGACCTGCCAGTTGCACCCACCTGTGGAAAAGTAGGAGGATAGAGAGCAGTGTCTGGTCAATGTTCCTGTTGCAGATGCCCTCGTTGAAGAGGTAGCAGGGGTCCCGCACGACGGGCTCCAGTGAGTCCTGGCGCATGATGGAGCTCAGCTTGTCAGTGTTGAGGTTCTTGCGGACCAGCTGCTCCTGCAGCTGCCGGAAGCTGCTCACGGTGGGGCTGCCCAGGTTGTTGTTCTCGCCGCCGGCCCCCTCCTCCAGCCCGCTCCGGTTGGCCAAGTCGAGGCAGCAGCTGCAGCAGTCGAGCCCCACGGGCGAGCGGCACTCCTCGGCGGGCGACGAGGACATCCCGGGCCGCTGCTCCGCGCTGCCACGGCCCTGCGGGGCCGCCTTGCGCACGGC
>NW_020455415.1:4394515-4440381 GCF_003342845.1 Nothoprocta perdicaria | reverse complement strand
GGGTCGCTCTTGGCGCCCGTCCCACCGGGCACCCGCCCACCGCCACCCGGCACCCAGGCCATGGGCTCCCAAGGGTGCGGGGCGGCTCCTTGGGCACCCTCCCAACCTGCTGGACCCACTGCATGGGGCTACCGCACTGGGATGCATTTGCCGGTGTCCCTGGAAAGTCCTTCCCGCTCCCTGCCCTGTGCTGGAGACAGCAGGTGTCAGGAGTCATTCGCAGGTCCCCATCAGGCCCCCCTAGGGTTCACAGCCCCACATCTAGTGACACATCAGTAGAGAGGGTGCTGAGGGGTGGCTGGGCCATGCGGTGCTTCCCAGCAGCTCCCTTAGCAAGCAGGGACCTCTTGTCCCRGGCCGTGCCTCTAGTGGGCTTGGAGCAGAGGGAGTGGATGGCCAAGGGTCTTCTGAAACGTCAGTGGGGAGCACCACATAGAACTGCATGAGCCAGGGGCAGGGGCAGAGAAGAAGAAACAGGAACAAAATGAAGTCTCCAGGATGGCAGAAACGCCTGGAGTTAGCAAGCACCAGCTTTGTAGCTGGAAACTGTTTGCCCAAGAGCCAAGCAAAGGGGCACAGGTAGAGCATACACATACAGAGCCAGGGTGGCAGAGGATGTGCAGAGCAGTCCTTAATCACCATCAGTGTGGTGGGCACTTGGGTAAGCAAGAAAAAGAGGAAATTTCCACAGAGGGAAAGAAATGTGACCTAACTGATGTGCCCGATGGGAGCGTCTCCCTAGCAATGATGATCTGGCTTAGGATCACGTGCAGGAACATGGGGAGAGAGGACAACTTTCCATTCCTGGAGCTGCTGCAGCCATCCCAAGGTCTGGAGCTCCTTCTCCAAGAGAGAACGAATGGACTGTGGGAGGGAAGCTGGGCTTTGTGGGCTGATCTGTGATCACCCCCAGGCAAGGATCCCTCGGAGCCAGATCCCTCTCCCCCTTGATGGAGAAGCCATCTGGAAAGAAAGATTGGGAGCTGCTCAAGAAGAGCTGGCTGAGGATCCAAGAAGCCACCACGACTACCCGAGTGAAAGAGAAGAYAGTTTTGAAAGCTCGCTGTGGACGAGAGGGGAAGTGGAGGCAGCGGGAGGAAGTTTATACATAGGAATGACAAACTGATTGACGGAAGCGCTTGCAGAAAGCAGCAGTCAGGGGACAGCTGAGGGTCTGAAGTGCACACCATTGATAAGGAGAGATAAAACGGGTCAAAATCCATCTGGCAAGACAAAAACACCCAAACCAACAGGAGGACAGCAGAGATCCTGCTGGGGTAGCAGCAGTAGCAGGCGATGTTGATGGGGCTGTTAATGCAGCTGAATAAAAGGCAGAAGTGCTCAGTAAACATTTCTGGTCCATATTTGGCAAGAAGGAGGAAGATGCATTTGTATCACATGAGAATGAAGTACTTTCCACTCCATTAGTAACCAAGCAAGGCACAAGGCAGTGTCTACTACAGATAAACAGCTGTAAAAGTGCTGAAGGAGATCTTGGGCCAGCATGGTTAATTTTTTATAAATTTGACAGTCCTGGGGAGAATCCAGAGGCACTTCAGAAATCTTCCAGTAGGCCAAGCCTTGGTCCTACCAGCCAGGGTGACTCGGGCAGTGGGTGGCATTAGTAGAGCAGGCAGACGTGGGATGGGAGGAATGCGGTGACYGTGTCCCACTGGACTGCGCGGTCGGAGAGGCCTGGTTTTGCTCCTGCAGTGSCACGTAGCTCTGTCACAGTGTTGGAGAGCCCTCAAATGTCTACGCAGAATCTGTCCATACTCCTTTTCTCAGGAATGGAGAGACACAGACCAGGGCTTTGGGTCTGTTAACTGCTCAGCCTGCATAGGTGGACCTTCAGGATGGCCTAGAGGAACCTGGTGGAGAAAGAGTGCATTGGAAGAGGTCAGGTTATTCAAATGAAGTGCTTCCTAGCCCCACTTCACAGAGAGCAGTTTTGGACCTGGGGCCATTCAGCATTTTCCTCCCCAGCTTCCATGGAAAGATAAAAATTTTCAGCTGATAAGTCAGTGGATGATAAAAGAGGCAAGGTGGTGACACAAAGTGGCTTGGGTCTCTTGGTGGCCCAGGGCTCTCTGGGGTGTGGTTCAGCTGGGTGAGGCTGAAGGAATAAAATACAGATGTCTGGGCTGAGAGGAGGCTCTGGATTCTGCAACAGATTTGAGACTATGGGTTGAAGTGGAAGCTGGGTAGATTCCCAAAGGGAGGGTGACGCATACAATCGGGGACAGATGCAGGAGTGCCCACTCTTTGTATGGCCCTAGTAAATGCTGAAGACCCCTTTGGAGATGCTTCTTCAGTCCTTGGAGTTCTGCCTAGGCTCATGGACAGGCCTGGACCCAGCGGGAGGGAAGGGAGGTCTCTGAGCGTTGCAGATCTGCCCGGTGCAGGGAGCTCACTCACAGTCTCTCCTCCTTTTCACACCCGCCACCGTGCAGCGCCTTGAGTGGGATGTGCCAGGAGCACTGGTACAGCTTGTCACTGCGGCTGCGCTGCACTTGGCAAGACGATTCCTGCACGATATTGCCCAGGAAGCGTGACCACAGMAGGTCCCAGGAGACCCTGAGGAGCAGGAGGGCACTGGGGTCCCTTCTCTTCCATCCCTACAGGTGCAGGACGGGCTCCTGGGGCTGGAGAAGCGCTATGAGCCAGGCAGTGCCTGGTGCTTCAGGGGACTGTTGCCCCAGGCAGAGCTGTGCCCCACACCGGGCTCTGTCTGGGGCAGGGACAGGGGGTTGGAGCTGCAGGAAGCTGCTGCCATCCCGTGGGCACCAGGGGTAGGACACCCCGGGGCTGGCACCCTTTGGGCCCTTGTRTCTTGCCCAGGGTGGTCTCTTCCCTGGCGAATGCTGTGCCCATGGAGGCCCTGAGGTCGTGCCCGTGGTGGAAGGCGGGTGCCCAGCGCAAGGGCCAGSGCGGCTGCCAGGCTGGGTGCAGCACCTGGCACCTCCCGGAGACGCCTATGGCCACGGTTCGTTGGCGTGGCCCCGTTCCAGCAGCCTTTCTTGGCCTGGCTCYCCTCTGTAGCTCCTATAGCTCCTCCCCTGGAACCAGACCCAGCCCCAGCTCCTGTGCTGCTGTCATGCTTCACCACGAGTCTTACAAGGACCATTGGGTTCCTGTGGATGCTGGCTCCAGCTGAACCATCCCCGTGGAAGGGTGTATGGAACCATCTAGCTGGGCCACCTTCCTGGTCTGTTCCCCACGGATGCCTTGGTGGCAATCAGTTTATGCAGCCAGGCTGTCTGCTCCAGGGCAGCCGGCGTGCTGCGTCCTGGCCATGCTGCGAGGCAGAACCCCTCTGCGCCTCCACGGGGTGCTAAGAATAATCAGCGCCGTCAGCAGCCGAGATATTTCCAGGCTTCTGCCAGTGCCACCCCCTCTTCAGCCTGCTGGGCACAGGCTGCATCTGCTGCTTGACGTCAGGTGCCAGCCATGCAGGAGGAGGGCAGGAGTGGGCAGTCTGGGAGGGGAATGTGCATGGGTGGTGAGAAGAAGGCTCATGTCTCCCCTTGCCTGTGCCAGGAGCATGATAGCAATGCTGAGACATGGGGGCTGTTGCTCTCCCTGCACCCAAACTGAAGGAGCTGCTAGCCTACATCTTGTCCTTTCCTGGTGTCCCCAGTGTCCCCATTGCCTTTTCTTGAGCWTTACAGGATCCCTGGGAGATGAAGGAGGCCTCTCAGGGTGGATGGTCATAGGTTTCTGTTCCTGCCTGGGCCATTGCTCCACTGTGGTCTACAGATAGACAAGGACTCAGTCGGGCTGTGTTGCTTGGCAAGGGGTCTCCATCCAGGAAGATGAGACCTTCTGAATTACTGCRCAGAGCAGCATTTCCTCTGATACCTGAGCAGCCACCTCTCCTTTGCATGTGGTCATTGGGACTGATTGAAGTTCTACCCTGACCTTCCTGTCCATCTGAAACCTTCTGGAGCCCTGTGGTGCCCAGGGTCCTCACTGGGGCCCAGTGGTCTACACTGAGGAGCCTCTGGAGTGCTCTGCCTTCCCTTGTGGAGCAGAGAGGGGACTGTCCCCCACAGCTCTGTCCTGCAGCTCCCCGGTCATTTCCAGGACAGAGMCGAGGATGTGGAGGCAGAGACCACTTTGTGCCTGTGTCCCTCTATCAGCACGGTCTGGCCCAGCTGCACTGAGTGAGGAGACGTGGCATAGGAGTCCTTGTGCCTACTCTCGTAAAGGCAACAGCACAGATGGTTGGAAATCAGGACTTTCTAGGGAAAAAAATCTCCAATCCTTCCCTCACCAAGCCTTTCTGAAGCTTTTCCCATACCTAGTCTTTCCTAAGAACTGCTCTCCCTTATCCATCTCCTTTGCCACCACTGCACACATCTCTCCCCAGTGACCTCTTAGGTAGCCCGATGCTTCGTCTTCTTCCACGTCTGACTGGCTGTCAGCAAGGGAAGCACCTTCCCCTGCACCCAGCTTGGCTGCAACCAAACACAGCCCTGCCAGTCACCGAGAAGGTCACTGCAGCAGGATCAGAGCTACTGAGGACCTGCAAACCGTGTTTCTCCAGGACCTACACCGAGTTTCAAGTGGATGGGTTTTGTAGAGACACAGATCTCCCTGGGAGCGAGGCAAGGGGGAAATCCTTTGCAAGGCTCTAGCGCTGTGCTACTAAAGCAGCCCACAGCAGCTGCCGGCACTTACATAACCTACAAACAGAGCCCTTCTCTCCAGGAGCTGGTGAGTCATGCAGCCTGCCACGAGCCTCGGATGTTTTCCTCTTTGTGTAACATCGGAGCATTAAAAATGCCCCGGCAGGCCCTGACCGAGGAACTTGCTGGCACGCAGGTTCCCCGCACTGCCTTTGCCGCGGCCAGGGCTGCGCACACCTCTGGGCAGTGACTGCCCGGCCTCGGAGCGGGCAGCGGGGCACGGCAAGCCAGGGCCCAGCGCGGGCTGAGCGGCTGCTTCAGCGCGAGGCCTTSCAAGAGGGTTTGGAAGAAGTTAAAGAATGTCTACCAAAAATTCCCATAGGGCTCATTGGAGCCTGGAAATGAAGTCCTTAACAAGGGGGTAGAACTACAGGATGCCAACTTCACACTGCTTGCACGAGTGACAGCTTCACACTGCTTGCGCGAGCGCCATCACTTCATTGGTGTCATTAAACTGCCCCCAATTGATAAAAGATTCCCAATCAATACCAAGTGTGCAGCCAAAGGACTTGTGTGGTGACACAAGCTTCAGAAATGTGCTTCCTCCCTCTTAGATTCTGTCTTCCTCATGTTTTAGGAGGGTCACCATGTTCCCCTTTGGCCTGATCTAGATTAAACAAGTGTCCTGCAGCATGGAGGAGATGTTGGCTTTTGCCCAGATAGAAGGGGAAGAGAGGRGGTGCAGCGAATCTCTGAGGTGCATTAGAAGGGCGGATGTGTCCAGAGGGGCTATGGGTAACAACAGGACATGCTGAGGAGGAGGAGACTTGGRGGAACTGGGTTTTTATGGGACATACATGTCATGGTGGGACCCAGGGCACCATGATGGAGCCAGAGAGGATACCAAGGGAACAGGGGTATCTTCATCTGGACAAGGAAAGCAGAAGAGCTGATGATACTGCAGTGAGAGCGAAGGGATGAAATGGAGCCAAATTTCAAGGTATTAGAGGTCACCCAGCCTTGGACAGCCCATAGTGAAGTGTTCCATATTCATACCTGGGAATACACCCACATTGCTGGAAACTTCCCATCTCCTCTTCCCATCACAACAACACCAAGAAGAAATGTGATCATGCCAAGTTTGTCCCACACACATGCATGTATGCACATATACACACACATACCTGTGTGCATGTGCATGTCCCCTCTTAGCCTTCTTCTCTTTGCAAGGCTTCAGTACTCTGCAGTCTCTTTTGGTAGTTTTGATGAATACCAGAAACATCTTATTTTTGGTGGCATTTGAAAGAATGTACAAATATTTAACGGGACATTTATGTTYTTCCCTTAGGATTTGCTGTCTGTTTCCCCATGGCAATAAATTCCATTTTTGAGCATTATGAATTATGAATTTTGGCTGTAAATCCATCTTTCCAGCCCYTTCAGAGGGAAAGTCTGTCTAGATAGAAAGGCCTGAGTGGAAAGAGGCTTGTACGCATGGTGAAACAACTCTGGAAAAAACCTAAGGGAGAGCCCGGTTACTGTTGCCCTTTCTCCTTTTATCTAATGGAAGAGGATAAATCACCCTCATGTAGCAGTTTAACCCCATATGTTCCTGAAAGTTTGGAGATGGTGTGTTATATCATGGATATTTTGTCTTCATGATATACTCCTGCCTTGAGAGTACCACTCAGTTACATGACAACAAGTCCCACCAGCCCCACATGAATCCTATAGACCCTGCAGAAGAGATGCAGGCGTGGAGTGTGTCTGGATCTTCTTCTATCTCCATGGCTAATGTGAACTTGCTGTCCAGAAATCTGCCTCTTGGGAGCACTGGGAAAGCCAAGGTCTTGCAGGACACAACTGAATGAAGTAGACATGTCCCCTAATCCCATCTCCTAAGGATGAGACCTACTAGGTCATGGCTTCTTGTCCACAGGGAAATCATTTCATAAAAGCAGCTGAGTCTGGAGGAAGAGCAGCAAACATAACTGTTCCTTGGGAAGGGGGAGCAGGAASAGTAGGTGCCATCCCAGGGGATGCCAGCACAGCACACCCACCCTGCCAGCTTCCTCTGGAGCTCAAAGCTGCACAAGTGTCATTAACTTGACATGCTATTGCCTAGCAACTGCTGATGTTGCAAATGATCCTTTCACTAGTGTCACCACAGACCTAACCCTCTGCAGGGCCTTCTGTGCTCATACTGAGTGAGAAGGAGGGGAATGAGAGCCCTCTAAGCTCATCTACAGGGCTTGAGTGACCAATGTGGGGACCATGGGTATGATATATTTACACTGACGACCTAACTTACAGAGAAGGAGAACCTCATCTCTAGGTTCTCCYGCCTCATTATGACTGGGAGGCAAGCAGGTCCTCATTTGGAGCAGGGCAACTTTTGGTGGGGGCATGCTGCCCCATGCGGACACCTTCCCCTACCTTTAAATCCCTGGCACGGTCAGGCAGCAGGAGGAGAGGTGTCCTGGATTGGTCTTCACCAATGGGCAAGGGCAGTCAGCAGAGAGCGAGTGGCCCTGACCCACTGGGAGACTCCAACTGACCCTTTGCAGCCAACCCGGACACATGTGGAGAGGAGCCGTGTGCTTGTCCCAGGTTGCCCATGCACCAGCCCATGTGAAAGCGGAGAGCCTGGCCCAAGGTTCCCGTGGGGAGAAGGGAGGCTTTTTTAAACCCCTCTTAGCCTTCCTAGCCCAGAGGTCTGACAGCCCAGATCAGGCTGCACATCACAGGACTGTCTAGAGGAGACCACAGATGGGTACAGAAATCTTCCTGCCTGCTTTATAAAGCCAATACCAGTGTGAGGAGCAGGGGCAATCCTCAAATGCTCTAGCCTTGCCTTTAGGGTCCTGACCAGTGGGAGAGGCATAGGGCGAGATGTTCTCCATCTCCAAAGCTTGCTCAACCCCCAGCCAGAGCAGACACTGGTTCCTGCACAAGGCTAATCCTCACCAGGGAGACACAGTTTTGCAAAGCTGGGAAGTAGGAGCTATTGGTGCTGCCAGGATTGCACATTASCAAAGGGCTCTGCATGCTGGTACAGGCAAGGAAGATAATCCTCTCGCATGAAGACCTGCCCAGCCCACGGCATGGCCACGTTGCACAGCAAGCTCATAAGCAGACACCTGGCAGCTACCACGTGAATAGCTACCACTATTCATGCCAAGAGGGTGACCATGGCTTGGGCCACCTTCATTTGCCCTAGGTGTTGCAGAGAGGCAGAGGGACAAGGATGAGTTATGGTACCTGGGTGCTGATGGAGAACCCCTGCTGGGAGGAGACAGGGATGGTGACAGAGGTGGTCCAGGGAGGAATGGCTTAGAGGATGCAGAGAGTAAGTTCTCGCCATCCAAGGTYTGCTTTGTGACCTAGCAGCAGATTTGGGAAAAGTTGTTTCTTTATGTAGCACTGGCCCGTGGGGCAAAGATAGTGCTTGGGTGGGTGGAGGTTGGATGGCTGTCACTTTTGCCTTCTGGATATGTCCCAGCACTGCCCCGGGGTCACATCACTGAGGCCAATGGGTCTTTTCRGGGCAGGTAGGACAGGATAAAGATCTCCACCCCTTGGAGAAATAGTTGCTGGTGGAGAAGCTGTGATAGAACAGCAATGTTTCAGAAAACATGAAAATCAAGATATCAAAAATGTTCATCTCTGTAAAGAAACTTACTTCCCTGGGAAGTCCCTGTAGTTATGGGATCACATCTTTCTCATCCTTGCTAATTTATGGGAAATATTATAATTTATCAAAATGACAGAAGCTGCTCAGGCCTAGTTATCATTTTTAATTCTATCTTTAATTAGTACTGGCAACGGGCTGCCCAGCTGTGGCACTGCCAGGAGCAGCCACATAGTAGATCTGCACCTAATGCACTCACTTGAGTGACCATGGAGATTAAGGCATTATGCTCAACTGAGTGCAGAAACTAATTTAATCGTGCTGCATGCCTGTCCAGCTTGTGCCAAAACTGGTGGACAAAGTCTCATTTTTCCAAGGTTTCCTGTGGTAAGAGAACGAAGGGCAGGCTGGAAACAGGGGTTTTCCTTCAGGCTTGCTACAGTAAGTGGTATGTGATGGAGGGGTCTGGATGATGGAGGCCACCCAGCACAGCAGCAGCTTGCAGACAAGGCCAGAAGAGCTGTCAAGACTTAGCACCTTGGTGCAGTGCTAAAAGGAGCCAGAAGGAGGGTTCAGGAGGAGACATCCCCTGCCCCACATATATCTGGCACCATCTGCGCCACGGTAGAAAAAGTGTATTACTGAGCTGAAGTGGCTTTAAATAGAGCTGAGCTCTGTCATCAATTACCTAAAGCCTTGARAGGGAGCGAAGATTTATCAGCACCAGCCGACTGTTCAACAAGTCTCCTCCTCAGAGCTAAGAAGGCACCTGCTGCACATGCTCAYGTGCATGGAGTCGCAGCGTGGGCATGCCCACGGACGGGCACAGACCCTCTTTTTGCCCACGCCAGCTGCACCAGCCACTTGTGCAGCCTGCATGGACAGGGACCTGTCCCCGCTCACAGAGCTGCGTGCCAGCACCCGYGTGTTGAGGCAGCACCCGCATTCCTCGGTGCAGACACGGGCYGGCGCGCGCGTTTGCAGGCACCCATGCGGGTGCAAGCAGTGACGCACGTGCATGAGCGGTGGGTGCACACACATATACGGCCCTGCGTGCCTTTGGGTCCCTGTGCACACACACATACAGGTGCCTGCGTGCCCTGGGAGCCAAGAGCAGGGCTGGCACACGGGGCTGGGCCAAGCTGGTCTCCATCACTGTCTGCAGCAGCCACTGGATGGCAGCAAGTCCTCAGCACTGAGCCACCAGTGCCACCAGGAGAGGGAAGCTGGGCTGGTTTGTGAGGAGCAGAGGAGCAGCAGCTTGGGGGATCTTGAGAGACACAAAGCCTGAGAACAGCAGACTAAGGGACATGTTCTCTGGAGCATCCAAGGAGCCGAGGGACGTGGACGKCATTTCCTTGTGCTGCAGGGTGGCTGGAGCCAGGCTGCTCTTTTCTCAGCCTAATGAGATCTGGACATGGAGAATCACCACTTGGGGATCAAATAAAATGACAGATGGCAGCCCCTGAAGAGCAGGCCCTCAGGGGGCTGCTGCAGACAGTGTGGCACTGCCCAAAGCTCCCCCAGGAGTTGGCACCAGCCACCAGGAACACATGCAACAGAGCAGGAGGTGAACATACCTTAGAGTAAATGATTCCGAAGTATGGCCCATAAAGCAGCCTGACGGATCTTTGATTCTAATTAATGTAGACTCAACAAAAGCACACCTGCTGCATTCCGCATGGGAGCCGCTTGTATAGGCATACTAGAGATACCAAGGGTATATCTCAAGGTTTTATGTAGTTTCTGGTATAAAGATACACCTTGGTAGCTGGCAGAAGTGTACACTTGGTCACAGGAGCAAGCACGACACCTTGTCCTCATCATCTCAGGCGTTTCATACCTCTCTGGCACATTTGAGCTTGGGGAGGGAAAGGCAAGTCTCAGCCTGATGGCTGCAGAAACTCGCAGGAACACAAAATTTCCAGTGTACGGAGGATGCTAATTTGCAGAGGAGGCAAAGCACAGGGAACATCTTTGCATCTTCACATTTAACAACACCCTTTGAGGCTGTTGTATGTGCATGGTCTTCTTTATATGGYTAAAAGTCATGTGCAAAACCAGGGTAAGAGCACTAGACCCTGATCTTTTGGTCTTATGTTCCTGAGTAAGTCTTCCCTTACTCATCTTCTTCAATCAGCCAGTCTGTATCACAGGGTCTTTTTGCCTACTCCTTGTGTAAGGAATAGTCTTCAATACAAAGCAAGAAAGCAAGACAAAACACTTTACTGTCAAAGCCTTATTATTTAAATTCAAGCTCCTCTTCCCTCTCTGGAAAATAATATGTCAAGAAACAGCAAGACTCCAGCATCAGTGCTCTCCTGGGAGAAATGTTAACAGTAATATCTTAAGCATCAAGTTTATGTAATACAGGAGAGCCTTGCGGTGTTTTGAGCTTTGACAGGAGTCCTCAGGTAGAGAGCAAAGCGCTTCCCTCCTAGTCCAGGTCTACTCACCCAATGTAGGGTTTCTTTTAAGGAGCAAATACCAGCTGGTAGAAAGAACCTTTTGGAAGTTGAGGAGCTGTCGGGCCTCAGAAGGGATTCTGGCTTTGGGAGGTTCAGCTCAAGTATGGGCTCAACTGCCTTTGTAGACAGATAGTCCTCTCCTCAGGATGATGAAGCCTTCAATCCAAGGATTATTGCAGGGATTACCTSGGGATTGGTCTGGGCCTAGCGCTGCTGTGGCCAAAAGGAACAAATTGAACAAGAAGGTCCCTGACCCCACGGGCTGCAAGGCCACAGTGAAGACAGAAATTTAGCTAGGCTCAGAAAGAGGATCTCTGCACTCACACTTCAGAGCTGCTGGATTTTAAGGCCTGTCAGTTCGCCAGTAAAATACTTTGGTCCCCCGGTGCATATTTAGTTTTCATTGGTGTTTTGTAGAGGGTGCCTGTGGAGATGTGAGCTTAACTATGAGGAAGAGAGATTTTCCTACTGCTCCTAGGGATGATGATGCTCTTCCTGTGCTCTAATTCACCAAAGACCTAGAATCTGGAGTGCTGGAGAGGGGCAGAAGACAATTCTTGAATCAGAATGGGGTATTGCTTGGATACACTCCTGAGCAACCTCAAGGCTCTTCAGAGATGGAAATCACTTCCTCTGCTGCCGTCTCCAGTCCTTCTTCCTCAACAGCCCCGGTCTTGAGTGTCTGGCATGTTGAAACCATGAACATAAAGCCTTGACAGTCTKGGATGCTGCTGGAATGCAGAAGCCTTATGGACAGGCTCAGGGAGGCAAGTACACTGACACTTGGAGGAAGGCTCATCATCTTCATCATCATGTAACAGTCACTGCTGGACACATTGTCTGACAGCTTGGCACAGCCAAGGACTTGATGCCAGCTCCAGCCCCAAGCCTGTCCCATCCTCTCCTGCTCATCTCCAGCCATTGCTTACAGTATAACTCCCAGGCTTTTAATTAAATCTCCATGAAACTCCTATTTGAGATGCTTAATTTAAAGTGAGAGCTAATGAATTTTATGGGCCTTTGCYGCATCTGTTTTATTTCTGAACTGAAGCCCAGGATGTGATGGCAGGGGCTGCAGTGTGCAAGGCATCTCCTGATTCTTAGATGCTTTCTAGATAGCCATGGCTCATAAATGCCACTGAAAAATGTGTGAGACGTTCATAGGTCACCTCGTCCCCTGCTCAGATTCTGTCTCATTTGCACAGAGAGGTGTCGATTTGGGGAGCAGGGGTGGTGATGCCACCTTGGGCTCTTGTCTTGGCTGGTCTCCCTGTGGAGGAACCTGTTGCACGGACAGGACCTCTGCAGAGAAACCCAATGGTTTGAGCCTGACATCTATGGGCTACTGTTTTACTGCTCCCTGTAAAGGGTCTTGTATTAAATTGTGATTTAAAACATGAATCATCTCTCTAATTAAAGTGAGTTGCTCTGYGCCAGGAAATCGCTCTCTCTGTCAGGATCTTGGTTTTTAACGGGGCATAAATCTCCAGCAAGGCTAAAGATTGTCTCCATGAGCCTTTATCACAGAGCAGCTGTGATTTATCCCATGCACCCTGGCACCAGAGAGGGAATAAAATTAATAATAAATATTTATTTATAAGCCCAGTCTGAAAGTGTCTAAATACTCACAGCAGCCGCATTACCATTCTGAAAACTGAGCTTGCTTTGACTCTGAGGACATTTTGTCAGGCTTGACCAGCTGAAGGTAGTCACTGGCACACTTTGAGGGCTTGCTGACTTTGAGTAGACACTTGCAGCACCATTCTTTGGTTTCCGCATCGTGTCAGGGGGTTGGGATGGGATACGATGTAGTGGGATGGGGTGGGATGGGACAGGATGGGAGAGAAGAAGACAATCCTGTGAGTGACTTGTGAGCTTCTCTAATGCCTGCCCATGGGAATCAGGTTCCCGTGGCCAGTCCTGCTGGTGGTCCAGTACTGGAGTTTTGCCTTGCTGAGAACACAGGCTGCTAAGCCCAGCTCCTGGGAGCACCATCACCCCTCATATTTGTGCTGTTTGCTTTTAACACCTTCCTGGTATTTATGGACAGTTCCTAGAGAGGTGCCTCAGATCTACCTAGCCTCGGATCAACACTGACAGAGCCTGTGAGAAGAGAGAGAGAAATCACTGGCAATCAGAGAGATGTATGTATCCAGGAAAATATTGAGAGCTGACATCGACATCTGAGCAATGCAAGGAGTAAATGTGGAGCAGCTCAGAGCAGTGAATACTGCAGCTGGAGGAAGCCAGATGTTATCTCAAAAGGGGAAGGAAGGAGAAAACCCCGCTGTGGAGCCCCTGCCCCTCAGTCTCCTCTCCGAATGGATTTATTTGCRTCCATGTGGTCAGTGTTCAGCAGAGCAGCACCTTGGCAATGTTTGTTCTGCAGAGAGGTTCCTGCAGGTCACACCAGCAGGTTACGGTTCCTCTCTTCTCTCATTAACATCAGCACAGAGAAAGCAGCATCAGGGCTGGCTGCAAGGGTTATTCTGGCATCTTTTCTAGTTCTTCTGGCATTGTCTCTCTCATGCTCCAAAGTGTCCATCTATTCTCTGAACAGCTTCTTTTAGACCCAGCCTCTCAGCTGATTTGCACAGGGTTTTAAGTTTGGCCCGGGGCTCTTATTTCCTCCAAGAATCACACCTACAAGATGGGTGGACATTATCTTCTGCTGGTGCTGTTCCAATAAGCATCAAGAAGGGGTGGACAGCAGGGGCTGTCGTCTCYGAAATGCCATTGAACTGGCTGCCTGACCTTTCTGCCAAGGCAGGAGCGGTTTCGGTCCTGTTGGCATTTGTGGTGAGTGCTGGGAAATGTCACACGATCCTTCCTGCAGTCTGTATCCCAGAAGAAGGACGGGGCTGCATCTCTCTTGCACCTGCCCTGGGCAAGACTGGGGGCTTTGGGGGCTAATACTGGGATAGGAGTCACTACCTCCCTGAGTGACTTCAAGAGATCAAGAGGAAGGAAACAACTTTAATGATGCCAGAAAAAAAAAAGGAGGGAAAAAAACCTCCATGCTTCTAACACAGAATGCACAGTGTCTGTGAAGAGCAAGAAGTGGAACAAAAACCTGTGTGAGATGGAGCTGCTGCCTGCTCCTGCAGCAAGGAGATGCTGCTACATGTTGTACTCACTCGTGTCTCTCTCTTCCAGCATGCAGCTTTTGGAAGCAGCCAAAATCTCTCCAGACTGTGTTTCACATGTACAGCCTTATGTTTAATGCTGGAGTAGCTGGACGCCGCTGCTGCCTGGGGCCTTGCACAGGGGYGAAGCGCTGGAGCCCTCGCCTGCGGGGTGAGATCATTGGGAGATAAGGAATGCTGATGAAGGCCTGGTTTTATTATCCTCTGCTCTTATTGCTGGTGTTATTTGTAAGCTGAAGGGCTGTTGCTGCTAAGGAATTTTATAGGCTGCCGTTGCTGGCAGGTTTCAGATGCAGGGTATTGCTCCAGCTGTCGCTTGCTGCTGTGTGCACTCACACACTCGTCTCACAAGCACCTCCGCACTTGCAAGTCCTGCAAATATCACCACAGGCTCTCAGCCTGCCCAATATCCTTAGCCAGATTCTGGGCCTTCTCTTTACTGGCTAGACTAGCTCGGGGTTTGCTTGCAAATTACCCTGTTGGATACCCCAGACTAGGCAAAATATATATAAATACTCTGGTCCCTGATTGCTGGAAGACCAGATACCTGGGCCTCATGATTACGGGTCCCTCCAGCTGCTGATGCAGAGACCCTCACCTGCCACTGCTGCTGATGTGAGGGCCACCATCGCCCCAGGTCTGGTTTCAAATGCTGGCCYGAATTCACTCGCTGTCACCTCTCCAGTTGCTGACACCGAGATCTTACAGTAGTCACACACAAGGTAGGGAGCAAGATTACATGGAAAGATAATTAAGAGATGCAATAAGAAGATGGGCACTGAAGTCACCGGCTGACTTGCTCCTGTGCAGAAACGTCCCAGATATCATTGAATCATAGTCCTAGCCCTRTTTTGGAGTTAAACGAAATAGGTCACAGGAATGTGATCCCAGCTTAATACTCTACCTGTGGAGAACCCAGATCTCTGTGAGTTCTCCATACCTGCGATGAGTGGGGAGCAGCAGTAAGCAGGGACATCTCCAGTATGGGCTATCTCCATGCTATGAGACAGTCCTACCTTCCCACACTGCATCCAATGCTTCTTCCCTTGGTCTGCTGCATCTCAACTGCCAATGGGAATCACCGATGGCCCCTGCTAACTCCTGACTTGTACCTCCAAATTGCATGGTTCAGCCCAGCCAACCGGAGCCAAAGCCAGGCCAAGGGCAGCACCATCAATATAACAGCATGCAGTGCCTGTACTGACGGATTTGATGGCATAGGAGTTACAGGYCAGATTTGTGCCACCACCCTGAGCTTGGAAACAACAGTGGAGGACAGTGTTTGTGGCCAACGGCTGCTCAGCTCCATGCTCAAGCATCCTGCACCACGGTGCATCAGGACCAGAGGGGACAGGTCACACATTTGCACCAAACATGCGACCCAGTGGGACTTACACAGGCTGTCTGCTCTCCAGAGCAGAGCAGCGTGGACACCAGGACAGTGTCTGGCACGGCACGCAGGTTGGGTGCCAGCTGCGCAGCCCTGCAGAGCTTCGCAAAGCATCTGCTTCCCTCCCTCCTTCCCCATAGCCCCATCCTGCCTCTGCTCCGATTCTGTCAGTCTCCGTGCTGTTTGAAGTTGGCTTTTCCAAGGGTGGGTTGTCAGATTAGATGCAGTTTGAAGCAGAAGCTCCTGACACGCTATTAGTGCGCAGAGATGAGAGGAAGTTGGTAGGAGCCATGGGAGCTGCAGAGCGAAGCTCTGATAAGCAGCTTTCAACCAGGCGGTGGGGGTGGGAGATGGGGCCGTGGTGCTCAACCCCATCCATTCTGCTCAGGCACCAGGTTGAGTCCCGATGTCTGTGAAGGAGCCGCATCATTCAGTTCTCCCTATAATACACCYGATTGTGGGCACTCATGTGGGGAGCTGGTCCAGAAATGGGACCAGAAATGGGTCCAGAAATGGGTCTCTTGCAAAGGAGAGCGGCTTCAGGAAAAGTGGGTCCGGGGAAGGGTATGTGGGCACTGGCCCCTCGTTGCCTTGGCTGTAGCCCATAGCAGACTCTGATCCCTGTGTCCTCTGGCCAGCAGAGACAAGGTGTGGCTCCTCATGGGGCAGGGGGAGGCACAGAGGGGATATCAGAAGTGCTGCAAGACTCAGATTGATTGCAAGTTCTGTGCCTGCATGCATGAATATTTAATTATCTACATATTTCATGAATATACATGGCATGGAAATGCCAGCAGGAGCAAGAAGCTTAGGCGCAAACACGCAAGGAGCACAGAGAGCAGGAGGCAGAGCTGCTTGCTYGTGGCTGCAGCCCTTGGGACACCACTTGCCCCTGCAGTCTGGCATATTGGAACCACAAATGAAAGCAGCTATGGCRCTGTGGAGGACAACCTGGAGCTGCCAGTCCCCTGGCATTGGAAGGCCACAGTTCCCCCGGGGAGAACCCCTGCTCAGGGTGTCCCTCTTGTTGCAAGATAAGTTTCCCCAYGTTCCATTTAGAATATGACCTCTCAAAGCGCTCCAGAGGTGCCCAACCTCACCCGCAGCCAGGGGAGGCTGCAGCAGGCTGGAGTCCAATGCCCCAACAACTACCCACGAAAGACCTCACAGCAGGAGAGTTCTGCACCCAACAGCATCTCAGGCCTGCAACTTGAGAGTCTTTATCAAAGGGACCAAAAAGCCATAAGGCACCTATCAAATTTAAACATCTCATGCTAACAAAGGAGGGTGTCAACAGCAGCGTGCAGGACTCAACAGGTTGTGAAAAGTTCCTCCTCCTTCAGGGTGGTCCAGACATCTGAAAGGCATCTGGTAGCAGCCAGTGCTGGAAAACAATAATTTGTGGTATCCAGGAGGACTTCTTGGTGACTTGTTTGCTGGGTACAAGGTGTCTTTCTGTGAAATATGGCCAATGCCATATGCAGCAGCTGCGAAATAAGCGGAGATCTGTCATCTCAATGCATGGGTGAGAAGATGGAGCAGTGTTGTCAACTGCTCTCTGCCCAGGAGCTCTGTGACTCACAGCSCTGGAGCAGACAAGCCCCTGGGAATCACATATCCATCACTCAGGCTGAGGAATCASATATCATCACTCTTACAAGAAAGGATGGACATGAAAAATAAAAGCAACCAATGCATCCAGGGAACTGTCTCTATCCAGGGTCACTTTTGAAACACTTCTGTAATGGAATCTAGTTTGTATGCTGGGGAGGAGACACCTTCCCATGCACACGGGGTGGGCACAGAAGAGGGTACTGGCCTGTGGGAAGGTGGTGAGGTCTGCCCAGCTGTGCACGGAGGTGTGTGATGCTGAGTCCATACCCTGCCTCAAGCTGCCGGACCTCTTCAAACTGGAGCTGCTGCTGGAGATCCTCTCCTTCCAGCCAGTGTGCAAGTCTCTTCGATCCAAAAAGAGGRAAGAGATGCCTCTGGTTAACCTTTATAGACACGGTCAAACTAGCTTCACAGAAGATCTTAGCTCCCCTACCAGGGCTTGAGACAGAGGACTCTTCTTCTCCTGGTAAAGTCATTCAGAGCAGCAGCATTTAATAACCRGCAAAGCTTAAAATCCCTCAGGAGAACAGTGCCCTGATCCCTCCTGCCATGAGTTAAAAGCAGTCAGTTCAGCATGTTTAAAATCCAGATTTTAAAGTGAACATCAGCAGATATCCTGTAAATCAGGCCTTRAAAGACAGAGAGAGAAGCTGGGTTCAAATGCTGCTCCTACACAGAGCCCTATGTGCTGAGTGACGCTGCTCCCGGAGCAATTCCCTGCAAAGGACACAGCCCTGGGTCCAGGTGCTCCTTGCTCTTTTCAGAGCTCAGCCACAAGGGAGACACTGACAGCCATAAAATGAACCTCCCTGCCGCACGTTTGCAAGTTGCAAGGGGCCAGCCAGTCTTTCCTGGAGAAATTAGCAACTGCCTGGAGCAAGAGATAGCATTGACAGTCACCTAATCCCTCCCTTGGACACGGATTTAGCATCCGCAGTCACTAATGTGACGGAATGGACCTGAGGAGGGAACAGTGGCACAGGGGAATGTGGGAGCCCAGGACACAGTGGCAATGCACTCGATGCACATTGCTGGATAGTCTTTCATCCCAGGCATCCAGGCATCCACAGTGATGGCTGCAGAGGAGTTTGCATGGATATCTGTCCAGGTAGAAGGTCTAGCCCCTTGGTCACAACTTGCTGGTATCACAAAAACAGCAGCAGGGCTTGAATTTGTAAATTTGCATGGCACCACTTAGCTCCTAGGGCTGAGCACCAAGAAATGACCTTCTCAACATAAAGTCAAAAGAATGACCATTATAGACAAAATGTAAAGGGTATGGAGCAAGGATGGGTCTTTTTATAGGCTCTAGAGAGCACAAATGGATTAATTCTAGGACTACCCTGTTCTCTCAGTGTGATAGGTAGTTACTTTTATCCAGTCAGTGGGAGAATTCATTCCTGTCCAGAATTACTGCTTTTATGGCTTAACACGAGCCCCAGTCGCACAGGTGGTCCAAGCTGGAGGTTATACTTGGCATGGGGCAGTTCACCTTGTCACCTGAGTCCAACAGCCCTATTGCCTCAGGGATGCTGTTCCCATCCTCCCGTCAAAGCCCTCCTGACTGCTGCCAAGCGCTTCCATCTCTGCCTTCTCCAGGTGGCTGCACATGGCACTTGTGATGTCCCCATGGCTGCAGGGCTSGTGGTGAAGCCCTTCATGACACTGCAAGGTCCAAGGCACCTGCACCACCTCCCTCCCCAGCAATGGGGTGTTTCTTGACCCTCTGTGAACCCAGCAGCAGGATGGGAGGACAGTGCAAGCCGGCCAAGCCATTGCATGTATTTATAAGCTATCAGTTATCAGTTATCCGGCCTCTCTAGTACATTTAGCACATTGGAAGTCCTGCTCCAAAGAATGGCAGGGAGGGGGACATTTRTCTGTGGGCACTCTGATGGCTGTGCTGCTTTCCCTACTTGAAAGGGATTAGTTTAAACATCAAAAGCACTTGCTTTAAGTTAGCGTTTGATGTTCCCTTAGGCTGGGTTTCTGCGAGCCTGCGAAGGAGGTAACACGTCTAGCATGGGCCCATTGCAGTCCAAATCCTCGAGCCTTGTGGCCTCGCTAGAAAGCATGTCGACTCCACGAGATCTCTTTCAGCTACCTCTATTAGAGGACTGGCAAAGTGAGGTGACGGTTGCAAGGAAGCTCGTGGCTTCCCGTTGGAGCTGCCAACCCCACTGCGGTGAAACGCCCCTGGGGCTGTCACAGCAGCTGTGGGGTTTTTGCAGATCCTGTAGTGCTTGTCCATGATGGGTCCCAACCCATACGCCCTGTCCAGGCTCTGATGGGAGAGCTTCTAAAATATCCTTATCCACAGGGCTTTTAAATTTCAATTTCATTTTTTTTTCTCAGTTTTTCTGCCGCTTTTGCCAACATGCAATAGCCAGTGGCAATGGTGAGCACATTTCTTGGCTTCTTTCAAAGCTTTTGTTCTCCTGTGCTACCCAGAACTTAAATGTAATCCACCCTTCTGAAAAAAGAAGTAGACTGAATACGTCGCTCACTTCACCTCTTGCAAGAGTTTGACTGTGTGTGTGTGTAATTGATTTGGAAATTATTGCTATATAAAATCACTGYAGTACGGACCAAATGGATTTGATTGACAGAGCTCACCTGTCAGTCAGAGATCTTTGTCCTTAAGAGCTGATCACGAGGAGGCTGGGCCTTGTCAGCAGGACTCATTTCCATCTGCAAGAGCACATCAAGCATGTGGCAATATTCCTTCGATAAGGCCTGGCCACAGTTTACTGCCTGCACCACCACCTGCGTTTTGCATCAGTTTGCATTTTTGCYGTTGCTTGTATTCACACTGTCACACTCCCTAATTTTCTTTTCCCGCTGGATAGCCGTGGGAAGGYGCCTGAGGACTCCTCTTAGACAGAGAACAGACTTGGCTCAGGGATTGCTGGACTCCCCAGAAACCCAAACTCCGAAAAGCAAGAGCTGCGTGGAGGTGAGAGGGGGACAGAGATGCTCCCTGCTCTAGCAAATCACACCCTGGGGGAAGGAGCAAGCAGCCCACAAAATCGTAGTAGAGGGAGAAGGGTCTCACACATGAAAAGAGCACCCCCAGCCCCCAGCAATGCTGCATTCTCCCACAAAGGTCTTTAAGACCTTTCATTTACAGATGTAGGACCCGGTAGCTGAACCCAATGTCCTGGGAGGCAGCCTGGGGCATCATTTGCAGGTCTGAGTCCAGCTGCCAGGGCAGCTCTGCAGAGAGCTGAGATGCTCAGGACAGAGAAAATCCACTGTGACTGCTGTCAAAGGAAGAGCTAGGAGAATATTTCCTTGTTGTGGCAGCCTCATAACTTTCTGTGCTTCAGCTGGCAGAGGTTYGCCAGGGAGCATTGGTAGCGTGAGATGTGTTGACCATCTCCTACATCACTGCCTCTGCAGCGTCACTTCTGCTTTCCAATGGGAAAGGTGGAACTATGTCAGCAGGAAAGTGAACTACACAGTGAGTAATGATCAGATCCTCCTGTCCACACTACCCATCTTCATACATTGGTGTGTTCTTACCAGGAATCTTCCCCAGGAGGTACGTGAGCAAGTCTCCCAGCTGTGGGCACAGTGCAGACCAGAGTGGCACAAAGTGCATCAGGCCCAGGACAGCACCAGCAGGGAATTTCTGATGTGTATGGCCAATTAATGGGACAGTCAAATCCCCAGGGATTAGTGTCCCCAGCTAGTGTCACAGATGGGACATTGTTCATTTTAAAGGCTCACATTTTGGTCAGGCCTCAGGAGCTCTCTTGGCATTGCAAGCTCCAATGCCTTCCTCCCATAATTCCATTCCTATTAATTTGCAATCACAAACTAAACAGCAAAAAAAAATGCTCTAAAGAAACAAATAATTAATCAAAACTTGTCATGGGAAATAGCATCACAATGCAAGGAGAGATTAACAGCAGAACAGTTTGCTCAGATAACCTTCTGAGCTAGCATCCTCCTGATATTATTTTCCCTTCTTTCCACTCCAAGTATCTCACATAAGACCACTCTTCTCATCTGAGGGCAACTCAGTGTCAGATACCATGACGATCTCTCCATGTTCCTATGGCATAACACCCCTAGGGTTCCTATTTTACCCTAGGCAGAGCACCCCACCTCCCAGCTTCTTCTGCATTGAATATGCTGTGGAATGACATACAAGAATTGGCTGGGAATATGAATGTACTTATTATCATCAAGTGATAAACAAGGTTCCAAGTAAGTGCAGTAAGTCAGCTGAGAAGACTAACGCCCAAGAGCCATCCGATTGCCTGCAATCCTCCACTTGGCTATGCCTGTGTCCTAGGACCCAGCATATGCTCATGTCCTTCCTCACGTCTACATCCTTTGTAAGTCTTGCAGCCACTGGGTGACTCAGGATGTGTAGTTGGCCTTGGAGGCCTGCATGAAGAGCTGCTAGATAGGTAGAGGCTGTGGTGGCCACTACCCAGGACAAAGATAGCCATGAACTTCCCAGAGAACCGCCTGTCTTTCTGGCTGCTGCTTGCTATGGACAGGGGCAGATCTAGMCCTTCCATCAGGATCTGCATTAAAGGTTGGTCCCTGGCTTGGTTCCTGCTTGGGGCCACTCTAAACTCCAGCCTCCTCRGTTGCTCAGCATTGCAAATCCTCCAGGGAAGGTGTGAGAATGGGGTTAGCTCAACAGCAGTAGCAGTACTGGTCATACAGACCTCATCTTCTCTGCCTGTGTTTATAGCAGAGAGGCTGGGAAGGGATGGGAGCGCTCCAGGCAGCAGACTAGGGTCCCCCATACAGGAAAATGCTCTCTAGTTTCTTGAACAGCCATCCTGGAAACACAGGGAAATTTAAATATATATGATTTGTTAATGGTAGCATCTTTTCCCTCATTACCCTTGCTTCATGGCAGTAACAGGCTCTTTGCCAGCCAGCTTGCTCACTCTCAGAATGAATTTCACAGCGAAATTTATTCATTTTAATTTTCTGATATTCTATGGAGCAAAATAATCCATGCGAGGCTTAATTTTCCATCAGCTTCTGCAGCTCCAGAGGTTCAGCCAAGGCTGGTGCAGTTGGAGGGGAAGTTGTCAGCATTAACCTTTTCCTCCCCAAAACTGGTTCTACTCAGAAACATCAAACTTGCAATTAGTGCAGTGGGTTAAGCCCATGGCCACGCAGCCACTGACCTATTCACCAAAATGAAAAGCAGGTCTCCAGGCCCAAAAGACCCTCAGTACCCCCTGACTTAAGGAATAGTGGGATATAAAACTCCTGATGCAGGTTGGTGACTACTCTGCAAAACCAAACAACATGGTGGCCCCGCAGCCGTGTCTCTGACTAAGTGTGTGGGGTTCTCTGTGGGGAGCAAGAAGAGATTGCACCTTGGCTAAGCCTGTGTAGGACCTTTCATCTGGTTCCACCACGGCTGGAAATGCAACTGTACTGATTCCTGGTCAGGTTAACCTCATTTGATTTTGTGCCAACTTTGCTTTTAAATAAATAACCTGTTTCTCCTCCACCTCCTCCCTAGCTCTGTTTATGGATGCCAGTTTCAGCAAGCTCTGGCTTGGTCCCATCTTATCCTGAAAATCTCCTCGGGAGATCTGCTGTGCACTTTGGAGTCAGTGATCCCACATGCATCCTGTTTCTCCTACTCTGACCCTCATGACCCACCCTTCCCCTCCTTCATGCCCCATTTCTCCCTGCCAAACACAGAGTTTCTGCAATTCAGACCATTCTGGTTCTCATTACTGCACTCCTGCCTCAGTGGTAGGATTGTGAAGAGAAATTCAGAATTAGATGAGTTCAATGACAGAATTTGACCCAATTCAGCACCCTCCTTCTCAGTTTGAGCCCCATGACCACTCTTCAGGCAGGTGCCTAGTGTCCTGTCATTGACTTTCTCAGCTTCACTCAGTCATTCTCTGAGTGGTGCTGTACTGAAGTCCAGCAGCATTTCCTCTATCTCCAAAATTATCTGCTGTAAGCTAGCTTTGGCTCCTCCTGTAAATGCATAAGGATTTTAATGCTCACRGACTCCAGCCAAAACCACCTTCTCTGCTTGAACTGGCATGTCTCTCTTGTGAACTCCTTGAAGGGGCAAGAATGAGGGGACCTGTTTGGATCAGACGATTCCAAGATGCTATTCTTTGATATTCTCTACAGACAAGCAGACAGGGATTTGATGGAGCCCTCCCTTGCCCTATCATCACAGAATCACCCAGTATATGAGGTTGGAAAGGGGCTTTTCACATCATCCAGTCTAACCCTCACTAGAGCAAGTTGCCCAGGACCATGACCAGTTGTGTTTTGYCTAGCTCCAAGGATGGAGACTCCACAGATTCTCTGGGCCACCTGTTCCAGTGAACCACCCTTCTAGAGAACATGGCTGGAGGTGCTGAGAACATCCGTGTTGTGTCTCAAAGTCTCAAAGTGAGGACTCCCTGGTCAGGAGCTTTGCAATATTTGCTTTCTGGATCAGTGTCACTGACAGAGAAAGAACCCATCCCTCTCCCTGCTTCCCCATGGGATGGTTTGACAGGAGAAAGCAAACCAAAAAGGAGTGGGAGGAACCGAACTCTCCCACAGAGTGTTGACTATGCAGGGACAAGTGCCAGGAGCTTGTGCCAGGCTTCGCTGATGTCTCAAGCGGGGATAAACATCTCCTTACAGAGCCTCCATCCTAGGTTGTGGGAAATGTTCATTTTTTCTTGCATTCTTCTTCTGCAACAAGTGTCCCTGCTTGGCTGCATCTTCTTCTCTGTCATTGTGTCCCAGAAAAACGTGCCAGCCTAGCTCCATGTATAGTCACAGTAATGGGAGTTCTCCTAGGGCACATAGAGTTGAGGTCTTTTAGCTCTGGCCTGTGTTACTTCCCCATTCCTCTTTCTTGCAAATATTCCTATGCTTTTCCCTTCCCTGGGGCTGCCCTCTTGCCTTTCTGCACTCTCTCAAGGGCTTCCAAAGGTTTGACACTGTTTCAACCAACTAATGAGGACTTTTCCCCTGGTGCAATTAAAAATKAAATCTTTTTCCAATTAGCAGAGAAGAGATACAGCCTTGGTCAGGTTTAAGTCTTCACTGCAGCAGAATGCAGCTCAGGGATTTACCTCCCACACCAAGGATGCATGGAAGCGATGGGCCTGTCTTCAGCATTTAAGGTGCCAAGAGGCTGCATGGCAAAAACGTTTTCTTGTCCATCAGAGCCAAACCTTCTCTGTAAAGGAGTGAATTGTAGCAGTATAGAAAAGGGAGTGTTGATATAGGCAAGGAAAAGTCTCTCATGAGAGGAACAGAACTTTTAATTACAGCTCAGCAAGCCATAACTGAGGCAGAAAGAGGTGATAACAACATGGCCCTTTACTCTCTATTATATGAGCTAGTAGAGATGATCACTGACCACTGTCAGTTCTCGCTGTCCACCTTCTCACACCATTTTCACCCTCTGCAGCTGCAAGACTTCTTTGCTAGCATCCACAGAGCATGGTGGGGAACCATCCTGTTTCTCTTTATATTGCTCTTTATGTTTATGTTTTCCTTTATGTAGGCAACACATTGCATTGGCTCACTCTCCTCTCCAGCCCACTGCCATTGAGAAAGGAGGGCTGCACTTACACATGGGTGTTATCTCTACACCTTCCAGCTGTGCTCATTAGGCTCTCTAGCTTATAAACCTAGTCCATTCAGTGATGAATGCAAATTCATATACTACAGCAATTAAAAAGACCCTTCAATCTATTTTTAGCATGTAGAGAAAAAAAGAGAAAACAAAACCACCAGAAAGGTATTTAATTATACCCCATGTTTGCAAATTTTATATCCCCAAATTGGAATGTACTGTATCTAATTCAATTAGACATTATAAAACTGCCATTATCCCCTTCAGATGATAGTAAAGCCAAAAACATACAACTCACTCTATTTGTAGCTCTTGCAACACCAAATTGCTGTTATTTATATGCTTCTAAGCTGTTTCTAAACATAACAGATTTTTACCACTTTTTGGACATATGCCCAGAATGGGAAAAGTTTGGGGATAAAAATTAAAACTCAGGACCTTCTCAAATTGCTTTTTTTTCTGCTTTGCCACTTGCATGGAGTGTCTGCCATGATGTGGAGCAAAGCCAGTGGATATGGTAGGCAATCTGTTGATGGGAATGTTGGTGGAGGAGGCAATATCTCTTGGGTGAGACAGAGGGGCTGAGGATCAAAAAGAGCTTTTGACTGCTGTTGGGTGTCACAAATGGGTGAAAACTGGGTCATATCTCCTATAAATATGTTCCTTTCCCTGAGGATGATGACGACCTCTGGGATAAAATGATCCTTATTGCTATGTGTCTTTACAAGGAGATCAACTTAGGTGTACTTCAAGCTTTCTGAGCCTATGTGTGTACCCAAGCCTACAAGCTAGAAGAGAGGACCAGCATTATAAATGGGTTTTGCTCTGTGAAGGGGTTTGTACCCTGGTGGACGTGTGTACCTAGCACTGCATTTACCTGAGTAGCACCATACAGCAGCTCCTGCTCACCCCACCAAGTCTCCCTCATGACCCCAAGCCCATGGGACATGCACCAGTGCACAGCTCCATGGCATAGGATCCTGGCAATACTATAACTCAGGAAAGGTTTTACTCAGCTCAGACCAAAGCTTCCCAGGAAGGAAATTCCCACCCAGCGTCCTGAACCCCCCATTCACTTGTGGCGCKGGGACTTCCCTGCTTCCTCTCATCATGCAGAAGTCCTTGAAGATGCAGACCTGTTCCTTTCCTCTCGGCTCCAACTCTGCCTGATACACTGGAAGAGCTGGAGAGCAGCCCGCTATTCACGGGCCATTTAGCAGGAGACTCAGCCACGGCTCGCGTTAGCACTGAAGGTGTCACAGCCTCCAGCACATGTCACGGGGACATGGGGATGCCACTGAACAGCTGCCTGCTGGAAATGACTCTTCCTGTGACCGGCTTAGCAGCAGAGAGCTGTGAGCATTTCTGCCTATAGCCCTGCACCCTACGAGACATCCACGACATGTCTCTTCTGCAAGTTCACTCTTGGACTTGGGTTTCCCAGACCCTCTGATCTGACCTAGGGCTGAAAGGAGACAGTCTTCACAGCTCTACATGACTCCACACATGCTGTAACAGGCACACATTGCTCTGAGCCTCATCCTCTCAGATACAGGCATCTATCTCATCCCCAGAAAGTGCCTGTGCTCCAGCATCCCTCAGAAAGGAGAATGGTCCCTCCTCTGGGGTAAGGGGAAGCAGCCCTATGAGTTTGCCTCCTTCTGTTCTTTTTTTGGCTCCCACAAGTGCCTAGAAACAAAACATGTGGGAAATACCAAAACAAACCGTTTGCCAGGGAAAAGCTTCACCACCAGGCTGAAATATTTTGTCAGTCTTGTTGCAGCTGAGACCGCTCTGCAAATTGGGCAGCTCATTGCAGTCCCTCCAAAAGGGCATTAGGAGCAAAGAAGCAATTTGTTCTAAAGCACAGCTCTCTCTTAGCTCTCCTGCGGTGCCAAATCATGCTGCACCACTGGGACATCTGGTTGATGGTCATAAAACACACTGAGACTCTTGCTGATACGGGATCCTCCCTTGGACCCTGTGGCAATAGGTGTAAGCCAGACTCTTCCAGTAGACAGTCCCTGTGGGAACCTGACCAGGAGAAAGGGTGACCTGTGCCTTGCTATATGTATTGGTAGAGGTCACCACACGTATAGGGATGAGAGATTGTCATGGGGAAGAGATTAGTTCTCTGCAGGCAGGAGCGRGGGAAGACAGATATTCCCATATCTGGAATCTGCACATGTGGAGGAGCTGGAGTGCATCCTGTTGGGAGACACATATCCTGCAATGGTCCCCAGGATCTTGGAGGAGTCCTCCAGCCCTTCATGGGGCATATTAGCCACAAGTTACAAGACAAATAAAAAATGACTTATTCTTTTCAGCACATTAGTTGAAAAGTGACTGCAAAATTTAGCAAACAATATTGCAAAAGAGAATGTTATTCATGCCATCTGGAGAAGTTGGCTCCATGATTACCAGATTCCATGAGAACTACTTTTCCTAGAGCWGGGATGAGATCCTAGATGACTTTAAGGTCACCTCTGGAGTGGCTACTCAAGTAGTCCAGCCCAGCTGGCCCAAGCAGTAGYTTCAGAGCTTACGCAACTCAGAAACCAGGGAAATCCCAAGGACACTTCAGAATATCACACTGGTCATTTCCTAACAAGATACCTGAACTCAAAACTAACTCCTTATGCTGAAATAAATCTGCCAAGCACAACAAAGTTGGCACTTAATTTAGAAGCTCTGCGACAGCAGGATATGCCAGACATTTAAGTGAAATACCAATGTTCAAATGGTACGAAAGATAGAATCCATGTGAAAGCAAAGTGTATGGGAAAGAAGTAAGTGTCTGGGAAAACAAGCTGCAGAGAGAGGATCTGGCATTCCCAGAGTGGAAAGGGCACTTTTACTGTTGAAGGAAGTGAATAATTGAGAAATGCTTATTAGTGTGCAGTAGAAATTTACCCTATTAAAAAGGAGGCATCTGTGGCATCTTCACTCCAGAATTTGAAAGTAGAAAGCTTCTCTAAACTGGTTTTGATTATAGTTCTGTAAGAGGATTGGAGCTCACTGAGCTATTCTTGGTCTGTGATTCATTTGATGAATTCAGGCAGTTATTCTGTTTGCAAATTATCAGCGAAGAGGCTTTGATTTGGAGAATTTTGTTCATTGCTCTCCATTATTCATAGGACATTTTCTTTCTGCACCAGCACTTCTGCTGATAGGCAGTTTGCAAGTTGTTTGCTGTGACAGTGACCTCTGTGCAATTCCTGTGGCAGGRTCTTGGGTCATCGTATCATGTGGTCCCTATGCCACAATTCCTGCCTTAAACTTTAGCAGCAGATACCTGCAAACCAACAAGATTTTACACTAGTTGTCAGACTTATCCTAAGGGGTTATTCTAACCCATCAAACACATGAATGTTCGACCAAGTGGGCAACATTCACGACAAATGGCTGAGAAGCTGAGGGCCACAAGTACCCTAACTAACAAGCTTTGATGGTAGGAAAACCTGCATTTAAAAATATTTTCACACCCTGTGAAGTAAATGAGCTAGAAAGCTGGGAGAGAAGAGTGTGTTTATCTTGGAGCTTCTTTTTCTCACCATAACATCAGTTGGTGCAATAAAAGTTAACGGCTTCAAACTTAACTTGCTTGAAGTAAACAAGCTGGGACTTAAAAAAAAGAAAAAAAAATAGTGTGTGATCATCAGCCATTCCTAGGCCACGTGTAAACAGCACAGCTTTGAACTGCAGCTGTCTTTGCCTCCCTCCATTTCTAGATGGAGTATAGGGCAGCCATGTGTTGTTGGCACCATAGCACCCACCTCAAACACCCTCCTGGATTGCCATCTCAACTGTATATGACACCCATCATCTTCCTCATTTCACTCTGGAGAGATTTTGTTAAGAAATACCCTGCAGCCATGGGATGTTCCTATCCCACAGTAACACAGAGCTGGAATGTGCTGTTCCTGGGCAACTATAGGAACATAGCCAGGCCAAGTCGTCCTTACCACATAGGCTTCAACCTGTGCAGCATGCCCCACACATCTTTCTTGATGATAAAATCCATCTCCTTTGCAGACCAGCTGTTATTTATAGTTTTTGACAGAAACACAAAAGCGTTTGAGAACATCTCTTAATGAAAGCAAACCTCAACATTTTCTTTTAATTTCTCTTCACAAAAGGAAAGCCGGCTCACGGCTCTATTTTTAGCTTCCCCATAACAAGCTGCATGAGCAGATGAGAGGAACAGCATGTTGACGAAGAAGGTTATTGCACTCCAATCTCCTAACATTGCTTCAGAAAAGAGCTGTGCTAAGAGAGGGTTGCCAGCAGCCCATGCTCTACCTTTAGCAAGGAGCGGAGCAATGCTCCAAACAGCCCCTAGCAGAGGGCACCAAGCAGTGGGCCTAGGAAAGCAGCAAATCTCCTCACCGTAGAAGAAGTTGAGTAATTAGCCAGTCCAGTGGTGGGAGCAATGGGAAGCTGCAGAGTCCCGGAAGCAGGAACGTCCCTAAGAACAGGATTCACTACTTAGCAGAGATCAGCATGGAAACCATGGTCAGCCCCAAGCTCGTATCATCCAGGGGCTCTATGAGTCCCCTAAGTTCTCAGCTATGGTCATCCTCATGAGAGGCTAGTGGAGGTTGGAAGGAGCAAGAGAAGGAAAGTTGCAGTTTGCCTCCAAGCTGTGCACAGTTAGAGTAGGAGAGTTGAAAGGCCCAGGAAATTACCCCAATGCCTGTCCCTCATGAGGACTGCTGGTGGGCCACCAGCAGAGCAAACAGGTAACCAAAGGCCCTGCTGGCTGGAGCACTGGCAAGCTTGCAAGGAGTGTCCTGGCAGCAAGGTGAGCTYGGATACCCACCCCTCCAGGGCACCATTACATTAATCTGAAGTGAAAAGGTTGAGGGTTCGGTGTGTTTGGCATTTCCTGCTTTGACGACTCCATTTTTCACTCTGTCCTTTCTTGGCCTTGTGGGAACTTTATTACGAGCGTATTTCTGACTGCTGGCTTCAGGACCCAGGAGGGGTCACGCTCCCGCCACGGCTCTGTGCGTGCAACACAGAGCACATTCTTCTCCTCCACTGCCCATGTGCTGCTGTCATAAGTAAAATCCAAGGAAAAGGCTTGCAGAAGCCCTGAACCTCTGTGCAAAGGTACATCCTGGATTGTTGCTGTCAGCCCTAAGCAACATGGCTGAGGTCTTCCCTTCTCCTGCRCCCACAGGCAGGGAAGCAGCTCATCTGCCTGCAGCATAAATCAGAGTGGAGATGGCAGGTAGCCCGCGATGGAGTCAAAGGGGTTTCGTAGCCCAGCCCTGTTTCAAGTGGAYGTGCTGAAAGCCTCTTTTAGCGGCAGCTTTCACTGACTATGATCTCCATATATTTAGATTTCCAACACCTTATGGATGAGGGAGCTGACAGGCTCTGCCTTGCGACCGTCCCTCGTGTGCTGTTGATGTTATCTGCGGTGGCAGCACTGCTCTTAGGGGCTTTCCATCAGCAGAACGTGGGACTGAGCAGGGTGTGAGGGCTGGCTGTAGCCCTGGGACAGCCCAATAAGGTAGAGGAGTACTGGGCTCTTCTGGGTTTCTGCTCCACCTGCCATGGACACATTCAGCAGGAACTTGACTCTGTCCTGACAAATATCAGTGCAGGGACAGTAGTAGTTGTGGGGCTTTACAGCATCTAAAACAGGGATAGGAAGTGGTCTTGTATGTGTGTAGGAGGCAGAGGTGTTTCAGGATGTGTGTTTTAGTATCCAGGAGAACCTGGGACAATGGAAAAAGATCATCCTCACTGTGTAGTGTAGGATGGTCCCTGCTAAAGAGAAGTGGGCTCCAAAATAAAAGCACAGAGATGCCCTGAGACTATAGATGGAACCAGAAAGGCTCTCTAGGGGCTGGCAGGAGGGTCTAGGTTTGTGCTATAGACTGGACATCCCTCTTCTGCAAGATAGACATGGAGCAATTATACCAGCTACCCTGGAGAAGTGGAAAGAACATCTTTATTGGGCACTTTCCCCAGATCCATGCTGGTCTTCCCACTGTAGGTTACTGCCAGGAATCTTCACAATGCARCAGAGATCACACATTTCTTGTGAACATCAGGCCCCATGCAAGGGAGCTTCAGCTTTAGCAGCCTTAGGGGAAGTGCAAGCCTTTCATGTCTAATGGAGAGATCTCTGAGGACTTCCCCACCAGCTGGGAATGTTCTGGGACCTGCCTGCCTAAAATCAGAGTAAATGGAGGTTGCAGTTATTGGTTCTGAGGTGTCATCTGGGGACTCCAAGCAAATAGAGCACAAGGTGATGTGTTGTAAAGGAGAAATATCTCAAGCCATTAACAAGGGGTTGGAGAAATGCTGCTGCCTCACACTTTTATCCCTGCAGACAGGGAGTTTTACAAGGTAGGTAAACATTATTAGCATTGTTTTACAACAGGRGAATTGAAGTGCTCAGAAGAGGCACGATTTGGAGTAGTATCCACATCTCCTGACACCAGATAAATGAGGGGCCTTCCAAGTGTGTCCTGCTGCCATCACTCCCTCCTTACAGCATGAGTCTGCACAGATATCCCATATAGTTTCTTGGAGGACTGGCATGTCTGGCTCGGATGTGCTTTGACTAAAGTCAAGGATCGGTCTTGTGGTTAAAATGWGGTTAAAAAGTGGGGGAGAAAGCAGAGTCGCTGGACACATACATAAATGGCAAAATGCATCAGATCTGGAAGAGCTGCTGTCGCCTCTCTTTGGGGAGGCCAGCAGATTGGAGGTTTGCCCCAATCCCTGGCAGACATCAGCTCACACGACCTCTGTGATCCCAGGCAGCATTAGACAAACCTGGGACATCRAGGAAGTGCACAGACCAGGACAGGGATGAAGCTCCTTACCTGGGGAACTTGGGCCATTCCCCCATCAATATCTATCTCATTAGCATCTATCATTATTTTCCAGCCTATACCACCTATAGAGTATGGTACACACTCAAGAGTAAGCTGGGAGGCTGCAGGAGAAAAGCAGTGCAGTTATCCCAAGTAATTCTCCAAGGTGGCACTTTTCCTTTGGGAAGGCAAATTGATGATTTAAACTGCTTCCCCGTGCAGTATGTAGGCGTTTCTGAGAAGTGAATCTGAGAGGGAGAGAGGCTAGAGTGCAAAATGATGCCCAGAAAAGCCAGCAAGTATTTTTATTTAATCTTTTTCGGACTGTAAACCTGAAGGGGTTTGCATGAGGACAAGGAGTGCAAATGAATATTCATTTAATTACAGAAAGGCCAACTAACCTGAGGCATGCACGCAGCATGAGGAGAAGGAAATTCATGGAGAAAGAAAAAAAGAAAACTTGGAAGCTGCAATTATGTTAGCAGGGGTCAAATCAATTTCTAAGCTCCGGGGCTTTTTTGCTGGCTTGAGGTTTGGCATCAATTTCTGCAAGATATAGGACCTGGTTTGCAATGACAACTCCATTGCCACCATTCTGGGATCATCTCACGGAGGCTGCTGGCCTCTGGCCTGGGGAAGCAGTTCCTCAAACCATGGCAGAAGGGAAGGCTCAAGGAAAACTTGGTGGACTCAGTGGAGGCTCTGAGGCTTCCCTTCAAAACTAGGGAGCCAACTCTGCCTTAGATTTTGCAAAGTTCACAATAAAAACAAGTGATTCAATCCTTGAAGTTGTTTATTGCACAGTGGACCCCATGCCATGAACCACCTGAGGCTCTGGAGAAGGAGACARATGCACCACTTCTAGTCCCAAAGATCTCAAAGGAAACCGACCCTAAAACAGCCTGAAAGTGCCCGCCCAAGGGAATAATATCACCCCAGGTGGTTTTCCCACCATTTGGCCTGCCAGTGGCCGCCATCAAGCAGAAAAACAGCTGAAGGTTCTGGAGAGCAACAGCCAAATGGGGCCCACATCCTCTTGGCTCCTGGGCCAGTTTTTGGGGTAGTTCTGAGCATCAGCATYGGTCGGGATGTTGCAGTGAAATGGACTGTGTGCCACCAGCATAGAGGGAAAAACTTCAGGAATTAGCTTTTCAAGTGAAAAATCCTGCGATTTACAGATTCAAGATATGGTAATATTAATTTCCTTGAGGATGTCTCCTCATTTCAAAGCAGAGCATATTCCCTTGAGTCRGCACTACAAAGGATTCCCGGGAATATTTCACTCTGGGCATTTGTGGCTAATGAATTCACCCGCCAGGGCACCCCCAGGACACCATCTTTCCCTGATCTAGGTTGTTTTTTTGCTTCTTCTTCTCTGAAATTGCTTTTTCCCCTCATTAGGAAACAAAAATAAATGAATAAAATAAAAAAAACAAGCTTAGGCTTTATAATACAGGGAGAAATATGTGTGGATGGACCTGCTTTAAAGTGAAACAGCAGTGCAGGCATCTTTGCAGGAATTTGGACCCAGGAATCTTGCAGCTCTTTCCAAAAGAGCAGAGAGAAGAAGAGAGGGATGGGGGAAGGAATGAACGACACATGTATTTYGGAGCTGCTAATGGAGGAGTCCCTGAGGCAGCCAATCAAGCCGGCAATGCTCCCGTTTCATTTCTTGACAGGTTTCTCTCTTTGACTGAGTTGTCAGCCCAGGCATCTCTGTATTTCAACACGAAAGAGCTGTCAGGCAGCGGCAGGAGGGGAGAGCGGGATGCAGACTGGAGGACACTGAGACCCTGGGCAAGTCAAGCTTGGAGACCACGTCCACCTTCCTGCATCTTCCATCTTTTCTTCTCCCCAGCTCTGTGCTGAGACTGGTAAACATTTTCTCTTGCTTTTAATGAGATTAATACTGACTTATTGGTTGTTAGTAGAGGATTAAACCAGGTTAACCTTTACTATTATTGTGCTCTGTAAAGCAGCCAATTCAGGCCATAGTCATGTGTTGGGACCACATGTATGGGAGGATGCATGATGAGCAACTAGAGCTCTCCCAATTACAAACAAGGTTATTTCATGCTTCTTCAGCATTTGTTTGCAGGACTCCTTTGGCCTAAAAATACATTTTTTGGGTTTTTTGGAAGGAAAATGAAAAAAAATCTGCAAAATGTGAAGGYTTCATGTCTTGGAGAACTGAAATGGGGACAGAGGTCACAGTCCCACGTGGAGTTCCTGCATCCCAATGGGGCAGCTCACTGCATGCTGAAAGCTGAGGTCCAGAGAAATCTGCTGCACACTGGAGCGGATTCGTTAGCAATTACGGTCTCTCTCTTAATAGCCTGTATGATTGTGTTGCCCTCTAGCGTCTGGTTGTACAGTATGAGGCTCCTGAGGTTCCCAGTGTTTGGTTGCAAGAAGGTTTGTGCAAGCACTGGAAGGGAGAAGTAGTAGCTTGTGGTTGGTAATTTAGCGTAGTGCCAACCAAGGCTGGGCAGCTGAGAAAGGCACGTGTATGGGTACATGTAGATGCCATCCACTGGGGCTTCTTGGAAAATGCCTAAAATTGGGAGTCTGGATGAAAAGCTGATATGAAAATGTCCCAACCCCAGGGAATGTGCCCAGAAAAGTCAGGTAGTCACTTGGAAATTGGGATTCTCAATTAAAAATAGAAGCATCCAAAAATCACGGATCATGTGTACTGCCTGCTGACTGGCAGGTATCCCCCTTACAGGGAATAAGGCCATTGCTCCTGGAAGGCACCTTGAGCCCCAGCATGCCAAGGAGGAGCGCTCAGGGATGCTCACTYTTTCAGGGAGCCCTTCCAGCAGGTCCCCACACACTGAGCACCCTGGAGGAGCAGGTTGGGCCCCACTCCCTGCAGGAGATGCCTGCAGCGTGCCAAGGGCTGCACAGAACTGGCATGAAGAGAGCAGATGATGTTTAATGGGTGAGGCTCGTATTTCACCCTAAAGGAGCCCAAAGCATTTCATGGGTGGGGTGTTAAAACATCTTGGGTGCTGGCCCAGCTTTGCTCTCTTTTAAGTTGGCTTTTAAGTTGGTTGCTCTGGATGCACAGGCTCCTGTCCTGCACGGGGAGACACRCGAGGCATTTGCATCTGCTGTGGTGCACATCGAAGTGGCCATAAGGACGGGGCTTGCAGGTGGCTAATTGCCCAAGAGGCCTTGGACCTTGCTCAGGGTCAGTGTTAATAAACATATGACCTGATCATGAGTTCCAGGAGTGGGAACACTCCTAGTTATCCAATAGGCAGAAAAGATCAATTCCGGGAGTTCATCCAGGAGCAGTAGGAAGTCTTTTTCTGTCATGACCCGTGTTTGCTAAGGTCTGACCTTATTATAYTGATTGGCCAAGTACACCAGGTTCCTGCTGCCCAGTTCTTGTGGCATCGCCCTCATTTCTGGGGGTTCCTCAGAAGGTTTCACAGCTGCTGCCTAGAATTTTGATGTGTTGAGGGTTTGGGCCAAGGCATTTTAAGCACTCCAGGCGGGATATCAGAAATGGTCCAAAGTTCCTTGCTGAGCACCTGCTCAAGTGAGAGGAAATGGTGATGCACAGTGCAGTTAATGTGGCCACAAGTACTACCTTTTAGAAACACAGCTGTGGAGGAACCCCTGCCCAGAGAGGGGCAATGCTTTAGAGAGCTGCATTTCCATGCATCCCACCTCAGCAGGGGTGAGACAGAGATACAAGCACAGCCTGATCTGTCTGCTGCAGAACATTAGCCAAGAGCTTCAGGCTTGACTCTGCTGTCTGGTGGGCTAGGCCACATCGTGCAATGTGAATCTGGCCTCTGGATTCACTGACCCAGAGCTTCATCTCACTTTGCTGTGCGGGTCCCAGCAAGTGTCCCACAGATCCCTCTCTCTGTGTGGCCCAAAGCTCAAGGTTCTTGTCTTCTGCAGTCTCCTCATCCACCAGCTAAAGGCAAAGCAGGGCAAGAGCTGCTTGTGGTGGCATCTGCCATGCTCATTACTGAAGTATCATGTTGGGAAGGAAGAGGATGTGCCACAGGGCCATACAGCAAGACTAAACCGGAGACCACAGCAGCCTGAGGTGGTTGTGGGCAGTCATGGGTATGGTTTCCAGAAAGTGAAACTCCATGTGGGCTGCAGGGAGAGGCTGGTTTCTGGGTCTGGTGGGTGCTGGAGCTCAGCCCGGCACCACACATAGAACCTGGCTATTCTTTCCTCTGCATCAATTCTCCTCCTTTCTCCCCTCCCAACCACCTTYAGTCTGGGGAACATGGAACATCTGCTTCCTGCACTCAGTGAAAAAGAAGATAAGCCAGTGCTTCAAAGCCAGCCCACGATCCACTTGGTTTGTGGAGATGCAGGGAATGAGAAAGCCCCTCCTGCTTCGTGAGAGTATGAAATACCAAACAGCAAAACCTGGCTAACATGGCCAAGGATTTCTGGGAAGCCACCAGCTTCATCCCTGGCATGCAGAGCAGATGTCACTGCCTGCTCTGATGATGACGGGAGTGTGGGGGATCRTAGGGGTCTTGTTTAACTTCAACATGCAGTATCCATGCCTAGAACTTTAGCTCCAACATGCAGTGTCTCACCCAGAACTTTCAGAGCTTTCCTTATCAATCAGAACCATGAGCAGACCAAGCAAATATATGGGGGATCAAGAAGTGGCTCTTTCTGGGAGAAGTAACTGGAGAACATGGAGCCTGTAGATCATTTGGCACATCGATGTGACCTCCTAAAAACCCCATCAGTTCTTTCAGACTCAGGTTTCCTCAGCACAAGAAGAAACTCCTGCTTCCAYTGCAGCTCTGCCACGTGGCGTGTTAGCCCTGGTGAAATGGGATCTGTGCAGCAATCGCAGGGTTAAGAGAGAGTTGTAAAGAAAAACATTCCGGTTGCAATCATTGCCCGAGGAGCCTGGTCTCCCTGTCCTAGACCTGAAGCCGCATCACTGTGCATCCTGACAGCAAAAACGCCGTCACTGTCCCTCCTGCCTCGAGGGCACAGAGCTCCCACCCACAGTGCAATAAGGCTGATTGCAGAGAAGGTAGGCTGAGAAACGTGGGAGAAGTTGTTGTTGCCACAGGGTCAGCGGTGGTTTCACGGGAGAAAGCTTTTGGCCTTTGCTCTGCCGTTCATACGCTCGATCTGGCATCTCCAAAGTGAAATGCCTTGGAAAAGGGACCAGCCGCAGATAGGAGAATTGTCACATCGATGCACCGAGACTCCATCCAGCTGCACACCTGGGGCACAGAGAGCAACTGTTTGCACTGCATGTCTCTAGTCAGATAAAGCCTGAGCGATATTATCCACAAAGGTGCATCCCTGTTTTCACTTCATACACCTCTATTTTCCCAATAGCACACTGTTAACAAAGCAGCAGCTTCAGGACTCTGGTTTCCCCAGAAAATGCTTTTTAAAACACTAGTGGTGAGCCATGAGCCTTGTACTCATCTGACCTGCTCCACACCACGTGATCCAAGTGGCAAATCATCAGGATACCAAATAATTATAACTTAGTCCTAACAAGCAACAAGCACCTAATCATCTGTAGAATTATTTGATGGATGATTAAAAACAAAAAAAAACAAAAAACAAAAAGAAGAACCTAGTTACATTTGGAAGGACTCAAAAGGCATCTGCAAACAGGGGAATGAGTCAATGGGAAAGAAAAACTCTGGTCCTTTCATCGCTACGTGGCAGTAGTGTGGAGTTATCGTCACCTTCCACGCTGCATGGTTTTGCACCACAGTAGGTCTTAAGTAAGTTCCAATTCCTGGTTTTTGCAGAGCATAGGAGCTGGATTTGGCCTCCTAACTTTGGGAAGACAAGAGTCTGCAAAGGCAAAGCCTCTCAGATGGGCTGGCCTCTAGTTGTTTTGCAAGGGGGTGATTCAGGCAGCAGCAATGTCATCCAGTTGGAGCAGGCTCACTGTGCGTAGCTGTCTAATTAGGTGGTAAGAATTGGAGTGAGACGTATTGCTGCAGTGCACCTACGCCCTCCAGCCAGGAACAGTTAGGACCTGAGCTTGTTCCCACCATGGACTCCTGCCAGCCATCCTGGAGGTTTCAACAGGCGCTTGCTGGAGAGGAACAAAGGGGCAACCAATCTGCCACGGGGTACGGCCAAGAAACCTGCCTTTCTCCCAAGAAAGGGCTTGGCCTTGAGCTGATCCCACACTAAGATACCGGGAGCACAGGGGAGGAACCCAAGCAGAGCTGGCTGCAGTCATGGAGAAGGCAGGACTGCAAGTCTGGGAGCTTGCAGAAGTGCCCAGTGYTGCCTAGGCCATTACTCAGTGCGCTCTTGGGCGTTTACTCCTGCTCAGACTGGTCTGGTGCAGCCCACCAGGCAGAACCAGGGGGGTGGCGGTGGGATCCAGCCTCTTGCCTTGCCTCCGAGGGCTCCCAGGAGGTGCTGTGCTGTTACGCGGTGCAGTGAGAGAGCATTTTTCCCAATAAGAAATTAAATCAAAAATAAAGATTTTTGGCCTTCCCTCTGTTAAGCTGTGTCCTCCCCAAATGATACATCTTGAATGGCTGATAGGTATTTAGAAGTGTTCATTCATTGGCAATCTAAAAAATATATATATTTGAACCAGAAGGTCTCTGTAAAGGTCCTCATAGACCATGATTTGTGCTTGTTTACTCTCGGCAGCAAAGCAGAACCCATTAAAATGAATAAACCTGTTAAGGAGGACAATTCCCTGCTCACAGTGAGGCGCAATTACAGTAATAGGCTGCTTTAGAGTAAGAACAGCTTTTAAAAATGAAGATCTTTTGAACGGTGAAGCATGTCTGCAATTCCCCAGCTACAACAGACATGATAGCGCGGGCCGCAAAGAGGCCACTGTTTAATGAAAGTAACAGCACAAGTTTTCTTCCTTTGATGCAAGTGGCTCAACCTCCCCATGCAGGCAATAGGGCTTATGTCCAGCAAGGACTCTCTTTAGGGGTTCTCAATCGGTGTAACCCAACCATTTTCCACATGACACCTGCCCAGCAATGCGTCTGCAAGCCCTCCCATGGGCGAGGGAGGTGGAACAGAGAGGTGTCATTGTCTGGTGTCATTAGATTCATCCTTTCAGAGAGGTGTCATTAGGCTAGTGTCATTAGATTCATCCTTTTCCTTGATGGATCTCTCATGCAGATCCTTGATGGATCTTGGTGGTTCTCCCTTAGCTCTAGCATGAGGCATCATGTAAGGATCATCAGCCAGAGCATGAGTTGACTCCCGTCAAGATCTGCTAGCACTCTCAGGGCATTCCTTGGACAGGAGGCTGAGATACACAGTGGTCATATGGAGTCTCAAGGCAGGCAAATAGCCAAGGTCTGAGCCCAGAAGGCTGGAGGTGCAGGACAGCTGGGCATGCAGCAGACCAAGGCTTTTGCTAGAAGGACACATAGGAGGTTTATTTCAGAAGAGACTTGTCCGTGTTGCTCCCTACTGCTTGGCAGGACAGAGCAGGCAGTGGGACCCTGGTCAAAGTACCTTTGAGGGCTGTTGCTCAAACATCATCGCAGGGTCCTTGGAGAGGCTGAGCTCAGTATGTGTGATATGCTGAAGATAATACCAGGGACCAGCATTATGAGGAGATGCTTCTTCGTCCATCAATCTCCATAGCATCAGGAGCTTCTCCATCTAGAAGAGTGCATCACAGCCAGATCATCTCTGCTGCTGTCCTTCCCAGATCATGCACAATGCTAGATTTGGGTAAGTCTGTTTTCTCTTTATGGTCATTTGAAAGCTTCTGAGAAATTTGCCAGGCTTTGTAAATAGAAGGTGAGATATGAAAATACTCCCATGACTTTGGGGTTTGGAGCTTTAAAAACACACGAAGCAGACCCCTGTTCTGTGAGAATTCACTTCTAGCTGGAGATTAAAATCCTTGGATAGCTGCACATTGGTTTAGTCTAGCAGGAGTCCCTCAGGAAAACAAGAAGATAAACCATCTCGATGGTAATATTTCAGAGCTATTAGATGTGGAATTTTTACCTTTTATCTCCATCCAAGTTAAAAATATTTTTGTTTTGCGCTTTGGCTGAAGAGACCTCCCGCCCTTCCCAGGGTCTGAGGGCAGCCGAGACACCCCGGCTGCTCTATTGTTTAGACCGGCTCTGAGACCGGCCCCTTTTAACTAGAAAAAAAATCCTGCAAGAGAACAATTTGGCTGCGTTTCAAATCTCTGATGATGGAGATTCCACCACATCCCTCAGTAAATTGTTTGAATTGTTAATCGCCCTCCTAATTAGCGGTGCGCATCGTATTTCTCATCTGAATTTCTGGGTGAAACTTCCAGCTCTACYCTCCTGTTAGACCTGTATTAGATTAAAGAAGCTTTTCCCATCCAGTTTCAGCTCCCCCACAGGTTTTCATGGGCTTGACTGAGGTCACCTGTAACCTCTGCTTTCACAAGCAACTGGGATTTTGGGGCCTCACGACTGCTTTTAAGCTTTTCTGTGTAGTCATAACTCTTGTGCTCCTCCACTTCAGCAGTCTCCGCATGGAGCTGGGGACAGCAGTTGTTGACCCTGCACTGCAGGGATGTGGACGCCCTGCTCACCTATGAACATTACCAACCAGATTTGAAGAAGTGCTGAAAAAGATAGAGGGACATGATTCATATTATAAGCACAGTGTATGTCATTAACTATTTCTATCCACTTTATCATTTTATTCATTATTTTATGGCTGTCTTATATCTTATGTATCACAGGCTTTTGTCTCCCTGAACATCATTTTGGTTTTGAGAGTCAGCACATAGTCACTTCATTCAAGAAGCACCATGTACTACCAAGAAAAGAAGAGCAGACATTGATCCCACTTGGATCAGGATCCTAGAAGTTCGGTAAGGATCCTGGAGGGAGACATGGGAAGGCTGATAGACCCGTGCTAAGGCAGCAGTTGTTGCAGTGTGAGGCAGCAGGAGACCATGGTGTTGACATGTTGTGTCACGGAGATGGAGACACGGAGGAGGCCTGTGAGATCCTGGGTCATCACGCTGGTGTGAGCACCTCCTGATACATCACGGAATCTGGTTAGAATCTGTACCACCTCCTGCCAGCAAGTCCCATCTAAATGATTTCCTAATGCCCCTTTCTTACTCTTACCTTTTCTTCCAGGCATATTCAGAAAAACTTCTCCAACTGAAGGGCTGGTGGACAATATCTACCTCCTTCTCTTTATGCTTCCTTCTCGTCTCTCTGGTCTCTCTCAATCCTTTCTCTTGMATATTTGTGCAAGCATAGTCACCCCACAACCATCAACAGAGAGACTATCACATATTGGCTTTTGGGAGAAGGTCATCCCAGCTGCATTCATTGGGGTTTTTTTTTTTTTTTTTTTTTTTTTTGCAACATTATACTGCAAACTTCACCATTAGGCTTCTATTTCTTTCAGCATCACTGCTTCTCTCCATTATCTTCTTGCCGAATAGCACATCACATTATTTTCGAGATGAGCATTTCTCGCTATGAATTGAATTTTGTTATTTTCTGCCATGTTTCTGCCTAAATCAATCTGTTCTGTTTACCACGGGCTCATCATGATGGTACTGGAGTGCCAGTTTCGCCCTTTCTGGGATCTTTAAAAGCAGCCTGTCTGCGTTGCTGCCAGGGAAGGACCAACACCACATTTAAAGCCTGTGTCCAGCTTTCCCCTGGGAAAATAACTGAAGATAGAAGCCGTGTCTTCTCCTGAGATGCACTGTCTTCTGCTGAGGCCTGCCTACTCATAGCATGTTCCCTCTCCTCCAGATAAACATCTGCGCTTCGCCTTGCCACAGACTCCACTTATCCCTGTGTCTGCACCTCAGCTGAGGCTCTGCCTGGTTTCTATAATCTCTTCGGATGAAACCATGGGAAGTCAGTCCATGAGAATCCCCTGCAGTGATTTCTGTGTCCACAGCAGCCTTTGCAACAGCCTCTCATTTCACATCCTCTTTCAGTGAATGACTGCAGCTCGCCTTTTACTCCCTCCTCTCTATYACTAAGGGCAACACTGTCACTTGGGAACTCATCTCATTTTCTACTGGTGGGCACTAGGCTCAGGACAGCCCTGAAAAGGATGTAAATAGTCCCCATAACCCCMAAAAAATAGTTACTGGGGTACTTCTATCCTCTGCTTACCCTGGAACTTATTAATGAAGCTCCATTTCTCCTTCTAAGTATGAAGCAGAAGGAGAAATCACTGCTGAGTGCTCCAAGGGGACCCTCCAGGAGCATTTTACACTGGTAGCCTGGGCAGCATGGGAGGGTAAACTGCTGTAGTTCTTCCTAATGCCCTAATGGAGAGAGGTCTTCAGGTTCTTTGGAGTATAGGTATATTGAGGAAGCATTAGCTTATAGAATTCACTAAAACAGAGCTACTTTTTCTTTTCTACTATTCTTTTCTTTGTGATCCTAAGTCTCCTTGCTTTGTAATTTTGAAGCTTGCCTAATGCTAGGCTGAAATGGCCAGTAGCGTCAACAAGAGAGACCAAGGTACTGCGGGAGTAGGAGTCACCTTGGAAGGTCTGTGTGTGATCGGTGAGCTGGGAAGTGCGGATGATCTTCCTGCAGTACTGTAGGATTAGGGTAGATGCTAGGGGCTGATTTTTAAGAGGGGAGGAAGGAGGAGGCTGTTTCAGGTGGTGCAAGCTCATTTCCTATTGGTAAAGCACAGAAGTAGTCCAGAAGCATCTCAAGAGAGAGTATAACATGCTCTAGGTTGCAAACAAGGATGGCTTAAGTTTGGCAACGGAGTTAGAGAGTGCAGCTGTGAAGTGTAATCTCTCTCTCTCCCTTTGTGCCTGTGCTGGGACTTGTGAGCGGTTGAGTAGAGCTTTCTTATGTGCAGCTTCAGATGTGTGCCAGAAGCAAGGAAGAAACCTCAATAAAACTCCTTAGAAATAGTCTGTGCCCTGGGAGTTGACGCTCTTCTTGCACGCTTAGTAAAGCAACTCCAGCAGCCTGGAAGTTAGATCGTGGGAAGAAATGTTTCGGTTGTCCCGATCTGTTCCTTTCAGGGCAGGCCTGTACAGAATGCAAGGTCACATTCTGCAGTGTTGACCTCAGGAGCCTCTTGTACCTGCCTTGTGTTTTCTTTCCTGCTAAATTGATAGGTTTGGGCTGGCACAATCCAAATAAAAATCAACCTGAGTGCAAGGCTGGTTGACTCAGGGGACTGAAAGGTTTAGGTGGTTGGGTACAGGCTCTGCTCAGGCTAGCAATGGCCAGAAACTGCTAACACATTGTGTGAGATAAATCATCGAGCTTCACACTGACTGAAAGATTCTCAATCTTTGTGCTGTAGATAAATAGTTAAACCATGGCTGGTGTCAAATGAGCTAAGTGACATCAAGTAGTTAAATCGAGGGCAGTTTGAAGGGCTCTAGGAGTGTTCCAGCATATTCTGGAGCGATGCTGGAGAACTTCAGTCCTTGTCGAGTGCAAAGATCCAAAGATCCTGCTAAATGCAGCATTGTGCACGTCCTCATGTGTGCTCCTCCTGGAGCTCGTGGCTGTTATCCATGGGACTGGCAAGCATAATGAATGTTTTTCCAATGCGCTTATCTGAAACTCGAGAGCAATGACCCAAAGATGCGAGGGAAAAGCATGTGATCCCTGTAGATACTTAACCTGAGATAATCAAAACCTGTTCTTCCCCCTCTCCGCTCCCCCTCGCCATGCCCTGAAGTACTTTGCAATAGGTAGGACTCTGTGTGTGCAGATCTCCATCATATGGTACTGACCAGGCTCTGTGCAGCAATGAGAACTCAAAGAATCAGCAATATGCAAGGGGCCACCTCAAGTTAAGAGTGCTGCAGTGGTTGCAAAGATAAAAATCCGGCTCTCCTGGGTGGTACTGAACAGTCTATACCATAYCATTGTGCTTTGGCTGCCTGGAGTCAACGTATGTTCCATAATCTCTTCCATAAAGATGTGCAGTGCTTCAGGTCCCTGCAAGGGAAAAGTCCCATCTGGACCATACTTCTAGGATCTTTGTTAACTTGTCCTAACCCTTCTGCCTACCTCAGTGAGCACTCTAATAGCTTCCCATATTTGCTCTTTGTTCACCCTGCACTGAACAGCCTGCCGTGCTCCTGAGCTGCAGCAGGGTTGGAAGAGTYAGGGGGCAGCTAGTGGGAACAGCTGGAGGAGGAGAAGGATGCAAAGCTCTGGAGTTGTAGACTGTTCCTGTTCTCCTGGGTTTGGACTCACCTGGGGCAGGGCTGTCTTGTCTTCTTCTGGCTGGGCAGGGCTGAGAAACCGTTCTGGCTGGGGTGTGCGTGTGCCAAGAAGAGACACACAATGCATTGAGGACAACTTGCTGCCTCTGGAAGAGCAAACACTACCCGCTGAGGCAGTCCAGCCCTGCTGCAGCTGCAGGAAGATGCTCAACAGTGAAGAGCTTGGCASTGGGACCAATTTCCTGCAAGGCACAGAGGCACTGGGAAAGTGGGTGCTCAGACAGAAGAGCCTGTTCCAGGGCAAGCTGGCGAGGCCTCTGGCTTAGTCAGCACGGGACAGGACTGAAGTGCTGAGCAGCCTCTGAAATTCCCAGCCTCAACATGAGGTGGTGCAAAGCATCCACTTCCGACTCAGGGACTGAGCTGCTCTTCCATGTGTAGTAAGGGAGGAGAAGAAGGGCTGGAGATAAAGGAGGTGCTAATGAAACCTTGAAAAAATGAAGTTATCAAAACACAAGGAGGAAACTGGAGGAGATTCATCCATCCCTGCCCATCTCTACAATGACGTGCCTATTTTTTGGAAGCTAGAGGAGGAATTCAGAATGTAAAAGGACGTTTTAGAGAGGGGGAGGCTTTAGCTTTGCATTGCTTCTTCGCCAGGCATCCCAGGCATGCGGTATAACTTGCGTGCCTCCATTCCCCGCTTGTAAAACATGGATGCAAATGAGGAGCAGCCTTGGGCGACATCACCACAACTCCCTTAGGCCTGACGAGATGCTCACAGCCATGTCATGCACGCACATCAGCTCCCGTGCAGAACTGGACGCCCCAAAATGCCTTCACGGGCAGAGTTCTCCCCACCCCTAATGAATACGATTTGCCCTGGAGCTGTTGGCACGTTCACATAGAGAGCACGGCCCTCCCACTGCCCTGCTTGCTCCATTAAAGTGTCATTTGGACCTGGTTCTTTCTGTGTTTAGACTACATAGAGGATGGCACTCTAATTGCAAATATTTGCCCAAGGTCACCTCTGACACGTTGAGCTTGTAACCCAGAGGCCTGACCAAGATCAGGGCTCATCCAGCTGCTGGTAGTGATGTTCCCTGGCAAAAATCCTGGCTAATCCACTACCCCCATTGCCAGGGAGGGACGCGTAACTTTGCCCAACAAGCCAAATCTGCTTGATCCCAGGGATCTGCTGCAGATGGTTAATAGCACTGAACACGGGAAAGCTGCTTTAATTTCCTGTCTAAATGAGGGGAGAATTGGGCCCCGTGGCGCTCTGCTCTGGCTGCTAGCTCTCTGCTCGCTGGGGTTGCACAGATGCACATGACAAGAATCAGTCCCAGGACAGCTACGAGTTACGTGACTTGGCCGCGGCAGCACAGCCGGCGTTTTCCCTGCCAAAAAAGAGCCGAGGGGGAATTAAGGCAGGATAACTGGTGCATGTTAACTACCCCCTCTGGCAGCTCATCCTAAGGAAAAGGAGCTGGATTTTTTTTTTTTTTTTAATTATTTATTTTTCCTGCAAGGTAAACGAGCTGAGAACAACCCTGGCTTGGGTTGCAGGGCTGACCTCTGCTACTGGGTAGAGCGCAGCTGCGGTCTCCATCCGCAGGAATGGTGCAGTGTGACAGCTGCCATGTGCTCGGCGTCTCGCCGCCGATTCCCGGCGTGTGCACGCGCGCAGCGATGCTCCCCCGGCCATCTACGTGTGGAAAATGAGAGGCTGCAGTCGCTGCACATGCAACCGCTCCCSTAACGTCCTAAAGGATCCCTGCCCACCTCGCCGAGAGGCACCAAGAGCCTGCAAGGCCTTTTCCTCGCATTTGTTTCAGAGAGACAGCTCATTTTAATGCTCTGGGCAGTCGTCAAATATAAATAACCTGAATAGCACGTATGTGTGCTACTGAGGAATAAATTACACCTCTGGGTTCCCCCTCCCTTGCATCCCTTTGATGTGATTGCTTTGCATTTATATATATGCATGTGTGTATGTGCTTTATAAAGCAACAGAACCCGGCCCCGCAGACTTTTTTTTTTTTTTAATTGTATTAAGATGAGTAGAATATTCTTTGCTGTTTTTGGAAGTGAGGGGAGGGGGATAATCAATCACCTCTATTTCTGGGCCGCACCTGCCCGTGGAGGAGCAAGCGCATTAAAAAGAGTTGCTGCAAAGAACCTGCGCCTGGGTTTGCAGTATCCGCTCTGCTCTAACGCTGAACTATGAAACACCCCGCGGAGCTCTCAGAGCCCCTGCCGGGGGTCTACGCGGGGCCGCCTCGGTGGCAGAGCTGTCGCCGGGGGCCGTGTCGCCGATGTCCCCGGGGGAGGGGGCGGTCAGCGCTGCGCCCCCCCCCCAGCGCGGGCGGGGCCCAGAGCCTCCGGGGCGG
>NW_020455415.1:4280316-4394215 GCF_003342845.1 Nothoprocta perdicaria | reverse complement strand
GGCAGCGAGTGGCGCAGCGCGGCCGGCGGCTCCCGGGGCCGCGCCGGAGGCGGCGGCGGCGGCGTGGGGGGGACACGGGGCTCGGTGCCGCTTTAGCCACGGAACATCCCCCGCCTTCCCCGGCACCCGCTCTTACAGGTAGCGACCGGCCCCGCCGCGTCCTCCCGGCCCCGCGGCGCCTTCCCGAGCCCGCTGCCTGGGAAGGTTTGCGGGCGCCGCTGCTGCCCGCCCGCCTGCGCGCGGCCTTTCCCCGCTGCGAAAGTTTGCCTGAAATGGGAGCGCAGAAGCCGGCGKGTTCCCCGCGATGCCGGCTGCTCGGGGAGCCCGCAGGGAGCTTGCAGAGCAAGCGTGGATTGTGTGCAATCCACACAAACCCCCTGCTCACCCCTCTCTTGTCCCAGGTATTGCCACGGTGTTTTATTGAGCGCGTTCTTCCTGGTGTTATTGCTAGTCCCCAAGCGTGGCGTGTTTTGGTGGCCTGGAATATCCGGCAAGCTGTTAGGAAATCTGCCCACGCGATGTATGAGACTCGCGTTTTCTCGTCTTGCAGCCTTTATTTGTGTGTCTCGCCTCCAAAACCGGATCATGCGCCTCTTTTATTGCTCTAACATGCGTGGCCTAAGAGGTTCGGAACGCCGCGGAGCGGTGGCGAGCAGTTTGCAGAGCGCCCGGAGAGGGTTTCTCAAGTCTCAGCGCGCTGGGATGTTAATGGCTGGGATGGCTCTGGCCCAGGCCGTCTCCCGCTTCGAAACAAGCTCTGAATCCTCAGCCGAGTCCATGCTGTTGGCAAGTGGCTTCAAGGAGAAGGTCCCTCTTTGGGCAGCTGCAGCAGTCAGCCCRAAGCTGGCGGCTCGCGGCGCCCGGTGTTCCTAGACGGCGTGTTGCCTTCCTGGTGAGGTCACTGCTGGATGGCATGCCGGGAATTTGGGAAGCGGTGCCAGCTGCTTGCTGGGCTGCACGCGGGACCACGACACAGCGAGCTGGGGTTTCCGTCGTCGCTGCCACCGGGATTGCTTGCGGAGCTGCTCGCTTGGCTTGGCTTGGCTTGCTTCCTGCCCACCCTCTGAACAGGCAAGAAATAAGGGAGATGCCGAAGGGATGGATGCAGGTGCATTTATGCGGTRTTCTCCATTCCCAGAGGCTATGCCCCAAAACCCGCTTCTGTGAGATGAGCTGGGAAAAGGCAGTGCAGGGGGATGAGCGCGTGAGCGGGAAGCGCGCGGACAGCGGCAGCAGGAGCAGCAGCTGCGGCGGCTCAGGCAGGTGGTGGCAGTGCTGCAGAGAGCCTCTGCGAGCCATGAGAGACGGCTCTGTGCCCTGCTCATCCGTCTGCGGCTTCGGTGGCGGGGGGAAGGCTGTGCATGTGATATTTCGGGATGTGATGGGGCTGCTCTCATGGAAGCTTAGAGAAGGCTATAGTCAACTTTTATTGCCATAACAGAGCTCTTTGCTGCTGTTTTTTTCGTGGAACCAGCCCAATTGGTGGCACCAGTAGGTCCCCGCTATGGAGGCTCTGCCTCCGCAAAGCTGCAGGGCTTCAAGGGCTCTGAGAGCAGATACTGTGTGCCTGGCCGGACAGGGGAGGCAGGACAGAACTGCTCTCCTTGCTAGAGCTTGGGGCTGAGCCTGGGCTTTGCAGGCATCCCAATACCTCGGCCGGGTGTCGGGGCTGCTGGCTGGCTCACGTACACGGCACGGACGGAGCGTCCTGGTCCCGGCCTCCCCTCCTGCCTTCCTGTTTTCCCACTGGAAAGCATCAGGCTGCAGCTCCCGTTGGCCTTGGAAGCTCTCCGGAGCCCACTGCAGAGCTCGCCACGGCCCTCGCAGTGTGGGCCCTTGCTGGCTGGGGCTGCCTGCCCTTCCCCCGGCTCCTAGCCAGACCAGCAGCAGAATAGCTCCTTTTGTGAGTCCGTCTGCACCGCCGTCTCACAGGAAATGGGCTTTTGTGTTGGCTCCCACGGCCCAGGCTCCCAGTTCCTGCCTTTCCTCCGTCTGTCCCAGCACGGAGATGCTGGGATGCTCCCAAGCAGAGGAGTGTGCTTGGTGCCCTGCTGCAAACAGCTGCCTTGGTAAAGGGCCCTCCGCTCTTCCCTGCGGATGGGTTTTGGCAAAGGCTGCTGCTGGTCCGGCCTGATTCCCTCTTGACTTTTCCTGGAGGGATTTCCAAGGAGCTTGGGAAGGAAGAGGGCATGGGTGCCATGTAGCGTGCATAAGATCCATCAGTCAGAAGGCTCCYGGCGAGGAACTGGGGCTTTTTCTCCCCGGATGAAAAATGATGTTGAATCTTTTGCTTGCAAACTTTAAGAGCAGAAAGACAAGCAGGAAAATGCAGTAGATGCTTTGGCAAGAAAATGCTTTGCTGGTGTGTTTGCCAGCTCCTCTCGTACCTGGGACACAGGAATGCAAACACTTGCCCACTTTCTGTGCAGGGACTCAGCATCTTGCAAAGGGAAAGGGCTCTGTGCGTGGGCAAAATGTGCAATTATTTATTGCTAGGCTTATGTGAAATTAATTGTTAGGCTTCTGTATTTATTTCSCTTTTACAAGGACAGCAAATGAACTGCACGGGGGTAATGGCCTAGAAATGAAGCTTCATTTTCCGAAGCAAAGCCCTTTTTGAGTGGTTGATTGAAGCAGGGAAAGAGAGGGAGGAATAAATCTTAACTTCAGAGAGCAAGCAGGGATCTTTCTATTGGAGAGCTTCAGCGCAGCATAATGAACGTGCTCTGTTAGCAGAGCTGCGCAGGAGGATGAAGAGGAAAGTTGCATGCACCTGTGCATCCCTGAAATGCAGCTGGCCCACATCCATCACGGGCGACTCGGAGGTGACGGGGAACAAATTAGCTCACAGAGGCCCCACAAAAGGGTTTGAGGTGGCACCGATGCGGGTGGGTGCTTGGAGGCAGGTATGTCCCCGCAGGYGTTCCCAGAAGGAATGATGTCCTGGGAAAGCAGCTTGGAGCATTCTGTCATTGGGATGAATCTGTGACCCTCTCAGGCTCCCATAAAGGGCACGGCAAAGAATTTCCCTGTCTCCGGGTTTGCTCCAGAGTCAGATGGGCTGAAGCAGCAGGTGTTTCCCTGCGGCAGAAACATTTGTGCAAGGAGCTGGAGCACCAAGGAATAAGTGCTGGACCTGGCACAGAATCCGCTGCTGCGTCTCCTTGGCACTTCCAAGATCCCGATYGTGGGCAGTGGTGGCATTTGTTTGGCAAATCGGCGCGTGCTGGGTGGAATCAGGGCTCCACATCGCAGTGCGGCTGCAGCGTGTCGGGACGTGGCCTCAGCTCTCCGCAGCGATGCCTCCGTCTGCCTGGGCTGTTTTTCTTTCCCTCCCAGAAAGGAGCTGGGRTTTTGCTTGGCCGTTTGCCCAGGCTGCCGGTGGCTCCGTCTCTCGCAGGGTGACGCCGGAAGCTTTTTGCACGCCTGCTAAGAGAGGAGGACTGAGCTCCGCTTTGCAGAAAGGCGGTAGGTGCTCAGTTGTACAACGGATCAACCTGGCCGTACGCTTTTGCTTTCTGCCTTGGCTTGTTCATTTTCCACKGTGGCCCGTGCACAGGGTGAGAGCCATCTGACCCCTTGACCATGCCTGGCCTTCTCCTAAGCCCCTTCTTCCCTTCACCCGCCGGTATCCCCTGCCCTTCTGATGCTCTCCCTTCCTCTCCGTCACAGCCAGAGCCACCTCAGATTAGATGATGTGCTGCASAGAGCCCTTCCAGTTCCTCTTCCCYTCTCTCTTGGCATCTTCGGTCCCTGCTATTTTCTCCCTACCTCTTTTTTTCCTCTCCCTCCTCTCTCCTTAACGCTTCCATGGCTGCTCTCCTTGCTGTTGATGCCTCCCAGATCCATGCAGGCTGGAGCATTGACATCTTAGCATTCTGTCCCTCCTTCTCCCAAGGATTTGGTGTCCTCCTTGGACATCTCCTGGTGCTCTGCCAGCCTTCTGGCAGCTGCTTCTGTGCTGGACCAGGGCTACATCCTGCACTGTGTCCTATCTACAGTCTCTGCTGTCCCTCCAGTGAAGTGAAGATGCCGGAGGTGCTGGTTCTCTGAACATTTGCGGAAAGAGCACAAAATGCACCAAATAAAACCTTGAAAAACAAGGTTCAGCCRTAGCACCTATCTCTCCTGCTAAGAYGACCATGGCAGAGGGATYGGCAAATCTTTTTGCACGTGCCGGCAGGTTATTCCTGTGCGGCAGCAGCTCCTGAGCTGAACATTGTGGCTTCCTGCATCCTGGAGGGATGCTGAGTTGCTGCATTGGGCTGTGCACGTTCCAGCTGTGAGGAGCCACAAATAGTGAGAAACTTGAAATATTTTGTGAGGRAAAACATCACATTGGCCACTGCTTTCCTCACTGGGCTTTAAAGCTGGGAGCCCGACTTCTTCTTGTCATYAAAGGTCCCTTTTTTGACTGCTGTTGCCCTTGTGGCCTTATGCCCCTCCATGTGTGTTACACATTTGCTGTTCTCAGGGCTGGAATATTTTGTCCCTTTTCGAATCCTTTTTTTTCYTCTGAGGAATAACCATCCACCAGAGATAGCTTTCCAGCAGCGGGGAGGTGATCTGGATTGGTCCTTGCAGCGAGACCAATATTGGTGTTGCAATGGTCATCTTGGCAGGGTTGGCATCACTGCAGAGCACAGCTGGCCGCATCTCCAGTGCGCTGCGTGCTCCCCGGATTGGATGTGCCATGGATTGGATATGCCATGAGCTTTCCACTGGGAATCTATGCCCTCGGTGACGTCGTGAGAAGATGCCCCCCAGCTGCAAGATGACCCTGAGGAGGGTATTTAGGGCAGGCGCCTGGCCAGGTTCCACATGTGCCGGTGGAGCAGCGCCAAAACAATTGGAAAAAAATAATCTTGTTTTGCTGGGAATACAGCAGAGGAAAAGCTGCTTGAATTGAATTGCTTCTTTTGGGGAAGATTAAGGGTAAAAAGTGCTTATGCTTAGAAGTGATTTCAGGTCGGAGAGAGCCGTCTCTAAAGGAATGCAGATGTTTCTGGGTCACCTTGCAGTGCCTGGGAAATCCACCTCAGAWGGCTTCAAGTGGCCTCTGTGTGTGATTTTATTATTATATATATTTGTAATATAATATTTGTAATATATATATTTGTACTAATAATGGAGGGGAAATGGAGTCTGCAGCTGAGTTGCATCCTTTGCTGGGAGCCCCTTTTTGCAAAAGGGAGGCTTGAGATACATGTGCCCTGGGCCTCTTTCTTGCTTGTTGGCTCAGCCTGGGCTTTCTCTTTTACATGCTCGATACTTCTAGTGAGTTGTGGCTGCTGGACCAGGCTGCGCCAGTCCCGGTGCCTCTTCCTGCACTGGTGAAGGGTGATGGTGCAATTCCAGAATATCCGCTCGCCAGGCGGTTCATGCCACAGGGATTAGCGCTCGTTATCCCTATTGTCTGCACTTCCCGCAGGAAGCACTGTTTATCTTGCCTATTGAGCTGGGGAGCCTCTGCAGATATATTTAAACTTCCACAAATCGGCACAACAGCCTTTGAGATTCTGGATGCCTCGAGAAGCTCCGTGAAAAGTGGGAAACCTCAAGAAGAAATTGCAGTTTTGCCTTTTGCATCCCTATGCACTTTAGTCCGATGGGGCCAGGCAAATATGATGTTAGGAGCAGGTGGTTCAGCAGGAGGCCAAAGAAACAAAAAAATACTGTAGACACGAGCCTGTCCCGTAGGCAATTTCCCAATGCAGAGCAGCTTTGCTCTTCATTTTGCATGGAAGATTGTGGTCGACGGAAAGGTTTCATTTCATCGTGTCGACAAATGGCTTAATGCACCGATTTCTGTCCAGCTGCAGCAGCACTATTGGCCCTTTAAAGCGATGGAAACCGTTTAGCAGCAGCAAGGGAGAAGCGTTGGGGAGAGCCTGCCTGAAAAAATTGCATGGGCATGTGGAAATGCCCACGTTTCGAAGCAAGAGATTAAGGATAATCAAGCATGACTTTTGGAGCAGGAAACCCAGTTTAAGAGGGTTTGTATTGCAATAAAGAGTTTGGGGGGGAGATAAATTATTTGGCCTTCCCCAGCACCTCCAATAAATTCCCTGAACCACTGTGGAAACTGCCGGGTCTCATTGGTCCAGCCAAAGGTTGCTCCTCTCTGTTGGGGGGCTTGAAAGCTGGAAATGTCACATTAAATATWCCTGGCGGCCACGTACGTGCGTGAGTTGATGCAGTTGCCTCGCAGCCTTGATAGAGATTAGGCACCGCTAGGTCTAAATTGGCTGCGGGAGCTTGATTGCCTCCCCTCCTCTTCTCCCTTGAGCATCTGCATTAGGTAGGAAGCGGAGCTAATTACACGGCCGTGCGCTATTTTTACTCGTAGGGCACGTGCTCCGTGCTGTACGTGGGAGAGACCTGCTCCAAGGGCAAATAGGGCCAGCACGGTGCTGAGTAGTAATTTTTTTAAATATTTATTTATGGGGGGAGGGGATGGGGGGCCCACAGTTGCATGATGGAGGACACCAGGAATTACATCCTGTAGAAGCCAGCCTTCCTAGCTTGCTGGTCTGGGGAATAGCTGTGTTGACCAGTGCTTTGGAGAGGCTCTTGATGGGGCAGGAGTGATTGTGGATGTAGAATCCTACCAGATGTAGGGATGCAGGTGGAAGCAGAGGGCCTGAATCTCCTGTAGTTGTGCTCCTGGACCACAACTGGCTTCTCTCGGAGCTGGGGTGTGCRTGACCAGCCAACCCTATGACCCCGATGATGGGAATCTTTGTAGCCAAATGAGGTTGGGTTGTCTGCATGCGTTAGATACTTTTTATATTTTKGGGGAGTTAATTAATCCAAACAAAGTCGATTTTAATCTAATCGGCGCTTCCTTGTGCCACATCAATCATGGTGCATCAAAGTAAACATCAAAGGGAGAGGCGTGAATGGCTTTGGAGGCAGTGCCAACTGCTTTAGCCAGGTGCATCCCTGGAAGAGCGTCCTGTTCCACGGCCCTTGTCTCTGTTTCTGAGGCTCCTTCCATTTATCTCGGATCTAAGGGGTGCTKCAGAGGTGAGGAAAACAAGATTAACATAAGAATGGCCAGCATGAACAAAATCTCTCTGAACTTTATGCTCCTTTTTTGTTATTATTATTATTTTTTTTCTGTTCTCCCCCGGGCTCCCTCAGATGGCCTCTCCAGCAGGTGCTCTGGAGGAGGATGTAAACTCCATCCAGCCTGTAGTAGATGGGTCTAGCCATGAGCAAGACACGGGCAACTGCGTCCTAACCGGTGCACCTGCAGTCACTTTGCTGGGATCCAGCTTTGATTGCAGCTCCCTACAGAAGTCACTGGAAATGTCCTGTTGTGGTCCTTAATTTTCAAATGATATCCTTGAGACTCTAAAAAAAAAAGTSCTGTTTTGGTTAATTATATATATTTTTTGTATGCTCTTAAGACAGTAATTTTGCTTGTTGGTCCAACAGAGCCAAATCGGGGAGGTGGGAGCTGCTGGGTTCGCTTGGGTAGCACTAGTGTTTGCACTTGTGGATGCTCTGCAAGGAGAGAGATGGATGCTCAGCCCTGCAAGGGAGAACCCTAGTGAAGGGGCAGCTTGAAATGCAGGGATGTTATGACATGCGAACGCCCAGGATCTAAAAATACGACCTTGTTTTCCTGCAGCTGAAGTCGATTTAGGCATCCCTGTTTTGGTTCTTTTTTTTTTTTTTTCCACTGAGTGCAAGGCAGGGCAGCGCGGAGACAGGACTTTGCAGGCTGTRATTTTGCTCTCTGTCCTTCCTCACCCTCCTCCTAAAAGAAATAGGCTGGTAGAAGCTCTGCTTGCCGAAGACATCCCAGACTCCATTGGTCTTTCCCCTGCACATTAGCAAAGGCAAGGGAGAGGCTTTGTTGGATCAGGGTGCATGGAACCCAAGGGTCTTACGGACTGGGTGTCCTCAAACCCATCCTGCCTGCGGGCTCCTGCTGGAGAGGAGTCYCCAAGGTTTGGTTTTGCTGGCCACGATAACCCCTTTCTCACGCTGCTCCTTTCTGTTCTCCTTCCTCGCAGGTAACTGGCCAGCTTCCTTGGATTTCCATGCAGAATCAGGCTCGTTTTAACTAAAAATGGAAACACTGGAGTCAGAATTGACCTGCCCAATCTGCCTGGAGTTGTTTGAAGACCCTCTCTTGCTGCCGTGCGCTCACAGCCTCTGCTTCAGTTGCGCCCATCGTATCCTGGTGTCCAGCTGCTCCTCCAGCGAGTCCATCGAGCCCATCGCCGCCTTCCAGTGCCCCACGTGCCGCTATGTCATCTCCCTCAACCACCGCGGCCTGGAGGGCCTCAAGCGCAACGTGACCCTGCAGAACATCATTGACCGCTTCCAGAAGGCATCCCTGAGCGGCCCCAACTCCCCCAACGAGAGCCGACGGGAGCGGCCGTACCGCCAGAGCCCGACCATGGCCGGTGAACGGATCGCCTGCCAGTTCTGCGAGCAGGACCCACCCCGGGACGCGGTGAAGACGTGCATCACCTGCGAGGTGTCCTACTGCGACCGCTGCCTCCGGGCCACGCACCCCAACAAGAAGCCGTTCACCAGCCACCGGCTGGTGGAGCCCGTGCCCGACGCGCACTTCCGCGGACTCACTTGCCTGGAGCACGAGAACGAGAAAGTGAACATGTACTGTGTGGCCGACGACCAACTCATTTGTGCCTTATGCAAACTGGTGGGCCGCCACCGGGACCACCAAGTGGCATCGCTCAGCGACCGGTTTGAGAAGCTCAAGGTAAGCTCAGAGGGCTTTCAGGTTCTTGGGGACTGTGGTGTCCACGGTGGAGCCTTTGCTGCTCCCCAGCTTGATCAAAGCTTGAGGCTCCAAGCATGAAGGTGGCCATGTGGGGCTGGGAAGGACTCGTAGCCTCATGTCCTGCTCCTGTTTCCATGTGTCCCAGCCCTACGGCAAGGTGGAGCGTGAAGTAGTCAGATGGGAGTGGTGCAATAAGCCCTTGGGCTGTGAGCGAGGGCAAAGTGCCCAGGAGCTTTCTTTTGTAGGAACTGCTGTTGGCTGATGGAGTAGTTTCAGAGCAGGAATTGCTTCCAGATGTCCCAAGCAGCATCTCTCACTTAAGCTGAGCAARCTCTCTGAAACCCAAAAAGCCATGAACTGTGGGGCACTTTGTTGGCTCGCTTGGGTACCAGCAGGGTGAGCTGGGTCTCGTTTGTGTCGTTGCAGCGAAGTTTGAACCACTGTCCTTGGCCGCTGTCTGTGGAGAACCTCTTCTCTACCAGAGCCTTAATGTTGCAATGAAGCAGCAGAAATGGGCAGTCATTTTCCAGCCCCCTTCACTTGAGTACATAGCACATATTGATCCGAGCTGAATTACTGTTCTGATGCTCTTCAGGTTGGCAAGATCAAGCCTCTAGAGATCCCCCTGGAGTATGTTGAAGCTTAATTTTTATGCAGCGCTTGTGCTTGTACTGGATATTGTGTGAACCCGCATGGCTGATATTTGACCTATATAAAGCTAGAAATCCCTCTCCATCCCCTGTGCATTCCACGTGAATCTGCAAAACAATTTCAATTTATTTTCTTCCTTAATATTGAAAAAAATATAGCTGGTCCCATTAGAGCAAATGCTAGTATGACTGTAACTGTGGTTGCGCATTATAACCTTTATAATATGTTTCCAACTTCTTCTTCATGGGTTTTGTTCACCCTTAATCTTCTGGGCTTGTTCTGGCCCAAAAGTGCTTTTCTTGGCTCTTTGTCTTGTTAATGCCTTTGACAAAAATCGATTTGTCTGCTCTCGCATTGTTTTTTTTTTTTTTTTTTTTTTTTTTTTGAGGGCAGAGGAAATATTTCTATCAATCTAACAAAAATACTGACTTTTTCTTATGTGCAGACTAGATGATTGTTTAAAAAAAATCGTCTGTAAAAGTTCTGATGGTGGTAGAAACTGCCACTTGCAGTGCATGGAAAGGCTTGCATAGAAAGCACAGGATGTGTGGTTGCTGGTATGTGACTGCTGTATCTTGAAACCTTGACCTGACAGTTTCATCCTTAAATTTTGCTTCACCTAAGCTCTCCCTATTTTTCCTTTCCTATTAGTCTGTAGCCAGTAGGCCAATTTTTAGTTCAGAACATTCTTTTTCAATGAGGAAACGTCTCAATTAGCAAATTGGAAAGCTTGGAAAGAAACGACCGTGGATGTTTGCATGCAATAAAACCAGAGGATGGGAATGAAAACCCTTTAATGTTTTCCCCCCACTCTTCTGGAATGTGTCGGCTAGCTGGGCAAATTGATCAGAAGACAAAAAAAACCCTCAACCACCTAAATTGTTTCTTCCACTGGCCAAATTTTGCCCATTGCCAAAACACCATTAAAAAAAATATTCACAAGTGATTTTTAAGGAAAAAGGAAACTCTTCCTGGCTTATAATCATTCTTCCTATGGTGCTCGTCTCCCATAGTCCACCTTCAAAGCAGTGGAGCTGTGGTTGAATCCGTGAGATAGAGGGATCACAAGCTGCGATGCTTCTACCTGTATTTTCCCACCTGCAGGTTTTCTACTGGGAAATGCTGCTTTCGTGGGAATGTGTTCTCCACAGTGCTTTGGAGTCTTACTTCTTCCTTTTTCTTTCTTTTTTTCCCACTTAGCTGGCCTCCTTTTGCTTGATCTTAGAAGTATACAAATTCCCACCTGCAAGGGGCCGGTGGCCCCTTGAGGACAGGGTCTCTGCACGGCCAGCAGCCCAGCTGCTCTGTGCTGGATGACTCCACAATAACCTTTCCCGAGTGGAATGCCTTGCCCAATCCAAGGCCGTAAATAGCTAGTTTCTTCCTTGAAGTTGCAGGAGTTTCACCCCCGGGTCCACTCAGTGGAGCCAARAGGGATGAAGATTTTGCTGTCAAGGGATAATCATCTGAGGCACAGCCTTAGGGTACGTGCGACCAGAGCCCTCAGGTGTGGTATTAAGCTTCAATGGACCATAACGGCTTGCAAAGCCCAAAGTCAATCGACCAACCTGCTTCCTTGAAATGCTACCGTGCTCTGGCTTGGGGCAGCTACTTCTGTACATGAGAACTAGGCAGAGTGGATTTTTTTTCTTTTTTTTTACTTTTTTTTTTTTTTTTTCCTGTTCTGCCAGGTATATTTTGCCTGCAAATCTGATGAGTTTAGGAATTGTCTTTATATGTTTCTTTTTTTTTTTTCCCCCTATTACTCTACTATTACTGCAAGAAYTGCACACACTACACATGGAGTATGTGCCTCCAAGCTTTATAGTGAGTGTTTGCAATAGTGTTTTGTGTCTTCCTTCTCCTACAGCCTTGGTCTAAAGCAGACCTCAGCATTGTCCAAACTACTGCCTTCCGAAATACTGTTCAGTAAAACCTGAGATGTGAGCACAGGCGTGACAGTGCCTGCCACGAACCTGAGCCGAGTTGTGTTGGTTTGCAGGCACAGTTCTTGCCGCGCTCGATGATGGTTTTTGCTCTCTCCTTTCATCTTTAAGTGGTTAATCAGTGAGTTATACTGTCTCGAATGCWTGGACATTGAGTAGCTTAATCTCCAGCTTTGATGGCATAGCTAGAGCTAGCTGGATTTCTTTGCTTTTTCTTTTTTTAGATGGAAAATTGTGTTTTCAACCTGGTAACGCCTGTCAAAAGAAGCGTGCTTTCCCCCAGAGAAGTCCCCAGCGGTTCTCACCTATTTCTAGTGGTGGTGCTGTAGTCTCTATTTCTTTCCTCCATCCCTTACCGGTGTCCCAGAGTAACTCTACCAAGCCATCTGCCAGTCCTCCTCCTCCTCGCATGCTTGAATCCCAAATCCCCAGTGAGTCCCTGCAGCCTGGATTCCCCTTCGCGGCGCCGCACTGATTCATCCCCATCATAYTATGCACCACGAAGTATTTTAGGAACCATGTCTAATCCCTTTKAAAAAGTACGATGGCTTTTTTTATTATTATTTTGTGCATCTTTAGCTCAAGCAAGAAGAAATCAGTAAGCACAAGCAGGCTTCCTGCCCCTGCTGCAAGCACGAGCTGGAAAGCTTGCTTGGCTCGCTCTCGGGTGAGCTCACACATGCACCACCATCCCAGGGAGCTGCTTTAAGCTGCACGTAGCTGGCTACGCTGCTGCTCTGAAGTCACTCGCCCCTTGTTGGACCTTTTTCCACCTCCTCATCCCTTCGCTGTGACTTGCAGCCTGGGCGAGAAGATACCTGCATTTCAGAGGAGCACCAAGGAAAAGGAGGTGTTGCCTGGCCACAATGGGGTTCAGAGAACACCACGACCAGCACAATAATGAGCTGGGAGCGTGTCTGGGAGTTTTCTGAAGTTGTAATTACCGGGATTCCCAAAGGAGGCTTGGTGGCTTCCATTTATCCCATTTTCCAGGAGCTGCTGGAGAGGCTCCACATCAAAGGCCGCTGGCTAAGTCACGGCGACGGGAAGCCCGGGCAAAATAACTCTTTGGGTAGCAAAACACTTCATAATAGAGYGGCACTTTCCAGGACCTGTACTTAAGTGCTCCTAGAATTGCAGATAGAGGAGATGAAAAGACTTTATAATATAGAGTTTTGTCCTGCGGATGCTTGGGTTGCGCCTAGGCATGAGGGGATAGCAACGCCAGGGTTACCTGCTCGGGCAGGAGAGCTGAGTTAGGAGCAGCATCGCAGGTAGATGCACGTGGGTGAAAACAGAGGGAAATAGCAAGTTGCTTCGGGACTGCGGGACAGCACATGCCAGTGGCTGGGCTGGGCAAATCTCTCACTCTGGGCTACATCAGGAAACGGGACATACGCAGGGATGGGGTGAGGCCACGGTGTTAACGAGGGCAGGCAATTTCTTGGAGGCATTGCATTTCTTGGGGTTTGCTTTTGGGCATTGCTTTTCTGTTGGGTTTTGGTGTTTGCTCGGCATGATGCATTTTGGAGCATCCTGGTGAAATGTGACCTGGGCTGCCAAGACGTCCACTGAAATATTTATGTGCAATTCTGCACTGACGGTCACCTCTCTTCAACCATGAAAAGCGCTCACCTTTGGCCGCTTCCTGTGTTTTTAAGCGGCGACAGGTAGAGCGAGAAGTGCTCGTTCTCTTCTCCCTCTCTCGACAAGATGAGATCCGCATTAATATTTACCCCAGTGCAGGATTAGTGCCTCTGGGGTTCAAGCTTGCCTGCTAAACCAGACCTTTGAGGGTGGCCCTGCGCCTAAGGAGAGAACCGGGACGTGAACCGCAGCAAATGCCAACTAGCCCTGCAAATTCGGCTTGCTCATTAAGAGAATTGCTCCTGCTCCCAAAAGCTGACAGGAGAGCGTGCGTGATGCTTGCGACAGGTGAGCTTGGCTGTGAGCAGTCCCTGAACCTGGCCTTGATGCTTATTTTCCCTTCCTGCGTGTTCAGAAAGGGTTGAGATGTTGCACGTGGCAACAGCAGGAAGGGCCTTCTCAGGCTAGACTCACTGAAGAGATCAACATGAAAGATGCAATTAAAAATTCATGTAGATTAAGAGCGAAAAAAGGAGGAGAAAAAGCATGACCTAGATAAAGCAAACGCCGAGGAAAGCAGCGCGTTATCAGCCACGTATCATCTTTGCCGATTATAAAAGCAACCCAGCTTGCAACCCGTAATTATGCTGCTCTCGGTGGAGCATTGCCCCGTTGCGGGTGCCGCTCGCTCTGGCAAGCCCGGCGAGAGCACAGCGAGGTCGCCTTGCAGCACACAAATGCAAGACTGGAGCGAGAGGTTTTGGACTAGAAGCTCTTGGCCACATGCACATAAATGCAAGATTGGAGCAAGAGATTTTGGACTAGGAGCTCTTGGCCACATATCCCCGTCAGGGATTTGCGTCGCAAGGAGAAGTATTCAGAGGAAGGGTTTTGCTTTAATGACTTGGCTCCTTTTGCTTTCTCATTGCCGAGGCTCTCAGCAGATTGCTGTGCTAGAAATCCCGGGGAAATATAGGTGCCTTTTGTAACACTTTTATATAAGCTCTTTGCTAAAGGAAGAGCAATCCGCCAGGTAGAAAGCCTATCTTCCGTCTTTCAGAKAGCTGCAGTGACTCTAGTGGATTTATGCAAGTGTGACTGGAAGACAGAAAAATCCCTGTGCTAGACAAATCGCATACAGAAAGTTGCTACTTGTTCCAAGGCTCTTAAGAAAGTGGTAGAGTCGAAAGCATGAGGTGGGGGAAACTTCCATCACGCTGAAATGTAGGACTTCTTTGCCTAGGGACTTTTGAACGTGTTCTCACTTGCGCTGTGTGAGTCACCAAGATTGCTGCTTAATTTATAATTTACTGTAGCGCCATGGGGCTAAACTGAATTTTATGTATTTCTGTATTTCTTGCACACAAGAAAAGGAGTTAGCTTAGAATTAGGGTTGCAATTGGGATTGCTGCAACTCCCACACAAAACATTGGGGAGCATTACCAGAAAAACATGAAAATCTTTAGTTGTGTTCTCGGAGAGCTTGTACATTTGAGCTGCTTTGCTCTTGTAGAGAATGAGATATGCATTTATTAGCTTTCCTCAAGACCAACCTAGAGGGAGAGATTCAAAAATGGMCGAGATGTGGGTCTGAACAGGAGCTCCTTTGACCTGCTTTGGCAAGAGGACATGGCGTTGAGGTTGGAGTTGGGCACGTCCTGCTGCATGACTAGATGCGACAGCGTTGGGATTAGAGGCTAATGTCACTTCTGTGGTTCAAAAATCAAAATCTGTGGCTGCTTCAGGGAAGGCATCAAAATGTAGCCTGGTTTCTGGTGTAACTCYGCATTGATTAGGTTTTCCACCAATGCAGAAAGCATAAATATGTATCACAGAAGACATATAAAGCCCTCGCATTACATGAGATAGGTGAACTAGACTTGAAGTCTGCAGGTGAAGCACGATACCAACCAAATTTTTTTTTTTTAATAAGATGCCACTTATTCATTTAGTTATTTAGTAATTAAAGTCCTTGAAGCAAAATGCCTTCATTTCAGAAAGTCGATGTTAATCTGCTCACCTGGCAGATCATCCGCAAACTCAAGTGCGCAAAAGTGATGAAGCTAATGGTTAAAGATAAGATAAATATCATCGTTATGGGACTTGATAAGCCTAAATTCACTGGGTTTTTTTGTTTGTTTGTTTTTTAATCAGCTATATGAAATCATATGTTCTCAGAAAGCAGTAATTTTAAATAATCCCACATTAAATATTCCATTTTCAGTGGATAGATGCTATCAGCATCAGTTTATTACAATGCACTATATCCCTTCAAGGGAAAAATAGTAACTGGGSAACAAAGAGAAGTTGGCACTGCATCTTTTTATCCCCCAGTAAGCATGGGGTGATGTTGGTTTGGACACCATCACGGGAATATTTGTGTCATGAGCCTGCTGCCTTGAGGTGTTTTGGTGATTTGGAAAATTCCTTTGATCTGCATGTTGGGTGGAGGGAGATGTGTGAAGCCACGGCTTTGGTGCTGKCTACTCTGGAATTAAAAATTCAGACTGATCTGGGTCCTCCCAAAGCCACTGTTTGGAGCTGGAGGAGAGAGAGAGAGAGATGCAGGAACCTCSCCAATGAATCCTCAGAAGTTTTGTGGAGCAGCTCAGCCTTGTAAAACTTGGTCCTGGTCTTAAGGATGTGAATCCCTATTTTAGCAATGCGCCGGTGTGAGGGAAACGTGGCTCATGTGGACCTGGAGTCCCAAGGGTGTTGGGCAGCAGGCTACTCACATCACAGTTGTCACTTTGAGGGACACAGGTGACCTCCCARCCTTCTCTTGCTCCCTGTCCCAGTGGCTTGCAAGACTGGCTTGTTTTAAGCTATGTTCTCCCTTTAGGTCAGTGCTTGTGAAGTGTTTGTGGGGCACCATGTGCAACATCACCCCATGACTTCTACTGTCTTCTTCTGCACTTGGTGTGGTGCCCATCAGACAGATTTATGTGTGAGATCACAGGCTTAGCAGTCAGATTTTCAGCGCTATTTCTGGACAGTGAGAATAATCTCTAAGATCTAAGATGTAATATTTTTTTTCCAGCATAAACAAATCTCTGCCAGGCCTGGAGCTACAACCCTGTAGTTTTTCAAGCCAGTTTATGTTCCCAGCAAACGCTAATCTTTGTTCTATCCATCCCTTGTCTTGTGATTTAACATTTTTTTCCCCTGTCAACAGGTTTGTTAACAAAACAAATGCTTTTATGTTATCTCTTTCTCTGTGGGTGCTTTGAATTTGTGTTCTCTGTTGCAGTTTATACATTTGCATGTAATTCCGCTTTTTCTTTCCCTGCATTCCTACTGTTTCTCTCTGATAGAAGCTCTTGGAGGAAAACTTGGTCTTGCATAGATTTTTTCCTCCCCTAGTGCAGGTACCGCTATTTTCTGAAATAATTGCAGGTTTTATATCCAGTAAGGATGCCTGGCGTTGGGAAGGTGATGCTGCAACATCTGGATGTTGTCTCCTCTTAGCAGAGCCAGATGTTACACTCGGCAGGRGTGCCTGGATCTCGTGGCTGTGCAGCAGAGATCACCGCAGAAGTGACTTGCCCAAGTCTGCAGCACCCTCGCCTATGTGCAAAGAGAAGCAATTAATATTCTGTCCCTCAGTGGATGGCGTTTAATATTCAAGAAATATTGCATTATGGCCGTAATGAATATTCAGAGCGCCAATTAGCATCGTGTGGTTAATTACGCTCTGGGTGAGATACGGTGTGCGCAGCTTTTTTATTAGGTCCCTGCTCAGCTATTCGTGGCGCGTAGGCTCGCTCGGAGAATGTGTCCCAGGAACGGTGGAGATCCTTAARTAATTTGGAGAATCAGCTGTGTGCGCTTTGGCGAGCGTAATATGAATTTCATAGCAGGTTTGAAGTCATGCTCTGAGATGCTGAATATTGCTATTATTATCACATTAGACCCTTAAATAGGTTTACAGGTGTTATTAAGTGATTTTTACCATGATGGTTGACTTTTATTTTTTTTTTAAACTCAATTTGAATATCCTGTCAGTGTGTGCTTGATATGCCCTTTTAGAGGTGTTCGTGTGTTTCCTGATGAAGATCCTGCTGGGATTGGGTGGGAAATAGATCTTGGGACCTGGAGTTAAGAGATGTGTGAGGCTACCTGTTCCTGAAGTGGCTCCTACTTTGGGTTTATTTATTTATTTATTTATTTATTTATTTGTGTGTGTGTGTGTGTGTGTGTGTGTGTGTTTGCTTGCTCCAAAGATCCCATCGTCGGGCAGGTTGTCCAGCCTGCTCTCTTTGGACAGCATGAGCTTTTGGCACGGGTGCTATGAATGAGTGATGATGATGAAAGCCATAGGTTCCCATCATTGCCTAACTGGAGGACATTGCCACCCCTAAAGCACTTCCTCCTGGCTGGATGGCCTGTAGGAAGCCACATCTGAGGCATCCGGAGGGCTCTGCCCTTTCAGAATGTGGCGACTGTATAATGCTCTATAGGATGTATAGAAACTATGCATTTCTATGCTGTAATGGCAAAGATGGAAGCGTCATCATGGGCCACGCAGCCCAGCTGGGTGACAGTGCTGGCTAATTGCTGCGAGTGAGCCGTCACTTGCTGATTCAGCTAGTTAGGCCGTCAGTCCTCCTGACCTGTGCTTCTCCTGTGATTGTGTTTGGCCCTTCCCGACCGGATTAGCGCTGCTGCCCTTCRTTAATGCTAATGGGAATTGCATTCCTGAGCCTCTGGAAGCACTCCGGCTTCCTGCCTGCTTCCCGGAGTCCGGGCTTTGGCAGCGAGACGTGTTTTGAACTTGGCCTTCCCTAGGCGAGGGAGGGGACAGGGGATGGTGYGGGGGACATCAAGGGGATGGCGAGCGCGCGCTCCCCTCGTCGTGCTGGCACTGCTAAGCCCAGCCTGGCTGGGCTCCCAGATGTTGGAGCTGGCTGCCCAGGAGCGAGAGCTCAAGAAGCAAACCTAAACCTGTTCCTGCTGAGCTTACGGTGCCGCCTTCGGAGGCCAGAAGTGTCTGTATGAGCTGAATAACTTGTAGGCTTGAGAGCTGGTGAGCCGAGGCACCTATTTTTAGGGATCGGAGCCCTGCATCCCRACCGCCTTTGCTGCTTGGAGCAAAATGAGTTGCAAATGCGAGGAACAAAAATAACACTGGCAAGCTCCAAGTTGTGGATTAGGTGTCTCTTTTCCGCTCCTGCCCATTGTGTTTCTTTTGATTGGTTTGGGACTTTGTTTTTGCTTTGGGTTGGATCCTGTCCAAAAAAACATTTTTGGTGGCCAGGGCAGTTTTCCATGTGTTGCTAAGAGCAGCCGTGGTAGGGAGGCAGCAGTGTCTTGTCCCATCAGTCTTGTGCAAGCAGTTCTTTGTTAGTCATTCACTATAGACAGACCTCGGACTCCTGGGGTAGAATACACAAAGTGTACAACTGTTGTTACACACCATGGTTTCTCCCTTTTCAACCTCCTGCCCAGGTTGTACAGCTGAAGCTTGCATGGTGTGCACCATGAGTCTTGAAGAGGTTCAATATGAGCATCGTGGCTCTCCACACGAGCAACCAGCATACATCTCCAGCACCTAATGTGGCTTCTGATGCCCCACAGACGTGTGCATGGTGGTCCCTCATTTCTAAAGGCTGCTGGAGCTAAGGGTGTGGGTGCAAAACTGATGCTAGGAAGCTTGTAGAGGTATATATGGCTCCTTAACCTATAGAGAACTATCAAGAGTAATCAACAACATCTCACTGTTTGCTCTAAACACAGCACTTAACTGCGTCCCATGTGAGCCCAACTGCCTGGGTGGAAAAAAGGGGATTTTGGGAGATGGTTTGTCAGGTTGGATTTGTTGGAGGGCAGCTCAGAAGCCCCACCCCTGCTTCCATCTGAAGAGCAACTCGCTGTAAAAGGCCAGACTTCCCTTCATCCTCCCTGYGCCAATATCCCTCCCTTTGGGGAGAGCAAATGTATCCCTCAAAGGAAACATGGTTCTGACAAAGCTTGCTTGCGTTGCTGGCCAACTGGCCGTGGAACAAGAAATGAGGTTTCATGACGGTCCTGTGCTAAATAGATAGATACAGCGTGCTGTCCTGCATTCCTGAGGAGCTGTGTTTCTTTCTGCCAGCGAGAAAGCAGTCCTTAGCYTTTTCCTACAGGCCATTGCTCTGAATTTGGCCAAGTCTGTGTTCACTAACGGGATGTTTCTGAGGGCTGAATACGCCAACTTTATGCCCCAAAAAAGCGCCACAAGTTTCAAGGTGAAATGGGTTGTGATGGGCCAGGATTTGGCCTTTTAGTCCTCAAAACCAGGCTGACGTGCATCTGAATCCTCGTGAGCCTCTGCTTTCCACTCTTCTGAGCATTTCTGGTTTATGGAATAAGCTTGGAAAATGATGTGCAAAAAAAAAGGAGTGGGTCGTGCAGGATGTGTCAAAGCAGTAAGTCCAAAATCTTTGCTTCCTCCTCTACTGGCCTTTAGGGAACCAAACATCTGGCATCAGAAGAGATCCAAGAGCAAACATACAGGACGCCTCTTTTTATTTTATTTATTGTGTTTGCAAAATGAAACTGCTTGTTACAGCCAGTGCAGCCCAGAGTCCTGGCAGTTGTCTGAAACTCGTGGTTGGGTAGGCCCTAAAAATCGAGAGTATTATGCAAAAATGCCCCTGCTTGGCTGTTCTAGCAAGAGGTTAGGTTCTGCGTGAAGCTCCATCAAATTACAGAAAAGGTGTTTTCAAAGGTTGTATTTCAGAATAATGGGACAAAAAATGTTTGCCATATGTAGTTTACAAAGCTGAAGGCTCTTTCTAATCTCTGTTTTTAAAGACTTATCTCTAAATAACTTACCCTAAATTCTCCCATACCATTTAAAAAGGTCTTCTTCTCAGATAACGAGTGTATGGAACCGTTTTATTAAACTTGGATGGAGTTTCAAGGCTTTATTAGGTGTGAAAGTTTAAAGCTGGAAGTTCTCTGATAATATTTGCAGGCATAAAAAGGGGAGAAGGTCTTGAGGAAGTCATAAGCCTTGTAGGGCTATCTTGGGAGCTCTAACTTTTTAGGAGGCTAATAGCAAGGCTAAAACTGCATTTCCTTTATAAGTTCCAATTTCCTTTAACCCACGCCTCACTTCTGACAAAAATATTGTTGTTCTGAGAAACTTCTTAGACTTGGTTCTTCTATAGGAAGCCAAGTCATTTTCAAAAATCGAAAGATGTAGAGATGGTGTCACAGAGAAATAAGCTTGGTTGATGGGGAACGTATTTTAGGAAATCTGTTTGTGACTTAAATGTGCCAGCTTCATTTTGAAAATATGACTCTGCAGCGARGACAAATGCAGAGATTTATTTATGCGTAGCCAGGATATGTAGGTTTAGGTGAGGGGTAGAAATGCAATATAGTTTGCAATATATTCTCCTCCCAGATTCTTCCAGGTACAGGCAGTGGAAATCACAGTAAGTGATAAGAATTGTTATTCAGGTGCTTGCCCAGTGAGGGAGACAAGGGTCTGGTTGATGGTAGTTGCTCTGCTTTGGGCCAAGAGCTGCACCAATTCTGCTTTCAGAGGAAGTGATTTATGTCCCATGACTCCCTGAGCTCTGCTGCCTTGGTCTTTGGGATTGCACATTGGACAAAGTCTACCTTCCATGCTTTGTTGAAGTTGTTGGCAAATCCAACAGTGGGACCAAGGTCTGCCACAGAAGTCACAGGAAGTAGTTAATTCTTTGGGACATTCATATCTCTCAGCTCTGGAAGACATTAGATTTTTCCTAGCACCACGCTTCCCTTTGCATGTGAAGCTCGCAGGTCTTGGCTAAAGCTCTACCTTGGATAATTTGTCCCTTGACCCACTGCCAAACGTATGAGATGCACTGGCTTCCGCAAAGGCCTTCCGAGATCAAAGCAAAGCAAGAGTGACAGGACATATCTTTGCAAGGGTAGATGGGTGCTATGTGAGCTTTGGCCCAAGGAGTTCCCTAGGGGTGAGGAACACGTGGACTGCCGTGTCCCTCACCTCTAAGGAGTGACAATGCAGGAGGTGATTCTTGGTTTTCTCTTTGTGCAGAGCTGTTGGAACAAGAGGCAGTGCCTCATATACAGGTGTGCATTGCTGCTGCCTGGGAGAGCAGGAGATCAGTTGTGCTCTTGTGCCTGCCCATCTCTGCAGTCCACCTGAAGAACAGCTGTGTAAAAACGTGAGCCGGAGCCATTCAAGCAGCTTAAATTGCTTCTTGCAGAGCAGTGGCTGGCTCAGCTTTTTCCGTTGGCTCTGCTTTGATCTGACAAGCGTTTGCGAAGAAAATTAGCTGCAAGGCCTCTGCTTTTGTGAAACATGAGCACTTTGGAGCACAAAACTTGAGCCCCAAGTAGCTGCACTGCGCAGGCCTGCTGTGAGTAGATGTGCTGCACAGAACCTCTCTCTCGTTGCAGTCTCCCCATGCTTGCATTGATTTGCTCCCTTTTGATTGTCCTGCTGAGAATCCTGCTCCTGCTGGCACCGAGGACTAGCATTAGGGATCCTGCCTGAGCTAGGATGCTGGGGTTGAGCTCACCAGATGACCATCTCCTATGACCTCTGTTCTCCTGAAGCCTCCTGCTGCCTTCAAGCATTTTTTGAGTTGGGAGAAGAGTTTAATCCTTGCCAAAGATGAAAGACCTAATTAATTACCAATTCATCAAATTAATCGCTTAGTTAGTCCCTCATCTCCAGATAAGACCCCTCTGTTGTGGTAGCGTGGGCATCCTTCTTCCACATACTGGGCTTCTTTGACCTCTGCCRGGAGCAGCTTGAACTGCATTTGCCCCAAACCAGTTTACTGTAATTCAGCCTCTAACTTTTTGCTTGCCTAAGGCAAACTCTACATTTCCATGCCTCAGTTTCCCATCTTAAGAGCATTGCTGTATCAGATTGGCACTTGAAAGGCAGAAAATCACTGAGAAACTACTACTGAAGGGCAAAACAGTTTCCTGAACTCAGAGTTCAGCTGGCAGAGGGCAGAGCTATTGATTTTTCTTTTATCTTGTTTTTGAAGGAACTTCTCATTTTTATGACTCAACATTATGTGCCATTAATGATTTGCTGTCTCAACTTCTGTTTTAAATCTTGGCTGTTCACCCTTTCAAAGGTTAAGTGCACGAGTGGCAGTGTGCAGGAGCTATTCTGGASAGCAAAACACTTTCCCTCTCTTTGTCCATTTGCTGTCAACTCCAAGAAAAGCAAAGTCAAGACCCAAAGGGGCTTGATTTCTTTTGAAGCCAAAGTGAGAAGGAAAGAGGGCAAGAAAATCCCCCAGAAGCAGAAGCTGGAGCTAAATACCATTCCGTAGCAGATGTAAAACCCTTTGAGTGCAGTTCAGCATGCCAAAAAAATACACCCAGGATGGGCACTGCTTCCCAGGAAGTCTCCAGTGCCTGGGACAGTGTAGTGTGCTGGAAGCTACTTCTTGCTGTGCTTCTTTATTGCAAAAGAGTTTTCACTGCTTTGGCTTTTTATTTTATTTTAAACAGGAAGCAGAGAGAGAAAATTACTGGGCTCCCGCAATCTGTTTGCGGCTCTCTTGGTGCTAGAAGATGACACCAGCTGTGGTGATTTATATATATATATATATATATACATGTGTGTGTGTGTGTGTGTGTGTGTAAAGAATAACCCCAAGCCCACACTAGCAATTAAACATGTCACTTGCTGAGCTCCAGAGTAAATCTTGATAGGCAACACAGGGCTTTTATAGGGGTATTTTGGTCAGTTAAATTGGGTGCGTTGGTCTGTACAGTTTTTGCTCTTAAGAAAATGTTCTGCAGAGATGGCCTGGCAGTGCCTGGGAGTTGCTTTGGCAGCGCTAGTGACAAAGTTCAGAGGTCCCATCCAAGGGAAGCTGCAGGTTTGGCACCCCACATCAGGCACCCGAAGGCACGCAGGGGCATGATGCAGGGTGCTCGGGCAAGCCAGTTCTTCTTGTGCCAACCGAAGTGAAAACTGTGGCAAGCAACTGCTGGCTTGACAATGCTGGAAAGCTYAAGAGCTCTTCAGAGCCATCATTTGCAAAGAGGGTGCCATGCCAGGAAGTAACTGGCCAAGAGTGGCCAGTGTTTGTCTGTACTGTCTCATACACATTTGGCAAGTGGAAAGGTGGAATTTACAGTTCCTCCTCTCTTGAGAGGCACATTTGACTCACCTGACATAACCATTGCAAACTTGGACTGAAGCTGCATTGATCATGCAGGCTATCATGGAAGTCTTACATCCATCACATCTTGCTGGAGGTTGGAGTAATCTTTGGACGCAGGCTTGTTGTGTTTGTCCCGATCGGTTCTCCCTGAACAGGGACTCGGGGAGGTTCTGATCTCCCTCAATCTCTCTCCTGGAGTCATGTCTTTTAGGGTAACAMTGAATGCTGTTACTTGATCCTCAGCTGATCTCTGCTGCTTTGTTGGGGTGCAAAGTGAGCATTAGTGGGATGATGCCCTTGGGTGTCCCAATGCTAGCAACCTTAGCTGTAGCACTTGTGTGTTTTGTCCCTAGTGCAGCCTTGGAGGGATTTGCTGAAGACAAGGACACACAAACTCATGGATGGGTAGGCTCCTCACGTGTCCTTTGAGAGCTAGACCCTCCCCTCTGAAAGTCAATGTGGGTCAGCCTTTCCATTAAGCCCCTGAAATGTCCTGTTTCAGCACATCGGAGCCTGCCCACGCTTCCTTCCCTTCGCCTTCCTGCCATTGCTTTCCACTTYGTGGCCCTCATTTCCATATTTCATCCTTTGCCGCTGCTTCTCACACAAGTCTTGGCACCTCTTCAGCCTGCTGATAACGCACAGCCCCTAGTGAGGTGCTGCAGTCAAGCGCGTCATTGAAATAAATTGTCTCATAAATTATCAACAAAACCGGCTCCTCCGCTCCAACGTGCAGTGGTGTCTTGGGCAAGGAAGCTGAGGGCTTTTAATATTGCAGCACAGGAAAAAGGAGCTGTTCTTATATTCGGCCAGATCCTTGGAAAAGGAAGGGGTGAAGCCAGTGTGGGAATTGCCCTGGGTGTGACCTGTGTCCCCCGTCCCCACTGGGACAAGAGCATGGAAAAGGAGAGAAGTGGTACAGAGAAGTGACTTCTCCCTGTCCTCTGTGCCATCTCCGTGGTCGCTTTTGCTTGAGGGAGAGTAGAGGATTGATTCTGCACTTTAAAATATCGCTTGCCTCTGTGTGTTGCTGGTTCTCAGCAGGGTTTGCCAAGAAACATGTCTGAGCTCAAATCCGTCTTGCCCGCTGGATGGGTTGACATGCTCTTCTGGGAGGAGCGAAGGGCGCAGTCGGAGGAGGATTTGGGTTGGAAGGGCCCTCAGGAGGTTGCTTAGTCCATCCTCCTGCTTGCAACAGCAAGCCCTGCCAGACCAGGGGTTTCCCTGTGATCCCTCCAACTCCTTGTGCTCTGTGTTTGTGGGTTATTTAGTTCCAAAAGACAGTGRTTCCTTTAAATTGAGAAATTTTGACACGTGATGCAGAATTTGCACGTCTCTTCTAGATGGAGAACGTGTCCTGTGGAGAATTCCTGCTTGGACACACGTTTTCTACAAATTTTTATGCCACTTATATCCTTTACCTGTCTAGATTTGACTGGGGAGCAGCGAGGACTRTGGCATCTTTTATTTTAAAGCCTACTGCTTTAATGCAATAACAGGATTGAACCCTCTTCTCCCTGGGGGAAGGACCTCTCCTGCAGGATGCTGCTCTTTAGCCCTTGTCTCTGAATGGTTTTGAAGCAGTGATTTAGTGAAATAATGGGAAAGTCACATTTTTCTTCTCTGCTAGGTGGCCTTTGGTGGCTAGGGCAAGCATTTGGGGTGGTAAATCCTTAGTAGTCCTGGTATATGTCCCCATAGACCCTCTCCAGAGAGTGTTTTTGTAACAGATGGGCTATACATCCCAAGTGCCAGAGCACACAAATCTGGCAGTTTGGGCTTTACATAATGTGCAATATGGTTAAGTGAGTGGGCTGGGAGATTTATGACAAAACATTTTTCATCTATGAATAGGGATGTTTGGGGAAACGCCCTGGCAGGGTCCTCCCGTGCTTGGCTGTTTTCCTCACCCAGGCTCCTGGCCAAGTGGAGGAGACCCCAGGTTTGCTTGGGTCTGTGGTTCCTGCAGTGCAGGAGGGTCTTCCTGATGCAGAACTGGTCCTTTTTGATCTGAAATGGGATAGAGCATRGAGTGTTCCTTAAAACTTCTGCATTTCCTGCTCAGTGTTGCAACTACTGCTTAGCTCCAATGCACCTAGCACAGTAGTGCTTGACCAGGGATCGTCATTGCTTTTGTCATTAAAAAAGAGGTAATGGAGGAGACATGGATGAATGATGTAAAGTTTGGAGGGCAAAGCATGGCAGGAAACATTCAGGGGAAACAAGCAAAGTAAAATGAGATATATAGAATTATTGTAATTAGCATCTACAGATTTTATGAATGGAGAAATGTGATGGTGGTGGACATCTCCACCAGTTAGATGCTCCAGTGTCTTTCCCCTTTTCTCCTTAAGCGAGCATCACTATTCCAAGAACYCAAGTGCCATTGGTTATACTAAGAGAAGCAGAGCAGTCAGGAGCTGTGGAGAAAGAAGGAATCATCTCCCATGGGAATAACAACCCACGCTTGCTGCCAGGCGCTAGAGAGGGGTCATTGAGTTTCATTGACAGGCATTGAGCTGGAGCACAAAGAAAGATAGACCAGAAAAAAAATAAGGGGGCAAGGGGTAGAACGAGCAATAAAAGTGACAGCTTTGGAAAGGATTTAAATCCTAGTTGTGCAAAACTGGGGAGTTTATCTTGCACATTATCCGTGGCCAAGCTTTTTTCAACCTTGAGTGATTCTTCTTGGGCAAGCGGAAAGATGTCTTACACCTAGCGAGTTATTTAGTGTTCGATTAGTTCCTTTTTAGAATGTTGTAAAGCATTTCAGGTTGAAAATAAAAATTCAGCGCTGATTGCTTCTGGTTTCAAAGGCTGTGGCAAGGCCTTCTACAAAAGATGTGTGTTTGCAGACGTGCTTGCCAGCATGGATATTAGCGGTGTCAGAGGGAACAAGAAGTTCCCCTTAGCAAAGATTAGCTTTTAAAGAAAGATGAGGGGAAGGGGAGAAAAAAAAACAGGAAAAAAAAAAAAAAGGAAAAAAAGCACAAAATCCTAGATAAAGGTTTTCTGAGCAAGCCTCTTTGTGGAGGTCCCTGCCAGGAAGATCAATGAGGTTGTTTTATTATTGTGCCTCGACACTGCTAAATTATGAAGGAGTCTTTTGAGCTGCTGGTTAGCGTGCGGGGAAGGAGAGCTGCCGCGGCGAGCGGGAGGAGGGCTGCGTGCCTGCCTGCTCTGCGGTGCTGAAGGAGGCAGGGAGCCTCTTTCCCTCGCCCGTGCTTTGTTATAATCCTCCCTAGTCCTGCTGAGGATGGTGGCTTGGGTCCCTCAGATCAAGATAGGGGGGCCTTTGCATTCCAGCTGCTTAACGCGGGAGAGGAACATGGGCCAACGTGAGGCTGGGATGACTTGTGGCGTTCGTTTTGTTTTTGTTTTTTTCTTTATTATTATTATTATTATTATTATTATTATGTATTTCTGGTGGGCTGGTGTATTTTGGAAAGCCCATCCTATGGGCAGCAGAGGCTACATGAGAACCTCCCCATTCTTTTCCCAGGAAGCATGTGGAGAGGTTGGGATGTTATCCTGAAGCTCCAGCGCTGACTCAAATCCACTGCAAAGGCTGCAAAAGACATAGAAGGCAAAGAAAAGAGTGCCCACAATGGGTTTATTTATTTTTCTGAAAGTCTCCGGATTTTTTCACCGGTCTCATGACTTGCTTGGGTTCTGACTCATAAGGTTTGAATGCTGGGGCCTTGGCAGCCTCGTAAATCTGCAAGCACAGATGAGCAAAATGATGGGTTTGCATAAACCCGGGATCTGGGGATCTGCTCTGTCTGSTGGAGCTGGGCTTGGTTTCCCAAAGCCCGGTCTGCCTGCGGGTACCGAGCTGAAGGATGCTGCACTCCACATCCCCAGCTCGCTGAAGAGACACCTGGTGCAGCCAAAACTCTTTGGAGACTGAGCCATGGCCTCATGCAAGCTTGGAGGCACTTGTGTTTTTCCATAAGAATAGAGAAAGTGCTCTGTTAACTTCAATTTGTCTGCAGGAAGGGCTCCTTTGAGTTTTCTAGGGAAATAACTGAAATTTTAGGGCTCTTCCTGTACTTTCCGTCTCTCACTATGAGAAATGGCTGGACCGTTTTTGTGCTTTTTTTRTTTTCCTGAGAAAGCAAGGAAGAACGATGGCAGCTTTATGCTTCCCCAGGAAAGCTCCGAGCCAATTTTAAAGCAGCTGAAACAGGTCTTGGCATGATGAGAMGTCCTTGCGCTTGCCTTGGAGGCTCTAGCAGTTCCTCCCCTCTGCATTTTCCAGATGTTGTAATGCTCTGAACAAACTTTCTTGGTTGAATTTTGTCCTTTCGCTGCATGGTGGCCTCCAGAAAGGCTTCAGCAAAGCACACTGGGTCACTCAGGAGCTGTAGGGGAATCAGAAGCATCTCTCTGGTTCCCCARTTCCCAGCGGTTGGAGAGAATGGGTGATGCAGCTTCCTGGTGTTCTTAGGAGTTTCCAGGAATTTTTTCTTTGTTTTTACTGCCAAAGATAGCAACCAGGGGGCCGGGCAGACAGAAGGAATGGGATTTTCCTGTGCTTTCGGCTGCACAAGGAGTTAAAGCGTTCTTGCCCTGCTGCAGTCAGTGCGTTTACCCCGCGGCGGAGGCTGTACCGGTGCGCGCTTATCGCACCATCTCCGTCTCTGGCGTTAAGCGTCTCGCTGTGCCTTAAACACAAGCAGCAGAGGAGCCCAAATCAGCCCCATCCTGGGCAGCTGCCTGCTGCCTTGTATCTGCTTCCAAGAGAAACCCGTGGCTCTGTCTGCGTCTCGGCGCTTTGGCAGGGTTTGCAGCTCGCCCCCGCTCCGCTCGGCCAACGCCACGGATGGGAGCGTGGGGGAGAAACCCGGAGTCTCTCAGCCTTTCTCACGGCCTCCGTGTTTCCTCTGTACGCAACCAGGTGCTGGGATTGTGGCATCGGTGCACTGGGATGTCCCGGCCAAACCAGCAGTGTAGCTTGGGGCGGGATAAGGAGAGAACTTAGGCTGAGTTCCTTGTGTATCYGCAGAAAACCAGATCCTGCACTCTAGGGTGGAGGGGACGCAATATCCCAGTCTCTCACTTGCTTCCTGCTCTCCGTCCAGGCTAGGGTAGTTGAGAGGCCACTGGAGCAGTCCCAGTGCCCCCTTCCCTGCGGCAGGGAATAAGACCAGCCCTTTCTCTTAACGAAGCAGCCTAGTGGCAAGAGGCAACTGCACATTAGATGTTAAGGCTCCTGCAGGGCACGTTGCACTTAATCGTCCCTGTTTGTCACTGTCTTCCTACCCTTGCGCAGCTGGAGCRGATGGGTGCTCCAGGAATATCCCCACCATCCCTTAGGTCCCTTCTGCCCCAAGCGTTGTGGTCCTGGCCCTGTCTTCTGGGTCATCAAGGGGTAATCAATGCCTTCCTAAATTGGAAGATCTATGGCAAGGAACCCATTCACGCTTCGTTCCTGGTCTTGGAAGCCTTTTGCTGTTGTCTCTTGCAGCCCCAATGCCAGAGTGCTGCCAAACAGTGGTGTGGTTTGAGGGCTGTCTTTGAGAAGCCGCTACCGATGTTTTGTGACAATTAATCTCACTATTTATATCAGTATAATTAGCAACGTTATTAATATTATCGAGGCACCACAGTGCTAATTATATGTCTGCTTAACATGTACTATCAGTGCTGTTTAAAATCCAGTGTAATTCTGCTTGACATTATCCCTACCATTAGCGTTATTTGTTGTATGCTGCGGAGAGTAATTTGATGCATCTAATCACTACAATCCCAATTCTGCACGTGGGGACCATTTGCTGAAGCTTTGGAGCGCGATGCCACCAAGTGGTGCAACTTTCCTAGGGATCTTCCCTGGAGAAGTTCTCCCCTTCATCTCCTGCCCCAACAGCTCTTGGAAAGGAGAGGGAGCCCAGGAGAGTCCTGCCAAAAGCTGGAGCTTGGGCTTTGCTCTGGCTTCTGTAGGAAGTTCTCCACATTTTTGGTGGCCCCATCCCTCCCACGGCCTGTGTTGTGGAGCTGTGCATGCAGACGCTCCCCGGCCTTGCAGTAGCTGAGAGGGAAGAAAAAAAGAAAATTAAATGCACACAGGATTTACAGCAATGGGGAATTTGAGCCCAGCTGCTATCGCGTTTGATCCTCGCGTTTGATCCTCGGAGCTGGGAGCGGAGTTTTTTGAGGACAGAATGGGAGTGGGAAGGCACTTAATAGCAGGCTCAGTACTTCGTTATCRTTCGTTTGCAGCAGTTTCGCTGCCCTCTCTCCGGCACGAGATGCTGAAAGAGGGGAAGGCTTCATAACTTGAAAGGGGGCTGCATCTGCTTGGAGCCAGACGAGTAAATATTTAAACAGCTTTGGCAAGTGCCCTGTGCTGCGATGAGCTCTAAAATATTGAAGCAGCTTTGTTGAGCACCCCGCTATGGGATGAGCTGTAACCTGTCGTGGGTGGGTTTAACCCAATTCTGGCACTTCTGACCACCAAGCTCTTTGCTAAGAGATGCTGGTGCGAATTAGTGGGTCCCTTCTGTCCCAGAGATGGCTCCAATCTCTGCTTTTAATGCATCATCCCATGCTGYCTGTGTAAGTAGCCTTTCTCTAGCTAGAGGGGTACGTCACCCCATAGAGTGTCTGGGGTGAGGTTTTGATCCAGTCRTAGGTTTTCAGAGACTCTCTGCAGATTTAGGTCCGTCTTCCRAAGTTCCATGTGGAGGGAGCTGCATGCTTGGGGAATGAAGGGAGGCTTCAGGCCTGATGGGCTCTCCTTGTATCACAGCCCTTTTCCATGGCAGGGTTGGGACTACGGAAGCTTGGATGAGATACAATGGGAGATCCCATCCAAGCCGTCGCTGACATCTTTGATTACTCCAGAAATACTGTGTTATGGCAGGTGGTGCCTGGGCCAGAGCAGTCCTTTGTTGTTGCRTGAGAAGAGAAAATCAGTGGCCTTCACCGTGACCTTCTCCTTCCCCTTGTCCAAGGAAGTTTCTCCATGAACTCTTCCACTCCATGTGAACCTCCATTTCTCCCCATCCTTGGCTSTGGAGAAATAGGCCTCCTCTTGCCTTCCTCACACTGTCCTGCTTCTTAGTCTTGGGTCTTGTGATAAGACTCTTTGGAGCTGGGGAACAAGTGGGAATGGTGGAAAATAAGCCAAGGTGGATTTGACAACCCACAGTATTTCCACAGGCTGTCTTTTGCCTGGCTGTTTACTCCAAATAGCAATGTTGCTGCTATGTCACTGTGTTGCTGCCAAGTCCTTGGGGTGCTGTAAAGGCCCCAATGGCAGCACTAAAGCCGCAGAGGCTTGAGGAAGAGGCAGTCTGGAGGGAGAGGAGCTATTTGAAGGCATCATTTATGCATTTTATTGCTGAATAATATTTCAGATTAAAATCAGACTCAGCGCTATTTTGGCATAGTAAACTCTGAGATGTGGTTGTAAGACAAGTCAAGCTCCCCTTGACTTGCTTTCTCCCCTCCTCAGTTGTCACGGAGCTCTGATGCTATATCTGATCTCTGCCAAATTCAATACATTTTTCTGCAATAATTTGAAATGCAGAAGCCTAAGCTCCACTTTCAAGCTAATTTTGTATTTGTAATTCAAAACGTATCTCACTGTTGTCTGGGCTCGAGTTCCACTTCTAATTCATTTTGTGCATTTCCCATAGAGTTTTTGAGAAGCTGAATCTAAATATTTGTAGGCWGAGCAGGCAGAGAGAAGAGGGGCTTTACAGATACCTGTTTTGAAAATTTTTGTTACTTTTTTGGCCTGAAGAATCAAGTGTGGGAGGGGAGCTAGAAATTGAATGAAACAATTAACAATTCTTGGGTAAAACCCTTAGTTATCCATTGAAAATCACAAAGTATCTTTTTGTTGTTTAGCCGGGACCACATGTTCCTCTCTCTGAGTCTCCCATGATTTTTCCCTAGGACTTTTGTAAACTTGCTGTTGAGTGAATGCTCATTGAATTTCAGCCTGTCATTGCTGCAACAGAGGGTTGATTGTTGAGTTAGTGCAAAAGTGAATTTGCCTACATATTTGCCCAATGACAAATTTCCCCTTTGTATCCCAACATTGAGTGTTTAAGCTCTTTAGATGATTTCATTCGCTTGGAAAGGCTGTCAAGAACTTTTAAGACTCGAGCCATACACTGCACTTTGTGTTGCAAATGGCCCGCTGGATGATTTCATAGGTTCTTGGGGTGCATCAGACAGCCTTTTTGGCTGACAGACCCCGTTTAAAATGTGGACAAGAGCCTATACAGTACACTAGGAGTTTATATACTTAGTTTCCACCAAGAGATTTGGGCCCAGGGTAGAATAGCTTGGGAGTGGAGGTAGCAAAATGGTTAGAATCCACAGAGTGAAGTTTACTGGAGACCCATTTTTTTTTCCATTTGGTCCTATCTAGGCTTGAACTCAGTAGGAATAGACTCCTGAGTGATGCTAAATGAGGTTCCTTTGCATTGACTGTAGTGGGTTTTCACCTGTCTTGCCTTCCTTTTTTGGGCAGAGAAACTTCTAAAGACAGCTTTTATGTCACTCTTTGTCTAAGGTGCTCATATTTGTTCTTCATCCTTCAGWCTTTTCCTCCATGAGGATATACATATTTATGGGAATTAAGCTGTGATTCCTATCTTCCATATTTTGAATGAAGATTTGCTCCCTTTCAGCTTCAAAGCCAATGGTAATATGGTGTTACTTGCTTCAATCCCACTCCTGTTTCATGTCTGCAATAGCCCTTCTTCTGTTGTCAGACAGAATGGGCTTGCTAACAAGGCAAGGTCTGCTTGCTCGTGGCCTGATCTCTTCTTGAGCTGGGTTGGTAGCTGTGTCCTCTACTTATTCTTTTCCATTCAGAAAGGCTCCTGGCTCATCTTACCTCCGAACACTCTATGCTCTGATTTCTAATCCTTTTTCCATGTTTGAAGTCATAAATCTGCATTATAGTCTGTGGTTTGTTGAAAGTCACTAGACAATTTTTGCCTTCTAAGGGTTGTGTGTGTTACTCTTACCTAACCTTGAACTGGACATGGGACTTGTTTCTGCCTCGTTTGTTTTATGCGATGTGGCTGCTGTAGCCATCCAGATACAGGAACATTCTTCCCCTTGCTTAGGTCTTGAAGACCCTAGGAGACGTAGCACATCTTGCAAATTAGAATACACACTAGCAGCCAGCCCTGAACTCTTTCYAGAATTTCCTATGCTCTTGAGGCCAGATTCTTAAAACCACTTCTGTAAGTCCCTGTGCTGCTTTCTGCACCTGAAATACCYTGTTAAGGTCTATTATCAGCTGAGTGAGCAAGGGCAGGGGTTGCCCTTGCCCTCAGTTGCCCTTGGAGAGTGGGGAGAGCTACAGTGAAGATGGCAKGTAGTAAATCATTTGGTTTTGAAGCATGCACCTTTTTGCTAGTGAAAAGCTTTTGCTTTTTGCTTTTCAAGAAGCAAAGAGAAATTTGAAAAGGCCTCCGATTTTCTTAATTTTAAATTGTTTTGAATATTTTTCCCTTTCCTGGCCTGGCGTCACATTCGTGGAGATGTTTGCATCCGAGCCAATTGACCGGATGTCCTTTCTCATCAGTGGAGAGAAAAATGCTGCTGGAGCCCAGTTTGTTTAACCCCTTTTAATGTCTCCCATCAAGAAGTTTATCTTTTATTAAGTCATCTGCTTCTTGCCATTAGAAGTTTGAGAAGCTCAAGTACTCTGCTCRGCCATAGAGGTTATATGCTAACTGCCTACGTCTCATCAAGCGATTCCTGTCCTCTCCTCCTGCTAAAATGGGTCAGAGTTTAGACAAAGTTTTGTTTCAGGCTGCAGAAAGTATTTGATTCCACCCAGCTTTCTCTCATGCTCCCTTTTCAAGAACACAGTCCTTGTAGAGCATCACATGCAGGGCTTTCAGCATCGGTGCCAAGGCTCCTTGCGCTTTCTGTCACGTTGTCCTGAAAGGATGATAAACTTAGCTAACCCTGATAAAAAAGAAGAGCAGCAGGAAGCTTCAAAGGGGTTTTAAGTTCCTCGTGCTCATGTGGAAGGTATAAATGGAACTTGGCTAGAGCTCAAGGCTGCTTTTCTAAGGATGTACGTAGGAGACAAGGTGTCCAGCAGGGACCAGCCCTGCAGCTGCATCCATATTGTGTCCTAACCCTTGCCCTGGAATTCAGCAGGTAGGATTAGATCTGAAGAAGCTCTAGACACCCTGGTATCTTCAGCTGCTGGTGATGGTGACCACAGGGCACCCAAAAATGGCCTCTCTGGACCTCCTATTACAGTTTTGAAGTAAGTCAGTAGAAATTATAATAAAGGAAACTCCTGGAAAAATAAGGCAATGTGTGGAATGACGGAAATTTTTTCCTCCCTTTTGGTCTTTTTAAAGGAATGAATAAAAATAATGAAAAATGCACAAACAAGCTCACAACTTGCCACAGCGAGGGAATTTCGACATCAAATGAAACAAATTTAATAAGATGTCTGAAAATCACATTCTTTTAGGTTGAAAAGCACACAGCTTGCACTAGGGAATAAAATCTCAGAGTATTTAAATAGGACAGCTCAAACAACCAGATAATGATTAGATGGCTTCAGGAATAAGAACTGGCTTGTCACAGACAGGATGAATTTAATAAAATATTTAAACAATTTTCAACAGTGCTGTGATGATAGAGAAAACCGTGATAATATCCAATAATAGAAGACTGGCTTTGAAAAGATTAAAGGATGTAAATACCGAAGGACCTAAATAAGCTTATGCAGTATTGTTGTGTAAGCATTCGTTAAGTGAGCCCCGCAGTGACTCCTTAGATCCTCTTTATAGATGAATGGATTTAGGATGGAAGGAGCCATCTGGTTAACACCAGGACTGGAATAAGAGCTGCAGTCCAAATTGTCTTGTCTCCTGTCCTCTCAGACCTTTTTGGGGAGTGTGGCTGTTCTCTGAGTGACATTCGATGAAGAATCAGTCAACACAAATGTGGCACTTTGAGCACCAGCTTCCTTGTTCGTTGACTTGAGGAGATGATGCACCAGGTCTGTTTTCATCGTGACTAACAGGCAGCAATTATCCCTCCCATGAGATCAGTCTTGGGCAACCAGGCAAAGGGGAGCATTGCTTCTAGTTAGGCCTGGAARGATTACAGCAGCAGGCACATAGGTTCTTGTAGGTGCCCTGTCAGCCACCTTATTCCTCCATAGATTGGAAAGAGGTGTCCTAACAAGATCTTCCCCATGATGCCACAGTTGGAGGGTCCTTAATGAAGGATCCAGAAGAGATATCGCTCAAAGCGTTGATGTGCTTCCTCCTTGGAGAACTGCATTGACTTCTTGTTGGCATAAAAGGAAATTGCCTGCATCTGGAGTTTATTTGGTGGAAGTAAGAAAACTGAGCTCTTCTTTGGGCAGTTCATGATTTTTGAGTCCAGCTCACAAGGACATAACAAAAGATCATTTGATCCTGGGTGTCTTGTAATGACTTACGAGAAGTTATGAGGACGGATGCCAGGTGGCTTGATTTGGCCTTAGTCTCTTTTTACCTAGGAAAACGGGTCAATGTTCCTTGCCAGAGAACAGTTTGTTCCTTAGCTTATGTGCTTAGGTGGATGGACTCCAGCAGCCAAAGCTAGTTGAACACAGCCATTCCTCAGAACACAGCCATTCCTCATCTCTCTGTAGCAATGAGGACAACTCACTGTAGTTGTGAGGAAAGTCAAGGACTTGTGGATKTTAGGGTTCTTGCAGCATGTCTTTGCTCAAAGGAAGCAAAGTCCCTGTGTCTGTAGTACCAAAGGGACTGAAAAAGCATATGGAGAATATAAGTTCTAGAGAAGCACACCAAGCAGCCAGACACTGGGACTTGCCAACAGGATGCTGTAGACCAAACTTGTACCAAACCAGGAGTTTTGGAGAAATCACAGTGTTTAAGTATTCGAATGCAATGAGGATGAACTAATGTTCAGATGCATTTCCATATGTGACAGCGAGAAGACAAGCCAAAGGTCTGGCTGTTAGACACATTCACAGGACAGGGCTGCAAGAGTGTAGGGAGCTTCCTGAAAATGTGTCGGCTTGATTGCATAGCTTGAAACTGCAGGCGTTGGAGAGAGTTGCCACCTCACTTGGCAGAAGCAGCTTATGATAGTGACCTTGGTGGCGGGGAGCAGGAAGGAAGGAAGGGAGGGGGCAGGAAAGCGGACAGGAAACAGTCACACTGAACCACAGGCATTTCTGGCGGTTGTGGAAAGGTGGTTGACCCACGGCCGGAGGTGGTTCCCAACCGCTGAGTCACATTAAAAGGGGGCTTAAATAGACACTTTCCTATTGTGATTTTTTTTTCAATGCTTTGGTCGTGACAGGAATGCCTGTTGGCAGAGGGAAAAGAGGAGGTCTTGGCAATGCCATCACATTTTGGAGGGAAGGTGCCCAGGGCTTGCTTTGGAGCCTCTTGGTCAGGCTTATCCTGGATTGTTCTCATTGATAAGATGACTCTTCCAGTAGCATCCAGGCCCTAGAGATAGGAAAGGTAGTTATGGTCCTGATATTGGATGTATCTCGGGGTCTTGGGACAAGCAGCACCTCTGTGTGTGATAGTAGAGGTAGGTTGTGGACAGCATGTTGAAAGAAGCACAGTGGCCGCTGCAGATGCAACGGGCCACCAGGCATGCTGGGGAGCAGCAGAGACTGGGGAGAGTGAAGAGACCCATGTGAGGGGAGGACACTCAACAAACTCTGGGCATGTTCAGGCGTCTGGCCACAATCCCAAGCATTTCTCCTCAGCACCTCATTATGGTGTCCCAGGGACAGATCCTGTGTGGAAGGAGTTCTTGGAAGACTGAAGAGCCAGGGCTGTACTTTTGGCTTTCCCCAGCCTAAGAATCCTTAACCCCAGGGGTCACCTCGCTTGCTTGGAGAGCAAGGTGATGTAACCCAGCCAAACTGCAGGGTTGAATTAAAAATAGTCAAGGAAAATGTTCCTGTGGTTCTTCAGTCTTGTGTGCGTACCCTCTGGCAGGAGCAACGTGGGATTAAAATGCCTAGGGAGGGTAAATGCTGGCTATTGTTTACATTTCTTAAAGGTGCCCGTGGCTTTTCTATGTCTTCCAGACTGTTTTTTGGCAAAAAAGAAATAGCAAGGCCAGATCCATAAAACATTAGCACTGCGCAGCAGAGCTTTTCTGGGCTTTAGCACAGGAGAATCTGGGAATGGTATCAAAGCAAAAGCAAAAACCTATATGTGCTGAACGCCCTTGTCTCTCTCCTCCTCCTCTTCTGGCTCCGCCTGTTTGCACCCTTTGGCTATGTCTGCTYCTGGGGCTCCCTTGGTTCCCCTTGGATGATTTTGGCTTTCTTCCCAGTGTTCATTTTAGAGACTGAGTGTGCAGGTCAAGCCGGGCTGAAGACTCCTCCTAGCAAGGTCTCAGCTGCTCAGAGCCCTGCAGGAAGGTGGTAGCTTCCTTGGGCTGCCTGGGAAGAAGCTATGGGGCTGGCTCTGCAGCAAGCCACCCAGCTGGACCTTCTCAAGGACCACCGGAGCTTGCCAGAAGAATGCAACATACTTTGAGGACAGGACTTTGTTGCCAGCAACCATCATGGAAAAAACGCTGGATGTTCTTATAAACCAAGAGAGAGGCAAGATTTCCTAGCAGATTTGCAGGACAGAGGTGGCCACACGTGTCTTTCGCTGGCTCTTCCTTGGGAAGGTTTGAATCTATCTTGCCACTGTTGCAAGCTGACAGCGTTGCAAGCCTGCGTGAGCAAAAATACGACATATCCTTAATTTTAAGGGCCTGCTTGTTGCAATTGCAAGATTTTCCAGCTGCCAGTGGTCATGAACCACATCTGTGGAAATTGAACGTGATTACTATAATTTGCCTTGCGAGCAATGTCTTCTGCAGTTTCCATTCCCTCCCTCTTGCTACCTCTCCCTTCCCGCCTCCAACCTGCCAAGAAAACGGAGCTTGAGTGCTGCAGCGGGAGGAATGGAATTTCCTGGAAAGGATCAACAAGCCTCATCTCATCACGGCGTCCTTGCTGCTGCAGAGGAGCCTTTTGCATTAAGGAGTCTCATGTCTGACATGTCCTGGAAGCTTCTTGTGTTGGTTTCTAGCATGGATGTGTGCAAGATGAAGAAGAAAAAAATAGGAGGCTGTTGTGCCTGAGGATCATGGCTGGGCTGGATTGCAGATACCCACATCTCATTGTCGTAGAAATCTCACAGTGAAGAAGATGGAGCAGGTGGCCAGGACACCTTGGACCATAGCAGAGTCTTCTGCAGCTGCAAGCGAGCTGGGACTGAGTCCCTTCTGTCAAGCAGACATGAGAAAGAGGAATAAATAACCCATTGCTGTTTCAGTACTTTAGCAAACTTCCATCCAGGCCCATCTGCTCTCATTAGACTGTTGGTTAATTAAATGCCCGAGCTGCTGGGAAGCTGCCGTGTTTGCAGTGGGGTCCTGCCAAGTGCTGGATCCCTATGCAAAAACATGGCCAGTTGGGGCAGAGAGGAATTGCCTTGCAAGCCGGGAGGGACTGGTGTCTTTAGGGAGGTGAGACATGAGAGGAGTTTGCTCTCCCTAATCAGCTCTAGCAGGATGAGTTCAAGCAGCGCTGATTAACTCAGCCCAAAAGAAGATGCTGGGAAAAAGCTAATAAAGCTCAAATCCAATATGTGCTAATTAGCTGGTGGCACAACAAACAGAGCTGTGGTTTTTGCATTCATTTATCCCTGTTTATTTTCTTTTTTTCTTTTTTTTTTTTTCCGCTGAAGTGGAATCTGGAAGCAGCCGTTAGCTGCAGTATGCGCTAATGCCGCCTGCTTTGACATGTGATGTCTTGGAGCTCTGATTTCGGAGTCTTCCTCGCAGCTCACTCCCCTTCAGAGCGCTTGGGGTTTGCGGTACACCCGGAGGTTCCTTCATCTTCCTCCTCCTCTCCCCTCTGGCAGCTTGTGGAAGGTGACAGGATATGGAAGAGGACAGGATGAAGAGCCCCAGTGCTCCAGCATGGGGATTAGAGGACTTTGCTTGAGGACTGAATGCGGTGGGTTCAAGCAGATAGATGCATCCCTCCCTGCAACACTCCTGGTGATTTGACCCTCAGAAATAAATTCAGAGAAGCTCCCGATTGCTGTGGCTGGCAAAGGGAGAGGCGCGTGAGCATGACAGGTGGCAGCAGGAGTGACTTTTTAAAATTAAGGCAAGGCAAATAGCTGTCTTACCATATTTCCTCGGGGTTGTTTTTGTAAGCCAGTTTTCTGAGAGGTGAGAGTTCATTCCAAGCTCCCGGAGGGATGTGCAGCTCCCAGCACTGATGGGTGCATTAGTCACTCTATCACCTTGGTTTGGAGCATGGCATGGAGGTGGCTTTGCTGGCCTCGTGCTGACAGTCCCAAGCTCCTGCCCCCCAGGAGCTTCAACTCCTCACCCAGGGCGTTGTGCCTGGAGAAGGCAGCCCAAGATGCCCACAGCAGGCAGGGCAGGAGGCCCTTGTGGTGCCAGCTCATGGGTGCCCAGCTGGTTTGGATTCAGGGGTCTGCATGTGCGTGCGTGTTTATCCATACACATGTGTTTTGTGTTTGCAGGGTGGGTGGAGGAGGCACGGGGCCTGTGCGCCCTTTATATAAAGCAATTATAAACGAACAAGAGCAACAACATGAAATAGAAGCCTTAAATGAATCACTACATGTAAACACTCCCCAGTTTTGGCTGTCTTTGCACGAAGAGAAACATGGAAAGTCAGGCTTGCAGTAAAGCAAATCCAAGTGACTTCCTTGCATGCCTTCTGCCAGGATCATCCAGGGGTGATCCCTTGCTTTTCCCATCAGAGCATCAGTGGACTTCTGTGCTTCAAAGAGCGCAGCTCGGCGCTTGTGCCCTCTCCCTCCCACTTATGCCTTCCGTGAACATGAAAGCAGCTCCGCTGCAATTTCAAAGCTGCAGCATCAGTCACCATGAGGAAGATAATTAGCACGTTAAACGTTCCATGCTTTCGTCAGATTGTGTTTAATAACCCTGAGCTGGAAGCAGAGTTGGTGGCAAGAACGGTTAGCAGCACGRGTGTGCAAAGCGCTTGCAACTTAATGAAAGCTCTGGGAGTTTCTTGGGCTACTGAAGTCCACAGAAGACACCACAGGGATGCTCTTTCAGCCCCAAAGCTTAAAATATTAATGGGATATCATTTCCATGACAAGCGTTGCAACAGGTAGCAAGCACTTTGTCCTAAAACATTTGCTGTTAGCGGAATCACATATTTTAATGGAAATGCAGTGTCGCTTGAATTATTGATACCAACAAATATAAGTCCACTGTGTGTCCACAGATACCAAGATCTTTTTTTAAGCTGCACCAAGCTCTGCTCCATTGTCTTCACCCCCAGCAATATTGCATAAATGGACATTTAGCATAAGAAGCAGAGCTGGGAAGCTGCTCGCAGGCTGCTCTGCTTCACACGAGGGGTTACATGTTGCAACCTGCAAGGGTCTGCAAACTGTGCTTGAATCTCCTCTCCTCTACTCAGTTGGGTGCTTCTCTCCTTTTCCTGAAGAAGGAGCTCACCAAAAGTGCTCTGTGCACTCAGTTGTCTTTTTCTTCTGCTTGTGCTTCTCATTTGATGGAGAGGTTGTGCATTTTTCCCTCACACACTTTTGGACACTGAGCCCACAACCTTCTCCTAGGAGGCCTTTATCTCCATAGCCAGCAGAGGATGAGGAGGGGAGAGTAGGCATGGAAAATAGAAGCTATTCATTGCTATCAAAGAGAATTTCTGGCTGGAAGTTGAAGTAGAATAGCTTTTTCTATCGGTATAAAAAGGTGGGATGTGTTGGGAGAGAATCATAGAATCATAGAATGCTTAAGGTTAGAAGGGACCTCACAGGTCACGAAGTCCAACCTCTCTGCTCACGCAGGGTCACCTAGAGCACGTGGCACAGGGCTGCGTCCAAGCGAGGTATTTATAGACACTGATCAGGTCCCCTCTCAGCCTTCTCTTCTCCAGGCTGAACAGGCCCAGCTCTCTCAGCCTTTGTTCCAGGCCCTGATCATCCTCACAGCCCTGTGCTGGACTCTCTCCAGCAGCTCCAYGTCCCTCTTGTACTGGGGAGCCCAGAACTGGACATTGCACGTGGGGACACCAGGCCAAGCAGATCTGTGGCCACTCCATTCCGTTCTTCACACGCTCCTGACCCTCACAGCAGACAAGGCAATCAGTTTGTTTTGAATAACAGGAAACTGCTCTATCCAGGAATATGTTTTACTTTGCTGGAAAGCTGTAACGTCTGGCCCAAACAGAAAAGCATAAGGGGAAAAAAAAAAAACCCAAAAAACAAGGAAAAACACAGGATTTAAGACTAATAAATGAAATAATCAAACTGGCATCCCACGCTTCCAGATCCATACACTATTCTAAACCAGATCCTCTCTTCATATCACTACAATTCAATACTTGATTTGAARGACGCATTTAGGGATTGTCCTCCCATAGAGGATAGTAAACAATATCTAACTTTTGAATGGGCACAAGAGGAGGGAGGGAAAAGGACAACAAAAATTGACACGTCCTCCCACAAGGATACACTGAGGCACTGCTCCTATTCAGAAAAGCCTTGCAGCCATCCTACTCCCAATGTTTACCCTCGGTCGTACTCCGATGTTTACCCTCGGTGCTACTCCGATGTTTACCCTCGGTCGTACTGTGTTGCTAGCCTTGACTGTCTGGAAAGCACCCATCACCAGGAGAAATTCTGTGTTTGTAGGAGGAATGAGAGGAAATGTGGGTTTGAGACTTGATAGCTTGAGAAAATTAAATGCTGTTGATATTTTTCCTGGTGCCCATAAAGTTTTCCGGGAAAATTGGGAGATCCGCAGCTTTCCTGCAGCAGCAGTAAAACCTTTGTGGCTTCCCCAGGTGCCTGCCAAACAGAGCAGCAAGGGCCCAAGCAGAAGAACGGGCAGGCACCCACCCTCTTCTCCCTGGCTGTTGATGTCCACAGCAAGACTGCAGAGTCCAAAGGCTCCCCCATTCTCTTGCATTTTGCTGCCCACCCTAGGTCATCACTGAGCTGAGCAAGAGGACGACATGAATTTTAGGGAGATGTCCAACCTGGTGTCTTCTTCTTCTAGACAAAGCTCTAGGTCTCAGCCCTGCACCCACAAGCATAAGAAGAAACAGCTCTCAAGAAGCTCAAAGGCCTTTGCCTGATGGTTTTGATGGTTTTGTTCCCCTGGGCAAAATGGTGTCCTTTGTTGATGACCAGTTGGTTATAATCCTCTGATTTTGCTAGTCTTACACTTTCTGTCCTTAACGCCGTTTTCTCTCTCTCTCCCATTTCTGTTCTCGCAGCAAACCCTGGAGACGAATCTCACCAACCTGGTTAAACGTAACAGCGAGCTGGAAAATCAGATGGCCAAGCTGATACAGATCTGCCAGCAAGTGGAGGTTGGTGAGAGCAATGTTTTCCGGGGAAATGTCTGGGTGTGACGGGGTAGGTCTTGGAGCACAGGGAAACTCCACCTTCTAGCAAACGCTCTCTATCACAAAGGTGTTATGGGACAGGGTGTCAGAAGACGGCCCAGGGATTGTCATGGGAGTAGATGTGCCACGTCATGGTGGAGAGATGTGTGGGAGAGCTCCCATGTCCTTTCTATGGAGACTGCCTTGGAGCAAAGATGGGAGTGGGGGGGATCATCAACACCAACGGKTTGATTACACAAGTGTGTTCCTCAGACCTTTGTTATAAAAGGAAAGGCTTCCAGCTATTGCCTCCGGCCATGTCTTCCCATTTGCCTGTGTAAATTGGTGGTATTTTGCTATTTAATTTAGTGGTAGCCATGTCATGACCCCTGGGGAGAGCCTCTCTAATCCTGTTCTTCTGGGAGCCTTTCCACTGTCTATGAAGTGACCCTTGAAACAGCGAGTCACAGGCGGGGGCTGGACAAGATCACTGCCTGTCAACGCTCAAGGCACACTGTCACACTCATGACAGATATCTGTCTCACCTAATCCTAAATGTTTGACAGAGACGTTGCACTTTTCCCAGGAGATCGGGAACTTCATGCTGCTTGGTGCCAGGAGGTTTTTCTGGACCAAAATCCAATTTAAATCTCTCTTGCTGTGTCTAGACCAGTGGCTCTCCGTTCTGTCCTGTCCACCATAGATAGAGGCAAATGGTTGTTTTGCTCTTCCCTCCAGTAGCCTGTGCTGTGCTTGCAGGTGGAGCTCTTTTTAATTCCTCTGTCAGCTAGATTGACTCCTTTTTGTCTACGTCTTGCTTGAGGTGCAGGGCTCTGCTGATTCTCCAGCCAGTGCAATGCTCTGCTGTTCTTCCCTTCGTCCAAATTATACAGTTGGCCTCCCTGCATCCTTCTTGCTCTCAGAAAGACTGTGATTGCAATCTCCCCTGCTCCGGCATCTGCTTTCTGTAGCAGAACAGCTCTCAGACTTAAGCCAGCAGCRAGTAGGAAAGGCTTTGTATTGGGGATTACAGGAACACATCAGGGGAAGGGAGAGGATCGCCTTTAATCTCGTGGAAGAAAGGGACTCAGATGACCCTGCTGCTTTGACCACTCCATCTAAGAAACTCCTCGTGCTCRCAATGTGCAATCAGGCATCTCTTGTTTGCATTTCCAAGGGAAACGTTTTCCAGCAGATTGACACTGCTTCTTGGCAGTGGCTCCGGAGCCGGCAGTTCATGGCAATGAGCAATCACGAAAACTGTTGGAGAGGAAGAAGGCAGCTAATACCTCAGTGTTGTTCCAAAGCACCTACCAGTTAATAGGGAGTTAATTTGCAGCTTCGTCTACTGAAGTGATACATGGAGAGAAGTTCTGGTAATTTAGTTTCTTATTAACAGGCTGCCAATTTTCATGCCTTGTGCACAAAGCCAGCAGCAGTGATGCAGCGTGCAACTGCCTTACGTTAAGTCTTCTCCAGTGAAGCACATGGAGATGTTTCTGTGCTGGGGAGCTGCCTGTTCATCTTCACTCTCCGTCTCTTAGAAAGGGCTTGGTGCTCTGGGGYCAAGAATAATTTGGGCAGTTTGAAAGTGAATACAGGGGGATAAACAGCAAGCAGCTGTTTTGCAGGCAATGTTAGGAGGAGGAGGCCGGACGTCCCTTGCAGAACCCTGGTGACACTCACTACTGTTCAGTTTTTATAGGTCATACAATGAGTCCAAGGCCCTGCTGGGAGTGGAGCAGGGACATATCTGGGTATGTCAGCGCCTTCAGTCCGTGGAAGGTGGTCATCTTGGGGATTTATATTTAGAACCAGTTGTAGGCTTTTCATGTTCAGCAGTTTCAGCCATGCGGTAGGGAAGTGACAGGACTTCAGACTTGTGCTCTATCCCCATGTGAGCTCTGCGCCAGAGCATGAATGCTGGCAGAGCTGAAATTCCTTGCTCTGGGTAAGGTTTCTGATTGAGATTTAATTTAACTCAGAGCCCAGGAGTTTTGCACAACAAGACAGGTTGGAAGGGTAGCATGGTGCCTGCTAAAGGACTCCCACCCCYGGATTTGTTCCTCCTCTCCCTTACAGCAGATTTTTGAGATTTTTTGAGATTATCCACTATTTTTTCTCGGCGGAGTTATCTTTGCAGACCTCCATCAGCTGTCTCCCCACTTCGGTTACATAATCTGCTCAGCAGCTTTTAAAAAAAGATCTTTATGAATCTCCATTTAACCCTGGGTTGGCCTCCAACCCCTCCTTTGCTTTCCAAGTGTGTGTAAAGCCTGGATGGAGGTGGCCAGGAAAACAAGGCTAGAGGAAGCTACGATGCAGCAATGCTACATGGCATTGCTAGCCCAGCTGGCCTGTAGCCCTTTTGTTGAGACTTTACCATGATAAATCACTGGCTGACTGTGGTCTTTGCAGCCCTGCTCTGACCTCCTGGGCAGAGCTAGAGCTCAGTCTGGAGGACCACAGGAACCTTGCCAGGGAAAGCCATTGCTTGTCACTCAGCATGAGCTGCAAGAGCCCCTAGAACTGCCAAGCTTGAAGTCAAGCGAGTTACCTTCTAACAGTGTCAACAATGTCACCTTCTGCTGTTCGTGGCTAGGTGAATACAGCCATGCACGAGGCCAAGCTGATGGAGGAGTGCGATGAGCTCATGGAGATCATCCGCCAGCGCAAGCAAGTCATCGCTGTCAAGATTAAAGAGACGAAGGTAAGGATGGACCGCTCGTGAGTGCAGAAGCTCACTGGGTTATGCACGTGTGCACGAGGGCTTGTCTGTGTCCCCATCCGTGGTGACCTTTCCTCCCACACCATGGGGCAACTGCAGCCTGGGGTGCTGGGATGTGACAGCAGCGTGTAAAGGACACAGCTGTACACTGAGTGTTGCCTTTCCACCATATGGAATGGCTTCAGACAGCCGCCAGTGAGCACACCTTCCCRTCCCTGCCACCCAGACTGCTGGGTGGGTCACAGTGTCCCACRCTGCTGTTGTCCCCAGGGCTCCTCTGCTGAGGACACATCCGTATTAGAAGGGTCATGGCTGGAGGAGGGAAGGCGCTCTGATTAGCATGCTGAATTGGTGTGGTTGCTTGCATCGGTCCAGAGAGCTTCCTCAGGGGTTTTATAGCACTGTGGGGTTAATATAATAATGTTGAATTAATATTGAAAGGCCATCTTAGGCCTTTACTGCAGATAAAACCGCATGTTCTGCATTGCAGCTTAGCCCCAAGTTGGATTTTCTAAAAGTCTGAGGTGTTTGGACCCTTTCTGCAGCACTTCCAGGTGTTCTGGCTTTTCTCAGTAGTTTCCATTCAGTGGAGGAGAGACTCAACGGATCAGCTGTAATTCTTAAATTATAGCATGTGTTAAGGCCAAGTGAGCTCAGAATTGCTCTTAACGCTGCTGGGGCTTCAACCTTTCGCTCTGTTATTGTAGAGTCTCCTTGCGACTATAAAGCGGGACTCCATCCCGGTCCAAGTGGCTCCCGAGGGAGTTTATAGTATGTGTGCGCAAGCCGTTCTCCATCCTCATGGAGCGTGAACGTGCACCAAGCCCCAGCTGAACGTATCCATCCCAGCACATTAAGTCAGAGGACTCTTCCTACTTGGAGCATCATCACCCCAAATATAGATTTATTCACAGKGTGACACTCGGATTCCTGCACCCTCGGCAGGAGCAGCAGCTGCAACGTGAACGTGGTTTTAGCGTCGCCGCTTAGGAAAACATGCCTTATGTAACGGTGCCGTCTGCTGGTCCATCTGCCTGTCTGCTCCTTGCTTCCTCCCCTCTCCCCCAAACATCTTTGGACCCTGTTGTCCCATTTCAGCCACACCAGGCAATGGGCTGGACTTCTCAGCGATGTTGCTTGCCTACAGATTTCATGAGAATTGGCAACTGGGGAGAGAAGCAAGGTCCTGGCTGGTGCCCAGCAAGGGAAAGAGATGCTGAGATGCTTATAAATCTTCAGCCCTGCGAGCCGGTAACCTTGTGCACATACMGCTTCAAGCCCAACACCGGACCTGGAGAAGGATGTTGGGAATGTGGCAGGAAGCGAGACGTACCAGGGAGAAAAAGGGTAGATGGGCGAATTCAGGGGGTGCAGGGCAGAGTCCTTAGGGTTTGGTGATCCCAGCAGGTGGGGTTCCACTTTACAACCTAAGCCAACGCAAAAGGGCAGGGGATGATACTTAAAAGTGCAGCGGATGATGCGGAAGTGCAGCCAGGCCAGACCTTTTGGAAACAGTACCAGCATGGGGAGGCCTGGAGCTGGTGAGATTGGGCTGGAGAGGATGATGTGCCACTTTGCTGGCACCCATGCAGTCACCCCATGCTGCCAGAGCTGGTTCTGCTGAGGCTGAAGGAGCACAGCTCTGTGTTGCACTCCAACCTCTTGTGTTTGCTGCGAGCTRCTCAGAAGCAAAACAAGGAACAGGACATCGGGATAAGCACCGAGGAGTTTCTCCATCYTCACAGCAGCGAAACACCTAGGAGCAACCCTTTCCAAGTGAGAACCTTTCCTAGGAGCCCCAACCTCAAACATTTGACAATRTAAAGCCCTCAAGGCTTTGTTCTGCCCTTGTGTGGGTTTAATCAGGATGAAGCTCTCTAGCATCCCAGGAGTGTGGGAGAGAGCTGAGTGGAAAGGATGCCCTCCTGCCCCTGGGCTTCACAGAAGCTCTGCAGATAAGTCTCTTTCCRTTTTCTCATTTAGAGACAAAAATGTATTGGGGATCCAGATGGAAATAGCCCTTGTCGTGGCTGTGTCACACAGGATGTGTGCTTGGGAACCTTTAGAAATTTGCTGGATGTGTCTTTGGAAACCCACCAAAGGCTGGATACAGCCTGCTTTGCAGAGAGCATCTCTTTGACATTTTTCCCTATCAAGTGCAGCTATGTACAGCTAGATCACAGCAATGTGGTCGCATCATCCCAGAGTGCCATAAATCAGTAGCTGTAATTGACAGCAGCATTAGTGCTCCTTGCCTTTCCCATGCAGCAAAACATTTCTGCTAATCTTAGGTACTTACCTTTAGCCAGGGGCAGAATCCGTCTGGCTGTCAGCTTTGTACTGTTTTCTCTAGCTGGTCCATGACACTCGAATGTCCTCCTGGTTCCCCTTCTTTCCTGTYGTTCATCCAAACTGACATCCTCTTGCTCACTAATGGGTTTGTTCAGAGCAATGCTCTGCTGCCCTGTAAACTAGGAAGCAAGGAAAACAGGAGAGGGAAAAGGCAAARGGTATGGATGGACCCATGGCATGGTTTTGGGTACAGTGTTCCTGGCTTTACTCATCTGTATCTTCCCCAATAAGTTAGACATGACCTGTGCTCTTTGGATGGCTGCTTCAAGATATTGCTGGCTGTARCATGTGTGCCCTGAACCCTGCTCTTCTGACTGCAGCCCTGGCTTTGCAGCACGATGGACAGGGATGATCCAGGCCACGAGGAGCCAAGGGCATCATGCCCTGTGCAGGCTGAAACTCCAGTGCCTGGGAGCCAGTGTGTACTTTGGAAAAGGGACTTCTCGCAGGCCCCGCTTATACAGGCTCATAATGCAGCCCGCAAGGTGAGGGAATTGAATGAAAAATCATGGGATTGTCAAAATCAAGTGAGCGGGTCTTTTCAAGGGCTTTCCTGCTTCTCAGCYTCATCAGGTCACATTCTTATAGGTTTTTGCTGTGCCAAGGAGAGAACTGAAGCATACCTGGAAAATGACAGCAGACTTCCTGATGCAATCACTCCACTCCAGGAGCTGAGGCTTTCAAAAATAATGCATGATAAAGTGATGAGCCCCTGGTGCTGGTGGCRTGGTAGTTATGGTAAGGGATGCATCTCCACCTGGATACTCTTCTTGGGGAGGACAAAGCACAGCAGGGCAGCGTGGTGCAATTACATTCATTTCCATTTACAGCAAGAAGCAGATGTGGGATCACAGGGAGACCGAGCTTTCTGCCCTCCTTTCCCAGGAAGAGGCAAGGAGAGTTGATATTTAGGACCAGTTTTTACTTACTTAAGGGACAGATACTCCCACATTTGTGGTTCTGGCTGCAGAAGCCATCTCCCYGTGGACAGAGCTGGTACGGCTGACAGGCTCTCAACGCTGGAGCTCAGCTCCTCCCCAGCTTGCAATGGTATTTGGAGCCTCTTACCTCAAAAGACACATGCCACCCATGTCCCACTAGCCAACTAGTGCTGGCTTTAGGCAAACTGAGCACAGCAGCCGGCTCTGACAACCTGCTGAGCATTCAGCTATGTGTGCAGACCTAACTAGCACCCCGGTTAAGCCAGCACGAGTCCATGCAGCTGCCCCATTGCCTGCTAGGCAGCACCACAGGGAGATGTGCATGGTGGCAGTGGAGTAAAATAAGGTTTAGCAGGAGTGTATTGGGTATGTGGCAGCTTGTCAGGCCCTGGGAGGAGTGCTTATGAATTCACCATGCACTTTCTGCTGCTGTAATTGAAGCTACACGTGAGCTTGAATGTGAGAAGTCAACAGTGAGTCACAGCCTGCGACTCTCTGCTGCAGTGGAAGCCGGCGGAGTGCTGCGAGGCTGTTATTGATAGTGCACTTACTGCAGCCCTCAGTAATAGTAGCAAATCTGTCGTAAATCACAGTGCCACATGGCACAACGGGCGCTACCTGCTTCATCTGCTCGTGCTGCTGTTCGCTCCTGCCTCCAGCTCCCTGTGTGCACGTTTCTGAGCATCTGGGAGTTGTCAAAAYGCTGGTGGGGAGTGGGGTCAAAGCTATTAAACCACTGAGACCTGCAGGAGATCATTGTAGGAAAAAGCACAAGTGTGTTTCCACCATCCTCACCAGTGACATCTTCTCCATGCCATCTCTTAATGCTCTGGGGACCCAGTGGGACAGGTGAGGGGACAGCTGGGGGTGCACTTAGCAGAGAGTTTCCATCTGTGCAAACTCCTTGACCTGCATTCAACGTGTGTAGGTGGCTGAGACTCAACCAAGATTAGTGTCAAGTGTCAGCCTCAGGAGAGCAACCAAAAAGAAAGAGGTGGCAGACGATAYCTGGACCTGCCACTTGCCAGATGGTCCCTCAGTCTCTGCATGGCACCTGAGATCTTGTCCTGGTGTTTGAGTCCTGCTTCTGGACCAATGTTTGTCCTTTTCCTTTGGGACACAGAGAACATCATACCTTGACCCTTGGTACGACTGACCATCATTTGCCAACCCAAATTTGGCTCCAGGTCAGTTTATTGAGGAATATGTTTCGGCTCTACTTGACTCACGGCACTCGTTGGGTTCATCTGTTGGTTCTTCTGCCTTGGTTCAGTCTATTTTGAGCTCTTGCAAAAGTGCTAAGGGAACTGATGGGAGGAAGCTCAGTTTCCTAGACCGGTGCAAGGGAGAGCAGAGCTGTGGTGTCAGGAAGGGGGATTAGCCTCATATTTAAATGTAAGAGTGCTGACAGTGCTGATGCCTTAAAAGAGCTGCTCAAGTATTCCCCTTGTCAGCTCCGAAAGCTGCTGGCTCCTGTTTCTTGTCAGATTTTCCCACTGTGGACAGGGGTTTCGGATTGACAGCGTGTTCCAGGACAGTGGCGGTGTGCGAGGAGCTGCCAAGTGAGAAGCCCTGTGAGCTGCTGTCACGGGGGCTTGGCAGGGCTCGCAAAATGTCCCGCTCTTCAGTTAAAACGGGAAAGAAGAAAATCATTTTGGGGTATGCTGCTTCAAATATTCACAGTTCTGGCTTCTGGAAGATGTTTGCTCCTCCTCTGGGTACCTGCAGGCTCCTTCCCTGCAGGCACGCACGCCAGGGTGCATCCAGGAACAGGGCAGCTATATATATATTTTGTTAGCAATTGCCAAGTTGCCCTCTCCTGAGATGGCTTTCCGGATATAGAATTGCTTCCAGCTTGGCCATTCATGGGATTGCGATTGCACTCATGCACTTCCTTCCTTCTGGTGCCCATGTAGGACCCAGGAATGCCCGCTGAATCAAAATATTGTSTCTGGCACCGGCCAAGCATCAGACAGCAAGAGATTTGTGTTTGCTGCTGGAAGCGAGCTGCACTAAGGGAGAAGCATCTGTGAAGCTCTGCGCTTCTCCGTCTTACATAACACCAGGAATAGCTCGATTGCTCAATTTTGTTTTCAGTCTGGGAGGAGGAGGAGTGTTTGTGTGTATTGCCAGGATAAGAGCTTGTCATTACACTTATCTACAAACTGACTTTCATTCTTCCCTATCCTGGCTKCTTGGAGCATTTGGGAGTTTTAGGGGGAATAGCCACCACCTGAGTCACGTCCTAAGTGGCCTTTCACCTAAGCTCCTCCTGAGCTTGCTACCTACTTGTTCAGCTCAGTGTTGCCCCAAATGAGAGYGTGGAGATTTACCCTAAGAAATAGCATTTGTTCTGGTTGCTTTGCTCTCCTCATTGCTGCTGAGTTCCGCTATTTTGCAGAAGGCAAGGAGATGCCATCAAACGTTTCTTCCTTCGTGGCTTGCTCAGCACAGTCTTAAGCCAGCCGTGAATATCTTTCAGGGAGTCTTATGGAGATTCAGGGATGGTTTTCCCAACATCCTTCATCTCCCATTTTCTACACAAGCTGGGCCACATCTGAGTTTCCACCAGGCGCATCAGGGATGGTGGGGTTGCCATCCTTGCCCTGAGCACCAGGTTGTGCAGGGACTCATGTGAACCCTGTATGATCCAGAGCAGAGCCCGTTCGTGCCACATACCCCTATTTTTAGAGGCAAGTTGTTGCGTGGGCTTGYTTTTCAGCTCAGTGGCAGGGACACTGTCTGTGTTGTGGGCAGCTCACCCTGTCCCACCTTCCTGCAGCCCATGATTGCAAAATGATCTGTGGTGGGAAGGTGACATTTTCCAGCCACAAGTCTGAGCTCTGCTCTTGCTAAACTTTTCCCTGGGGCTCTGCTGACTGTAATCAAAAWTTAACATGGAAAGTGTGCTGGTGCTCCCTCTCCAGAGAGAGCCTTTGGAGACATTCCTGCGCAGTTCCTCTGCTTCCCCCATCCACTGAGCAGCTCTTGAGCTCGCAGGGTTTCACCTTGGATCTTCAAGCTCTGCCTGTTATGTGCCCTGGGGCTGCCTGAGCCCAGGGCTCCTTGCACATCTCTGCAAGCAAATTTCTGAGTATTTTCATCTCCTTCTGCTCCTCTCCCAGGTGATGAAGCTGAGGAAATTGGCCCAGCAAGTCGCTAACTGCCGACAGTGTCTGGAGCGCTCCACAGTCCTCATAAATCAGGCCGAGCATATCCTGAAGGAGAACGACCACGCGCGATTCCTGCAGACAGCCAGGAACGTGGCCGAGAGGTAGGCTCCTGACACAGCACCAGTTTTAATTCTGGTGGCACCTGGGAAATAGGTGACAGCATCTCTTGGCCCAGCCTTAAGGACTTGTCTTCTGCAAACAGCACCCGACTCCTTTGGGTCACTCCCAAGGATAGAGCCCCCAAACTCTCTGGGAATGTGTCCCAGCACCGTGCCACCCTCATGAGCTTCCCTTCGTGGGGCTACCCAACCCCACAGCACAGCTTGGGGCATCCCCTTCCAGTCCAATGCCTGACCCCACTCAGCATYGTTTGACTCTGCCACCTTCATGCTGGTCCTTCAAGTAGCTGTCACTGCTGCCAGTTCCCCCTTCATGTCCCCTCTGCGTACCCCCRTATGGATCCATGTTCCCAGCTCCTACTGATTTTAGCAGCCTCTGACAAACCTGTATATTGATGGTCCCTCTTTTTTTTTTGCCTTGCAGGGTCGCCATGGCAACTGCATCCTCGCAAGTTCTGATACCCGATATCAATTTTAATGATGCCTTTGAAAACTTTGCGTTAGATTTTTCCAGAGAGAAGAAGCTGCTGGAGGGGCTGGATTACCTCACGGGTATGTGCGCAGGCCAGCTCCCCGCCACGGGCACCGGCAGCATCCTTCCCTGCACCTTGCAGAGGGATCAGGAGGGTGTTGGGAAGCAAACTGGCTTGCCAGTCGTTCTCCCCTGTTAAACTTATGCATATAGCTGGTCTAGCCCTCCTAGGGCTGCACAGCATCTTTATTACCCTCTATGAGAAACAAGGACTTTTCCAGGAGTAAGATGGAAAATTTCAAGAAATTAGGAATAGGCTTAACACCAGTAAGGACAAGGGAGGGCTCTTCTTGGGCTCATTTATCTGGCCCAGGCGAGGTGATGTTTTGACAGGAGCTGCCCAGCTTGTTTKTGCTGCTGTCTGCTGTAAAATCAAAGGCAGGAACACAAGCTCTGAGGAAACTAGGGCATCATTACTTACATAAATCTGATTTTCTTCGTGTTTACGTGGGTAAGCGTAGAATGGATGAGAAATGAAAAGAGAAAAAAAAAAAAAAAGAAAAAAAAAAGGCAGCTCTGTCCGAAGCATTTCTTGCTTGTATGTGAAAAGCGTTATTAAAATGTGTGACTTGTGATCTCCTGCAGCACCTAACCCTCCGTCCGTGCGCGAGGAGCTTTGCACCGCCTCCCATGACACAATTACGGTTCACTGGATATCGGAGGATGAGTTCAGTGTCAGCTCCTACGAGCTCCAGTACACCATCTTCACTGGCCAAGCCAACTTCATCAGTAAGTCTTTGCTCAACGGCTCTCTAAGGGGAACCACGGTCCGATTTGGGAAGAAGGAGGTCTTTGAGGAATAACCCACTTCTCCCAGGACCTTCTCTTCTTCAAGGCTTCACTAGCACCCTTGGCTTCTCCTTGTYCCTCAGTGCTTCAGTCTCAGTCATCTTGGGGATCTCAATGGGGTTCACTGCAGTGTGTCCATTCCTGTTTGGGTCTGGAGAGCTCACAGATGGATGCAGTGCTGAGATGTGGTGTCTCCTGTGTTGTGATGAAGAGAGAAATCTCTTCTCTCAACCCCCTGGCTAACAAAGCCCAGTGTATAGGGCAGAGTTGTCCATCCTAAACAGATTTTAGGGGAGGAAACTATAAGAGAGGTCCTCTGAGGACACCTCTGAAGGCTCTAATCTAAATGATGGAGGAGGCAAGAGGTGCTCTGAAGTACAGTTTGTTAACCCTGTGCTGGAGGTCCATAATCAAATCATTTCACACCACATTCAGCATCTGGCTATCATCATCTCAATGAAGCATCTGTCAYGTTAGAGGATCTCGTCTGTCTTGTAGTTGGTCATGAAGGAAACTACCCAAATTGGTGTTACTTGCAACCCATTCACATTGCTCCCAGGGGTCATAGAGACAGATCAGAGCTGGCTGCTCTGCAGGCTGTGGGCTAAAAAGGAAGCGTGATTTATTTGTCCTTCATAGCAATGGCAATACTAAGAAAAGTCTCCAGGTACTTCTTCCTGAAAAATCTCCCTTGCCTAATTATTCTTCCACACCAGCACAAATGTGCTTGCCAGAAATGGGATTAGAGAAATGATGAGAGCTCTTGCCAAGTCGTATGTGTTAGTGCCTAATGATTTAGGAAGTGCTGTGGTCAAAGAGCAAGGAATTAGCTGCTGAGRTTGCAGCATCCATCTTCTCATTATGGGGCGTTATGGGACCTGTCTTGGTCAGCATACTTTCTTTCCAAGTTTAGTTCATGTTATGCAACAGGACAGCTTAGAAGAGCTCTGTAAGGCTGAACCTGCCCCCAGGCCAGTCATGAAATCAAGACAGCAACGTCTCAGGTGCAAATTCCATCCTGGATATGTGCTATAAGATCAAAATAGAGTAGTTGGCACCACCGTCCATCCAGGCAGGACATTTTCAGCCTCAATGGGTCTGTTCCACCCAACACTTCTGATGTGGTTTTGTGTTTTTGACACTGAGCAGAGATGCCTTTCGCAGGACCTAGACTTGTGTTGTCACTGGCGCTATTTCTTGGAGCAATTATTCCTAAAAAGGAACCATTTCCTTTTTACTACAAGGGATATTTTAATGGTGCATTTAACAGCTTGTTCCACCGTCTTCRGAGGGAGGTGATCTGATCCAGAGACTTCCTCACAATTTATGGCTGGTTATTTCCAAGGCCCCCTCTGGAGGCGTGATGTGTGTTCAAACAGAGCAGGCAGGAGAAAGAAAGGTTGTGATTATAACGACTTTAGAGAGACACACTCTTCCCTAATCCTGATGTCTGAGTAGGATGGATAATATCAGGAATAAATGCCAGACAGAGAAGGAAAAAAAAAAAAAAAAAAGAAAAAAAAAGGAAGCACAGTAGAAAATTAGAGGAAGACAAAACTGCTCAGGGAGTGTAATTTTGCCTTGGGGATGTGGCTGTGAAGATCAGAAGCTAACAGCAAGGGTTGTCCTCATCCCTTAGCATGGGGCTGAGAAGCATGTGGCTGCAGTCTGGGACTGGGAAGCATGTGGCTGCAGTCACAAATCTGGTCCAGACTCAAAGGAGAAGTCCTTGGAGAGTCTCAGGTGCCCATCCTTGAGCCCATGTGGCTGCAGTCACGAATCTGGTCCAGACTCAAAGGAGAAGTCCTTGGAGAGTCTCAGGTGCCCATCCTTGAGCCCAGCCACGCTGGAGCAACCAAGGCCTTGTGTCCTGCATGGGCACAGCTGGCAGAGGGCACCGAATCTCCCCTTTGGGACCTCAGCAAAGGCTGAAGTCCAGGTCTCCTCAAAGACATCCATGTGGGATGCATCTTACCACCACTCATCATCACCTTATTGCCCTTCATGAGCTTCACCTTGGTTTAGCAGAAGACTCCGTGCCCCACGGCAAAGAGGAGCCAGGAATATTTAAGGCAGCTGCTCTCAGCGCTGCACCATGCTGGGCCAAACACGATCTGACAGTGCAGAACAGTATGAGGCAAAGCAAATCCGAGCTGTTCAAATCCATGTGGAGCCACTCGGATGCTAAAAGCAGTTGTAGCTCCCCTTTCAAAGTGGTGCCTCTGACAGTAGGGCTGGASTTGTGCTCTAATATTAGCCAGGCAGAATTCAGCAGACATCGTGAATCTGCTGAAGGCTTTACAGATGAAACGGGCCCAGAATTGCCTGGGGATTCAAACTTGACAAATATGCCAAATGTCTGTTTAATTTCCTCCCCCCTCCTGGAAAAAAAATGATCAAAACAGACCAAGGCTCTGATCTTTTTAACACCATCGATTATTGTTCCGGAGAGCTGGTGAGCGGCAGGTTGCAAAAGCCGAGGCTCAAACCTGTGACTTCCCCCAAGGACAGAGGTGCCACATCTGCAGCCGCTATTTCCTTTTTCTCCTTCCTCACCGTCATGAGGGCTTATTTTGAAAAGAAAAAGCTGACCTGATTGTAATCATGGAAAAGAACTCCGATTTCCGCAGAGGTGTAGTTAATATGGGAAAAGCATTGCAGTCATAGTGCTAAGGGCTATTTACCAGACTCAGAAGCAGTGATTTATTTTGTTAGGCTCCCAGTGAATCCCCCAGGTGTCAAAAATATGTATTTTTGTCAGCTTTTCTAACAGTACTTTTTTTCCCCCAAATTTGAGGGGTTTTGCATACTAAAAAAAAGTTAGTGTATCAGCTCCAAGAGAAACATTGTATTTCAATATGATGAAAAACATGAAAATTTTAACAGAAGAACTAAAATGTATCTTCCAGCTTGTCTGTTTTGAAGTTAGGCTTCAAAAAAAAAAGCGTGGCATCCTGACAATATGACTCTTGCAATAAAATTTTAGCCCTGATTTTAATTAAGAGCAGTTACTGCTGTAGGAAATGCCAACAAAATGCTTTGGAATAGGCTTTTGGGGGCTCTGTTAACTTATCTCAATTATCAGTAAAACATCACTGCTGGAAATGCTGTGTCATAGCCCAGGGAAATTGTTAAGTGCACCTTAAAATATACAGGAAGCCACCAGAAATAGCTTCTGCCTGAGCCATAGGCATACAAGTCTGATGCATCCCCCACCTTCATTAGGAGCCTTTGCTTTTGTTTTTAAAAAACAAACAAACAAATGAAAACGTGATGACGTATTTCCTTTTGGTCAGAGATTTATTGTGTTTACCCAGTCCTCCTCTATCTAGGATTTTCCATACTCGCCTCTTCTGGGCTTTCCCCAGCCACAGAATGTTGCTTTCAGCTGGCAGAGTTCAGAGTTGGACCTGGTTGCTCGGGTTTTTGTTCAGTTGAGTGAGCAAACTGAATCAATAATGCTTTGAAGATATTGGGAATTAGTCACCTACACAGWCCTATTGGCTCTGTATGGACTTTGGTGGGAGCATTAAGAAGATGAGGGGTCTGTAGATACTGATGATGAGGAAAAACTGCAGCAAGTGGAGAGCCAGCTCTGAAAAGAATGGACTAACTTCAGGAGTGTTTTCCTGACTATCTTYGTTAGCACTTCATAGAGGGAGCAAAGAAAGCAACATTTAGCATCTCAGAGGAAGGAATGAATAATATATTGTCACTTGGAATAGCACAGTCAGAGCTGGGTGGTGGGACCATTTAAGACCTGGTTGAACTCATGCGTGAGGAGACACTGAAAGTAGTGGGATGGTTTACATTGCAGCTATAAAAGCAGGTTGACTCCAGGGAAAAGGGGCTCTGTGCTAGGGCTTACCTGGCAGGAACACAACCAGAAGGCTTCCCATTAAAGGAAATACTTTCCCGAAGAGCACACTGTTGGCCTGTAGAAACCATCCCCTCACACTGTCCTTAAAGCCAAGAGCACGGCAGGAGACCAGCATTTTTATGGATGACAAATGCTGTAAAAAAAAAACGTTGGCAAGAACAAAAAAATAGAAGTTGTCAGTCTTCAAGGCCAACCTCTCATTGATTGGTTTTAGCAAGAAAGTTGTCCTGGAGGCTGAGTCACTCCGTGGCTATTGTTACCCAGCCACTTTGTCCCAAGGCTGACCTGTCTGCAATGAGATAACATCTACCAGTGCTTGTCTGAAGGGCGGTGTATGCTYCAAGGAAAGCAGCTCTGTAGTGTACAGAGAATGCAATTGGCATCATATCTGCTTTGTTTTTTCACTTGAAATAAGATTGCCTTGATCCCCAGGGCCATTTCAACCTATATTTTGAACCAAATCTATGCAAACTGTGACTGTAACCAGCCCTTGTTATAGGACTGAGTGAGCCACCAGGGATAAACAAACCCCCTCAGACAGTGTCTCCTCATGGGCATGAGGTCCCACAGAGCAGAGGAGCAGCGTGGAGGAGCTCGGGAAATTCTTTCTGACAGATCCATGTTTTCATTTCAATACTGTTTGCAATGTGTGTGGGATCCTGCAGCTTCAGCAGGAGAAAGCTCAGCTGCGTGAGGGCTTATGGTGTTGCAGGTCTTTGAACTCCTAGTTCCTTTCCATTTCAAATATATATGTATTTATATATATATATATATATTTGCAGGTCTTTGAACTCCTAGTTCCTTTCCATTTCAAATATATATGTATTTATATATATATATATATATGTCTAGGCTCCTGAAATTTTTCTGAGTACCAGATTGCAGCTGCTTTGGCTGGAGCTACAATTCCTTTTGAACCCCTTTGCACAGCAGGCTGCTAAGGGACATGAAGTGTCAATGTCCCATGGACATTCGTTGTTGCTCCCAACCCAAGAGCCATGCAGGACGTGGTCTGTCAGGTCCTGTTCTTCTCCCAAGATTAATGGAAGGCCTTTCCCAGTCTCTAATCAGCAGCACTTTAAAACAGCAGTGAAGAATGAGAGCTGCCAGCCAGGCACATGTTCACCTGATCAGTGAGGTTTCATCAGGGCTTTGCTGAGCTCGGCTTCCCTCACCTTCTCCTGGGTGCCATCTGCTCCCAGCACCAGCTCCTTGCCAGCCCTGGTCAGAAAGTCTCCATTTGAAATCCTGTTTATCTGCACCCTTTCCTCATCACAGCAGCATCTTGAGCACCTCACTCCTGCCTTTACCATATCAAGCATCGCTTTCATGTGCTAATAAAAAAAGGCTTCTCTGAGCTGCTGGTTTTATCATTTATGTAAATTTTCCTGACGATTCTCTTAACTTTCAGGCAGGCAGTAAATCAGCCTGAAGGATGCATGAGCCACGAGCTCTGCATTAACAGCTGGGTGTTGTTTGTGCTCTCTCCTTCCCTCCGAGTGTTATCTGTTAATAAATCTCCCCCCGCTGCCTCTCCGGTCACGCAGGTCTCTACAACTCCATGGACAGCTGGATGATCGTTCCCAACATCAAGCAGAACCACTACACGGTGCACGGGCTCCAGAGCGGCACGCGCTACATCTTCCTCGTGAAGGCCATCAACCAAGCCGGCAGCCGCAACAGCGAGCCCGCCAGGCTCAAGACCAACAGTACGTGCCCGGGTGGCCACAGCGCGTTTGCATTGGGTGGGATGTGGAGGAGCAGCCGTTTCTTGCATGCTGGTTTGTTGTAGGGTTGTTGCAGGGCTTCTAGGCAGAGATAGGCAGCGCAGGGTGCCTGTCTCTTGCTTCTCTCAGCTGCTTCCCTGGCTTGTCCATTGGAGGTGCCGTCAAGGGTCAAGAGGTGTTTGGGAGGTGTCTGCRCTGTGATGGATGGGGCTTGGCCCATGTTGACAAAGCAGGGAGTGGTTCACGCTTCAGCTTGTCCCTGGGGAAGACAAAGAAGGGTTAAAGACATCTAGGAAAATCAGAGCAGAATTCAGTCAAAAYCTGATTAACTTCAAAGGGCAGAACTGGATCTATCCGACAAGGAGTTATGGCAAGGGCTGGGCTCYTGCCATTGCAGTAGCCAAGCCCCAACCCCTCTGGGGCCAGTTATCTCCTTTTGCTTGGTGGGACATAATAGCAGGGTCAGTGTGAAACAGCAGAAGTTGTGAGTGGCTTTTCGGGCTTTTGTGTAACCTTCTCCATGGCCACATCTCACTTGTGATGGTTATAAAATGCCTCTGCCTGGTCCAAACGAGCACAGCGAGGCTTTGTGTCTCCTTCCTTGATGTTTCAATCRCATCTGCGTTGCGCACTTGAGGCTTTGCAAGTGATTTATTGCCGCTGCCACCGCCTTTTCTTCGCAGGACCCATGCACCCAGCTCTCGTTTATGAAACGCGATTAAACAAAGCCAGGGCATCGTCAGGGATGGAGGGAGGCTGATGAAAAGCAAGCTCCCATCAGCTTCCTCCCTGCTCATTGAAAATGTATCCCTCCTTCAGCTGCTGTCTTTGAGTACTTTCTCCAGTGTTGAGAGCTCATTCTGGGAGTGAGAAATTGGTGACTTGACAAGCCAAGAGCGATGAGATGACAAAACAGAGCGGAAGGGAGTGAAAGAGGTTTGTTTCAGTAGCTCCCTCGAGACCGGGCATGCTCTTTTTTTTTTTTTTAATATTATTCAGTGTCAGTCATCGGAGATACTAGTAGAGTACTAAGTGCTCTGCTTCAGAGATGGACTTGATTTAGTAGATTAAATAAGTGCCCGATCAGATTTTGAATTCCCCCTCATTCAGTGGATGTGTCTGCAGCAGCTCGTTGCATTTTTAAAGACAGAGAGCAAGAATTGCCCGGAGCGCTACAGAAAATGCGCTGCCGTAGGTCTGCATGTGCCAAAAGGAACTTCTTTCACGGGGCTGAATGACCACTGCAACAACCGTCTCCAGCTCAGTAAACGGAGGAGAAAGGAACGCAGCATTAATGTGCATGCATTCCTCTCAGTTGATGCTGAGGCGTTTATCTACAGCCAACCTCATCATTCATCTTGTCTTTAGACTTCCTCTGTCACCATCTGTTTTCATGTGCTCAAAGCTTGAACTTTTTTTGGACCGGTGACTTGCAATTTGGCAGTAAAGATGGACTCGGGCTGAGAAAAGTGCTCACTATCACTACTGTGAATAGTTGTCCAAATTTGGCCAAGTTTATGAGCCTCTGGATGATTACCAATTGCTTGTGCTCAATGGGAGCTTCTCTGGAGTCATGCAGAATCCTGGCTGTGATTAAACATGCTTGGTGCCCTCACAGCCTTTAGTACTGATACCCTTCCCACCAGCCTCATGAACCTTGTGAGCTGTTCCCATCAGCTCCATGAACCTCATGATGTTCCCACCAGACTCAGTGGAGTGGAGGGCAAATCTGCTTTGGGGTCTTTCTGTGGCCCACAGAAGTTACTTCAGTAATGATTTCTGTGTGGTGGGAAACATTGAGGATGAGGTCTTCTCTTTCCACATSCCATACTTGAGATGCCCAGGGTGCTATGTGATATTGAGTGTCCTTAGAAGCCAAACACCCAAAATTGGTGGAAATATTTTAATTCCTTTAAATTGCAGCTGATTTAAGTGCAGGTGTTGTTATGATTATAACAGGGCACTATGAAGATTCATTATCCAATGCTAGGCTGACCCTACAGTGATAGGAAATATATATATATTATAGGAATTGTAMTATATATATATACTACAGGAAATACTATGAGATGACCAGCAATACCTTGACCAGAGTTTCCATTCAGAGCAATGAATAAGACACATGGGTATAGTAAAATTCTACTCAAGAGCTCCCTGTCCAAGAGGCATCCAGGCTCTGAGGTGAACAACAGCTCTGAGGTGAGCAACAAGCTCCCCATGGAAAAATAGTTTCTCCTCACTTAATTAATGACAATCGTAATGTTGTAAGACATAATGTAAATGGGGGTATTCAGGAAAGGGTATTTTGGGGAACTTTTGATTTTCCAGGCATTTGATTTAGCAGCCTTTGTCRTCATCTTTGCACAACCAGTCTTGTGTATGAGGACTCCCCATGGGGCTGGCTGCGCATCACGGACTCACGCGTGCTGCTGCCTGGAACATCCTGGGCTGAGCTCACAGCACATCCTTATTTGCTGTTTTCTTCCGTGTCTATATTTGTTGTTCAGTGGTAAAATACTTTCCTCATTTTCAAGTGGTCGACTAGGAGAGGGTGCATGCTTTTGTGCTGGCCCTAAATCTATGTTCCCAAACTGTTTAAATAGATGCAGTTGAGAGAAAAAATATAGGTGGATTTATTGTTTTTCTGCAAGTTGGCAACTCCATTACAGTCCTGTAGCTTTGCTTCCTCAAGGTGACATCAGGTAGGAGGACACTGTTTTCAAGGCACCTTCTCCACCCCTCATTTCAGGAGGACATCAGGATTTCAGTAGAGCTCCAGAGAGAGCAGTCCCAAGATGTGTGATGTGACAGGGTCATGGTTCAGCTGCCCTTCCTTGCAGAGAGCATATGGCCAGTGCGTGTGGCATGACATGTTATCTACCGTTCTTAGACCCCTCAAACACCCCACCTGCTATCAGCTTTTATGCCTCTCCCATAAGAGAGCATGGAACGTTTCCTACCAGCCCATGGAAAGGACACTGCAATCACTGCTGCCTGGCAGCTAGTTTATCTCAGCCGTGCTGTTGCTGTGGGCTTACATTCAGCTGCTAATGCTTCCACTTTGCAATTTCCTTTATGGGAAAAAAAAAAAAAAAAAAAGAAGAACTAGGGAATTACATAAAGAAAAAGCCTATGAAAAGAAAAAAAGAAGGAAAGAAAGGGGGGGGAAATTATGTTTGCAAAGCCAAGAGCACAGGATTTGAAAAGCACCAGAATTAAGTTGCCTGTTCAATTTAATTTTATGCCTGCTGTTCTCACATTATGCAGCTGTCTTTAATTCYGCAATCACATACTCCTCGCAGTTGGGTTCTGGGTTGGTGCAAGCAGGGAACAGCCTGTGGCAGAGAAGGGCAGAAGAAGACTTGTTTTCCYGTGTGTCCTTGGCTTTGCTTCGTGGTTTGGAAGAGCTGAGCTCGGCCACAGATGACTCGGGCTTCAGTTTCTTTGGCTGGCAGAGTGACACATCTCTGCTTGGAGACCTTGGCACTTCAAAACAGGACTGTTGGAGAAAGGTTGGCTGCTTTCAGCCTTCATGTGAACCTACCAAAAAAAAAGTTGTTACATGGGGAAACTCAAAGTCATTCCTGAACTGAGAGCAAATGCACTCAACCAAAAAAATTGGATGGAGCAGGGAGCACCAGCATTCCTCAGATACTGCAGCTCTCCTCCTCTCACTGCTCTGAAATGGAGCACATCACTTGGGGCTTTTCAAAATGCAAAGTTTTGGCTTTTTCACAGCTACTTGTCTTAAAAAGACCATAAATTATTAAAGGAGGAGCAGAGGGGGAAGCATTTAAGCGAAAAGGATTGTGTATCCCCCCAAACTGACCTGGGGCATCCTTGGCACAACTTCCTCAGGCAGCCAGGACCAGGAAGGCTGGAGATGTCAAATGCTTTACCGGGAAAGGCTACAGGGAAAGTCAGCCTGAGAAAAGCTACAGGGAAAAGTCAGCAAGGGAAAGGCTACAGGGTTAAGTCAGCCTGGGAAAGTCAGCGGGGCCCTTGGCCGCATGAAACCTGGTCTCAGGAGCTCTCAGCACCAGCAGTTTGTTTTGCAGCAAGGCTGTGCAGCATCCAGCAAACCACTGTATAATGTAAGAGCCRTGTATGATCTGCAGGGAGCAGTCTGCATCAGCCGGAGAGGGGAATGTGGGGCTACACTCTGTGCTGCAGCATTTATTTTACGGCTTAATATTGTTATAGCAGCACTTAAGGGCCTATTCTCCTTTCCCTGTGCTCATATAGCTCCCATTACTGCTAATAGAGTATGAATCTGTTAAAGAATTCAGACTATGCACCCAGGCTAGGGTCTGTTTGCAGTACTTGATGATATCTTCAGTGCCTTTTCTATTACCTGGAAACACCCCTTGTTAAGGAGGTCTGGCATGATTCCCTACAGAAATATTAGAGATCCTCTGACTTGTGGATCAGCCCTTGACAACAGATGAACAAGGTACCTGGATATGCCCCAGTGTATTAATAAGACTAATTAACATCTGTAAAGCAGCATCTTTGATTGAGGGAGGAAAGGATTGTCCCTACAGTTGCCATGTTTCACTGTGACAGCCTGCAGAGGACGGCCAAAGAGCCTCGGGGAAAGATGTCATCCCATGTTCAGCCAGCATGATGATGCTAACAAACATAAATCCTTGTGCCCCCCTTGCAATAGGTCAGCCGTTCAAGCTAGACCCTAAGATGGCTCACAAGAAGTTGAAGATCTCCAATGACGGGCTGCAGATGGAAAAGGATGAGAGCTCCTTGAAGAAGAGCCACACACCCGAGAGGTTCAGCGGGACGGGGTGCTACGGAGCTGCAGGCAACGTGTTCCTCGACAGTGGCTGCCACTACTGGGAGGTGGTGGTAGGATCCTCAACCTGGTAGGCACCGCTSTTGTTTTCTCTTCCTCCCTCCCTTCCTTCATCCCTCGTACACCCTCAGTGATTTCAACAGAGATACTGTAGGATCTGCTATTATAAAAGACATTTTTTTGGCTGGAGAGGTGGCTAGTGTGGCCACTGCTGAGAGGGAGAAGCTTAAATTCTGGTAGCTGTGGGTTTGCAAGACATCGTGAAAGACAGTCTAGAGCTCAGGCTGCAGGAGTATATCCCATGCCTACCCTTTTCCATCCTTTTCCATCCACAAACTGAGCCCAGCTCACCATCAGGAGCTGGTGACTGCTGTTACCGCAGAAAGCTGGACAGTGCTACCTCGTGGTCCCTTGTGGTCATACCCCAAGCACAGCCTCTTGCTTCCAACACTGGTAAGGAGGACTGGGTAAGGTCCTACTGCCTTCTCTCTACCCTTGAGTTCATTAATCATTCATAGTGTGGAAATGGTTCTTGAAAAGCACTGTTTGGAAAGCAGAGATCACCAGGCAGTGCGGGATTCCTGTGATTTACAACCCTTACCAGTGTTGTCATTTCTTGGAGAGTTTTGTCTTAGCTTGCATTGTCTTCGATGCTGTGATGCGCTTGTAGAGCAGAAGGGGATCACTTACCTTTCTCCCAAACCTTCCCATGGAGCTGTTGCAGAACACAAAATGCATCTTCTTGCCATAGCTAGATGGAAGCCCATTTCCAGATGTGCCTGTCTCCCCTGTCTTTATTGGGATGGGTTTCAGAGGTTAAAATATGAGTGATCTCAGCTGGCAGCCAGGAGTCAGCAGCTGTAGCAAATGCTCATATATCCCAGGATCAGTGTCCCTGCTGGAAAGCACATTGACACCAAAGCAGCTGATGTGCTTAGAAAGATCTGTAGAGCAACTGRGGTATATTAAGCTCCAAGGAGCCCTGGAAGGGCTCTGCTCCCCGTCTCCCCACATGCACAGTGAAGATTTGCTGAAAGATATTGAAGAAACTGCTATTGGGAGGAAAGTAGGACAGGAAGAAGCAGCTGGATGGACTGAGCTTGGGAATCCCATCCATTCCCATGCCAAAGGAGCCATGAAACCTCCAGGTTCACTCCACAGAGTGTGTTCAGTGCCATTTCTGCAGTGGTCACACCTGTAGGCTGCCATCTAGGACACCAGCTGGAGCCTGGCCGGCATAAGGAGCAAATAAGGAGCAGATCTGTGACCCCCTTGTTAGGCAGAGGGTACTCTGCCTTCTCCCAAGACTGTGATCCTGCAAGGTRCCAGGATGGTGGGTAGTCTCCTGAGGCTCTGTTGAAGCCCTGGTAGGACTGACAACATGAAATAACCTCACCAAGGATAATTTGGAAGGGGGCTCTTGAAGCACACAATTATCTCACTCCAAGGTGGTAGGTTACTAAGCAAAGCTTGTCCTGTCTTCTAGGTACGCCATTGGTGTCGCCTACAAGTCAGCCCCCAAGAACGAGTGGATTGGAAAGAACTCCTCATCCTGGGTCTTCTCCCGCTGCAACAACAACTTTGTGGTGAGGCACAACAACAAGGAGATGCTGGTGGAGGTCCACCCACAGATGAAGCGTCTCGGCGTCCTCTTGGATTACGACAACAACGCGCTGTCCTTCTATGACCCAGCCAACTCCCTCCACCTCCACACATTTGAAGTTTCCTTCATCCTACCAGTGTGTCCAACGTTCACCATCTGGAACAAATCTTTGATGATCCTCTCGGGTCTACCTGCTCCAGACTTCATAGACTACCCAGAACAGCAGGAGTGTAACTGCAGGCCGCAGGAGTCCCCGTATGTCTCAGGGATGAAAGCCTGTCACTAGGCTGGGGCCAGCCCTTCCCGTGTCCCGCAGCCCGGCACTGGGTTGCTGATGGATGCTCATGGTTGGCGCCCAGATGGTTCCAGACAGCGAGGCTGGAGAGCAGCCCAGCAGCCGGCTCGGTAATGCTCATGCAAGCAAGCACCCTCCCACACGAAGCTCTTCTCTTTCTTTTTTAGGGGGAGAAAGAATCTCTAACCACGGGTGAATATGAACTCATGTTGACGAGCTCCCTTTCTGTGAGAGTGAGTCTTGTGAAACTCCCAGTGCGGTGTGAGCGAACCCTCCCCCTGAAGCAGATTGCCATGTGGATTGTTTTGCTTTCATTTTGGGGATTCAAGGGCCGAACTGGGTTTTTGGGTGACCTTCGCAGGCGCTGGCGTGGTCAGAGGGCTTGTCTCTCCAAGAGATGCAGGTGGAGCAGAAGGGACCAGTTTCCTTGAGCCCTTTCCTGGCCATCTCAAGCGTCAAGTGGGACCTAAGCACCATTTCGGGTGAGAATTTTCTGTTTGGCAGCTTCTCTAAAACTTCACTAGTGTCCAGTGTCTTGCAGAAGAAAAGCACATATCCCTGCACTGAGTGGCCAGGAAAGTCATGCCCACAGATGGTTTCCACGGTTTATCACCCACAGCCAAGCTTCTGCCTCTGCACTTACTGATCTCAGCTTGAGCTGGCATGGGACATGAATGAAGGGGGTCATGAGGTTGGAGAGGGCACATGCTAATGCCAGGGCTATGCAAAGGGCATCGGTTTGCACATTGTGGGAAGCTCCTGGGAACAAAAGTCCAGCGTAGATGTCTGCASACATGAGCTTTGGTGTGACTTGGTGCAGGCAGCTCAATGTCCCCAGGAGCTGGAGTCTAAAGCGAGTGCAGTGGCCATGGAAAGACCTTGAGATGTGTCACTGCTCTGCGCCCTGGGCCCATGTTAGCATTGGTCCATGAGCTATGACACCTACTGTTGTCCTATGGATAACGTTCTAGGGGAAGTATTTGAAACTGCTGCTCATCCTCAACCCTCTCCCGCTASAGAAGTCCCAAGCTGTTGGCACAGCCAGGACCTAGATGGGCAGAGCTGGCATTTTCCATGCACTGCTGGACGAAGGTGCCTCCATGGCATGGCAGGAGGACAGTGGCCTGACCTTCATCCCGCAGCCACTACGGCTGGTGGRTGGGACCTGTTGCTTTAGGTACAATTAATTTCTAAGATGACAAATTGCCATTTCTGTTTGCCTGTTTTGTTTCAAAGATGTGTGAGGCTGCCACTAAATTGTTTTCCCCTTGTGTTGGGCCCRTAAGGGGCTGCTTGCAATGCCTCGACCTCAAAGAAATGCCCAAGCACTGGAGATGGATTTTAGCATTTGCAATGTGGGTGCCAAGCTTTCTGCCTGCCCTGGCACCGCTTTGCCTGGCTTCTTGCTAGAGGACTGAGCGTACCCATTAACTCAGAGCACACGAGCCATTAATGTGACATTTGCACCTGATGAAATTGCACTAATTGCAGTGGGATCCCTGTAGCCGCCACATCTGTCTCATACCCATGTCAGGCAGGAAAGGGGGTTAGGGGGTTTCTCATGCTTTTCCAAAGGCCAAACCTGCCCCAGCACTATCCAGGTGGGATGAGCGGCCCCCTCTCTTGCTCATGTCAATGGGAACAGATCCCTTTGAGACCCAACTCAGCCCATGAGCGAGCAATCCCATTGGTTAAAACTGCCCAGCATTTGATGACACAGCAACCGTTTCAGCCAATCAGAACCCCCCCCCAGGGATCATGAATGAACCTTTCCCACAGGCCAATCAGAGCTCCCCCAAGGCTCATGAATTAACCTTTCCCACTGTCCGGGGTTTCGGCCAATCAGAGCCCCCCCAGGGCTCATGAATGAACCTYTCCCAGAGTCTGAGGTTTCGRCCAATCAGARCCCCCCCAGGGCTCATGAATGAATCTTTCCCACAATCTGGCCCGCAGGGAGCAGCCCTGGTGGCTCTGGCCCTCCATGGAGGCCGCAGGACCATCACAGTTCTGCTCCCTGCAGGGCCTGGGGCTGCTGCTCACTGTTCTTCTCATAGTGACTCCATTGTATAAGCTTGGGATGTGGTGAAATTCTGGTTACCGTGCAACCTGTCATATTCTTCTCTTCCATATGTAACATATTCGGTTTGGTTTGGGGAGGGGGGTTGCTTCTCCTTTTATGTTTTTTCTTTTTTTTTTTTTTGTTTTGGTTTTTGTTTGTTTTTATTTTGCAACTTCTTTGTTAATGTGTATATATATATAAATATAATATAATATATATACGTTACCGGATATGTCTGTGTGTGTTGGAGATTTGGCAGTTAGGGACATCTCTGGTGCTCCACATGCCCTCTTGGGCCATCATGGTTGGCATTCTCCAAGTCTTCCACTGTCACTGGGCTGTATCTTTCTCCAAAGGTGTTTGTGTGTCCCACAGGAACAGCCCCACTTACTCCCCTCCACCTCTATTTTACACAAAACCTTTACCCTGAATTTTGGCTCAATACCTCAGCAAAAGCTTTCTCAACTGAGAATGGACCCAGGCATCTCAACCACCTTCCACAGCCCTCTTCAATGCAAGAAATGAGGTAGTCTGACTCAGGATTACAGAGTCAGATATGACCATATCAATAAATAAGCAGCACCAAAGAACAGGCCTTTGTCAATAGAGAGGTAACACAAGATGGGCATGGAAAGACATCCCAGCTGAGTCTCTGCTGGAGAAATCCCTGAGTTTGGGTCTGTCTCCCATTGATTAACTTGGTGCTGGCCTGAGCTTTCCCAGAACTTTCCTCTGGCACCTTTCTCGCTCTCCATGTCAAAGACAGTTAATTGGAGGGAAGTGACTCAAAACTTGACCAAGACCTGGSCAAAATAAGAAAGAGTGTGGAAGGTTAGGCCAAGACCCACAAGCCCGCAGAACACACAGCCCATGTTTGGTGAGCAGAAGTGTTTTAAAATATTTATAAAGGGGAAACATATGGTGCAAACTCAAACTATAAAATTAAATATTTCATACTTTATTTCTTTGCTCAAGGCTCTTTCCCATTAAACATTAAATGGCAGCACATGGAAACCAGCCTCGATGTCAAATATCTGCTTTTATTATGGGACAAATCCATGGCATACACAGTATCTCAGGCTCCTGTTCTTGAGGCATGATGGAGCCCTCAGTTGAGCCTCAAGAATTTGTCACATACCATATTCAAAATCTCCTTTTAGTAACACACCCAGATAAACATTTTTAAAACCATATCTGACATACCAGCAAGTAATGTCTGGGGATTGTTCATTAGTATCAAAATGTCCACAGACATTCAGAGSATTTCCCATTAGTCCCAACATAGATCCTAAAACACTCACGAAAAGCCCAAGGCAACACAAGCCCAGGTGACCGGAGCAAAAAAGACCCCAAGCCATAGAGCCAAGGCTGAGCATCCAAGGGACAGTGGGGGCACAAGAAGAGCAAGATTTAAATTTTCCTGAACTCTACACAGGGGAACATGGTGTTAGTCACTGCAGCAGCCCTGGAATTCACAAACACTGCTGTATTTCCAGCGCTCCCGTGAGAGGCAGCAGTATTATCTCCATTCTGCAGAGGGCTGGCACATGAGCACAGAGAGATTAATGGGATCCTTGTCAAAAGTGTCGGGCAACGTGCGGGGCTGTGTTTCTCCGAGCTATTAACACTTTCAGGGAGCGGTGTTTAATGCTTATCCCACAGTGACCGCTGGGGATGACTGTGCATGTGGAAGTGGCATTTTCTGACATTTGTAACYTGGAACCAGCGAGCCTAACAAGCCTGCTTTCATCTTACAGCAGCAATGTCCATGAAATATTAAGCATCATTAAAAAATATATACTTCCTTATGCTTGTTTCAAACCTACCACTGAATAATTTCAGGTTTGGGGGCAAAAACCTCCTGCTTTTTCCCCTCGAACATAACAACAGGACTCGCAGAAATAGAGATTTTTTTTCAAGTTTGTAGAGGTCGCTGGATGAGGCAAAACAGAGGCTGAGAGCTCCCACAAGGGAAATGCAATGTATGGAGAAAAGCCAGAGAGAGGATTGGCTCCTCTTGGGCATGGATGTTGTCTAAGAGGGTCAGAAAAGTCTGCAGTGCTGCAGAGCAGATCTAAGCACTCAGATGGATCAGAATTTCACTGCATCACACTGGGAGTAGGGGTTAGTGTGGAGAAAAAGGACATCTGTCCCGGACAAAACAATGACAAGGTCTTCTCCCATGTCTCCTGGCCATGCCCAGGGCCCTTGGAGCACATCTGTCCTGATATCCTCCTCCTCCCTGCTTCATTCTGTCCTCAGCCAGCTCCCCAGGGTAACCAGGACATCCATCCACAGCATGAGGATGTTCTTTCCAGGCCCTATAGCAAACTGGATATGGCCGCGTGCGCTCTATCCACATTTCTGCAAAGCCAAAGGAGACTTCACCCTGCAAAGACATTGTAATAGCTGGTCATCTTTACTCTTTTTTATTAACAGCTGAGAGCAGTTAAGAGCTTTTCTTCTTTCCTCGTTATTTATTTGGAGCCTTCCTCCATTAACCTCTGGGTTCTAAGGAAACGATCTGTTTTTGGTGGGCACTTGTGAAATGCAGTTTAAACCCATTACTGACATRGCAGGTTGCTTCATAGGAGGAGAAAGACGTCACCGAGCAAGATGAAATCAGCTTTACTGCTGCTTTCCAGGAATCTGCTTTTAAACAYGGGAGACTTCGCTGTCACACAAGCAGCAACTCAAACAAGAAATTGCTTCCTTCAGTCTGCCAACGGGGCAAGGATTGTGCTGCAGACTGCTAGCGTAATGAAGGCAGCTACGGGAACGTCTGAAGCAGCAACCTCCCCTCACTGCGTTCCAGCACAGATCCCATTTTCGGTTCAGCTCTCTGGCAGAGGAAGGCAGAGGATACTTGGAGGCGGGAGAAGGACTTTTTCAAGCTATTCCATAGGCTTGGGGGAACTAGTGATATATCGGGAGAAGGATATGACAGTGCCAGGGATCACCTGCATGGRACAAATGGTTTATCGTGCTCTTCTACATGTCTGAGCTGGCCTCAAATTAATCCTTCRTCATATAATATAGTTTTTTAATACACATCTTGAGAATCAGTACCCAGAACTGTCAAGTCTTGATCATTAGCCCTRTCAATGCATCCCTTAACATGCTGTAGAAATATTCTCTTGATGTGGCTATGGACTGACCTCTCTCTGCATCTGTGAAAATACCAAGAAAAACTTTACTATTTAAGCTCAGCTCAGTGGGGAAAATTGCCTGTTAATCGAGAAAGTTGAGGGTTTGTGGGCTCTGAGTGAAGCCACCCACCCATCTAGGGAAGACGAGCACAGCAAGTCTAAGTTACCACCAGTGTGAACCAACATCTGGAGAAAAGAACCTGAGACTGGCAGGGAAGGACGTGGGGCTAGTGGGGATACCTCAATGCAGGCAGCACTCCAGGATCCAACCTGTGTTAAGGATTCTAACAGAAAACCCACCCATGCTGGAGGATACATACCTGGAGGAGGGGCAGAGAGGAGCTTTCCTCCATGTGCTCAGTAGCATCTGCAAAGCCAAGCTGCCTCATGAGCATGTCTGCTGTGAATCTCCCATGAGGTCTGGTTGCAACATCAGCACTCAAGAGCAGGTCCACRCAGTCAAGACAAGAGCAGCTCGAAAGCTGCTAAATGGAAATGAGTCCAATTCTCCATAGCAACCAGAAAGAACTGGGTCAACAAAGGGACTGGAGGAGGCAAGTGCTTCGAGAGATTTAATAGTAGACATTCAGCTGGACTTCACAACCAAGGAGTCAGCATTGAGAAGAGGTGGCCAGTTGGGACCCCAACAGCAAATCTCAGGGTTTCTTCTTCACAACTCCCACCAGGAGCAAGCAGGTGGGCTTCCCAGACATGCCCAAGTGTCATGCAGCACAGTGGGACCCAGTTCTGCCCAAGCTCTGTTYTCCAGGCACAAGAGAAAGGGTCATTAGAAAAGCAGAAGGCACTTCTGTACCAGTTAGTATGGATGCTACTCCGAGTAGGCCCCAGAGCACAGATGTCTGTGGTCTCCCATCCTGATCTCTCAAAGCCTCAAAAATACATCTTTCATCCTACTTCTCAGTTATTCTGAGCCAAGTCCCTTCTCATCACGTAGACACCGTTCTCCCATTTCTGAGATGCCTCTGCTTTCCTGGATGAAGCACCTGCTGCTTGAATGGGCCCCTTCTAATATAGTGAGATAACCAGGCTGAAATATTTTTCTAGGGATTCTCTTTGCACGCTCTGTCTTTGTGAAAAATCCTCATTACAGCTCACTCCTTGACAGTGAACATGCTGCCTCAGCTTGCAGCACTGGCTTTGATCACCTCAATGCAGCAGGACGGGACTGGGATCTATCCCCTGCTTTTGCCTGCGTGCCTGACAGCTCCATCATTATCTTGCTTTTAACATGCAGGTGCTTTTGCAGTAGCAATGGTTCATTAGTTACCTGGAACTACCAGAGCCACTGCGGATCTGCCCGGGGCAGGGAAGGGAGGAAGGAGGGGATTGACAAGGAATAAAAAGCCCCGGGATGGCCGGCACTGTCAGAGCATAACAGCAGGTTGCCCCAGTACCATCCGAGCTGGCTGCCCCATTGGCATTTTGCAGATGAAGACAGCCCGCTGTGCCAGGTAGCTGTGGTGCATCTTTCCCATATTTGTTAGTCCAATTAAGCACCAGGCATGAATTTTGAAAGCAGCAGAGAAGCTACCTGCAAGATTCCTTGCACAGCCTGTCAGAGCTGTGAATTCAGCCACCGAGTTTATCAGTGTTACAAGGAGACATCACTACTTTAAGCTGATTTCCCCAACTTGGATGACACTTAGGCTCTGATATTTTTAAATACCTGAAATGTGGCAATCACTTGTCAGACCTTTGCCCTTTGCTTTTCATTAAATCCCTCAGCTCTGTTCCCAACTATCTCAATCTGCAACCTGGAGATGAATAATTTATCTTGAACAGCGTCTTCATTTGTAAAACGAGCTTCTTAATACTGCTCTAGCTGATAATGAATTAAACACACTCTTAACATTTACAGAGTACCTTGAGAACTGAGGGGGGAAGTGCTGTTGATGAGGAAATTAGGATGTTACTTCATCTTGGCAGCACACAGTGACTACACAAATGCAAGGCAACGTCTTTCCAGGAGACCAAGAAGCACCTTTCCATYGGTGCTCAGGCCTCCACAAAGGCTCGGCCTCCCTTCTGCTCAACATTCACTCCCCAGCTGAAATCACTGTAAGGCTGTCTCTGCTATATCAAATCCTTTGAGGAAAGCCAAAGGAAGGCTGCTCTTCTCCAGACATCACTGTGTTTTGTATCTCTAATCAACAGCCTCTTCATTCCCTTCAGCATGTTGCTCTGTGCAATTTTCCTTGGAGAGCTGCAGGAAATTTCTGTTCCAGACTCACAAACAAAGCTCAAAGTCAGCTTCTTTCTGCYTACCTTCACAGGACATGGTCTCTCAGAGGCCACTTTCTCCAGTCTGCATGCTCAGCTTATCTGCCAGCTTCCAAGAGGAGCCCTCAGTTCTTCCCATAGACATCACAGTGCTGTGTTTAACATGGGTTTCACCCTTAATCCCTTTTAAAGGGGATTAAAGGGAACAAATTGATGGAGATAAATCTCATGCCTGTTGACCACACCGGTCAATGCAATGCAGTTGCCTTCAATCAGCCACAGCTGCAGACTGATGACAGCAGGTAGCATTACTCTTAAATCCAAGAGCCGCCCAGTCAAGCCATGGACCAGAGCAATTGGGCACAAAGGCAGTGAAGGAATTTGTAATTAAATTGCTATTAGATGAATAACAGATTGTCTAGCAGCTGACATTGAGTGAAAATACTCTATTCTGTCATGTTTTATCAGCATTAAAACCATTTGCAAGTGCTCTAATTACATTCCTAATTGCCAATGTGATTAGGGACCTGCAGCTGTTCATTAAACGTGTGTCACCCTCAGCCAGCATTTTGTAGGAGAGAGTATTTAATTAATTGAATGGCACACTGGATGAAAGCAGGAGATGGACAGACCTGGAAGATGAGTGAGGAGCAGAGGAACCTTACACTAAAAGGGGTCAGTGGGTGGCATGTTCTTCAAGTGTTGGGCAATGTGTCATACAACCTCTTTCAGAAACTTAACAAGCACAATCATAAAAAAAGTCAGGTTTCTGTTCAAATTATTCCTACAAGAGCTCTCCAGTCTTAATGGTCAGGAACTAATTTCTAGTTTCCAGCAGTTCTTTGTTGATAAGGCAGTGCTCCCCTTCTAGCTTCCTTTGCAACAACAGCCTATGCTCCCTGCCAACGCTTCACCTATTGCATCCACACAGAGCAATCAGAGCTCTCTCAGCTCTCACTTGTTGAGGAAGGGAGGAATCATTTCCTCAGCAGATGTCTGGCTGCTCACCACAAWTCCTGCACCCCTTCTCTGCAACTCTTCCATGCTCTTTTTCTCTTCCTTGAACCTGCTGACTCCTTAGATGGAGATGATCTTCCTCTAGGATGGACAGAAGGACTGTCAGCCTTTCAGAAGCCTCCTGTGCTGCACTTCCACATTGTCAACATCAGTTAAGGCTTGGGACTGCAGCCTCAAGTCTGACTTCCAGAGGAGCCATGGGGGAGACAAACCCAACCTGTGGGTTTGGTGCTGASCTACAAGCACTCGGCCAGGGGAGACAGTAAGGCATATTGCAACTCATACAGTCAGGCACAAGAACCCAATTTCTCTAATAAGTGGGGATGAGAAAAGGTCTGGACCAATACAGACCTACTGTTTTATACAATGACACTGCAAATTGAGTTTAGTTACATTAGGACTCTTAAAAAATTTGTTACATCAGGACTCTTAAAAAAACAGGGAAACTTGCTAGAGCTGGCAGCAAATTCGTGTCACTTTGCTTGCTTGATATTAACAGGAATGAAGTGGCTGAAAGGAGGTAGAAGAGTTTTCCAGTAAATCACAGGCTTGCCAGGAAGGAGGTAAAAGGAGGGACACAGAGCTCTCCTTCACAGAGCAACCCTTGGAGCAAAAAGAGTTTGGAAAACAAAGGGTTTGGAAACYTCTCAAATTTTTCTGGTCCATATGGGCCAAGTCCTTCTCACAGAACCTCTCCAAGTAGGGAGTATAAGGCCTTTGGGATGTAATTCTGCCAGTGGCTGAAATGCTTGTGATATAAATACCTGCACTGGGATCGTTTTGCCTCATCACTGCTGCCAGTGGGAATTGCCCCAGGAACAAAGCAGCAGAGGATGAGAAAGTGTGCATGCTGTCACACGGATGGAGCTGCAGATGTGGCACACAGMTGAAATTACACCTCACTGCATGGACATCCTCTCTCGATGTGTGATGACCACGTCTTGCTGCTAATCCAGAGGGTGGCCAGAGAGCCTGACCTGCAGGAGCTCTGGGCAAGCACTCCCATTTTGTCTTTTATTTAGGATTTCTGTCACTAAGAATTGTCTTGTTCCTCCCGTTTCAGGCTGTGTTTACAAATGCAGGCGAGATGCCAGGGCTCAGAGGAGGCAAGATCATCTCTGTTTGCTGAGCATCTCAGTATCTCCAGCTCAGCCTGGTTGCCGGAGCAGCAGGATGCGGACAGGGAAAGATGCAAAAGTGCGTCCAGCTCATTTCCTTGAATTTAAGATAGTCCAGGGCCTTTGACTTAAAATATGCTTGATCACAGCAGAGAGAATATGAGGAGGCTCACCTTAATCCSGTTTAATTTCCACTTGAGAAAATGTCACTGTGAGAGTTTAATAAGAATTAACTGTTTTTTTTTTCTACAGTTATTTTCAATTAATAGTCCCAGTGTTTCCTGACTCCTCAAATGGCCATTGAAATATCTTGAATGCTGCTTCCCATTCATTAACTCCAGTCTCCACTTACTGTCAGAGCTTGCATTTCCGCCACCGAGATTTATTGACGTTGCAGAGTCCCTCCGGTGTGTGATGGATGGAGAGGAGCTGTGGCTCTTCTCTGGGCCCTCCTTTGCCAGTTGTTGATTTGGGCTGACACCCATCTCTGTCTCAGCCTGGGGATACTTTTAGCCACAGCAGCAGAGCCGGGTGTGAAGGACATGGGGCTGTCGCGAGTCATTTATGAACATGACATGCTCAGTCTGTGAAATCGCTCCTGTGCCACTAGCTGCTGTCTCCAAGGAGGTAATTCAAGTTGTACCTGGTTCTCCTTATTCAGGAAAGTAGAAAATGTCCCCACTGTCTCCCCTTCTAGGACTAAGCTGGCTCCATTTATTTTTCCGTTTGGGAAGGACTTTCTGGAGATMTCTCATCCATTGTTACGGTCAGAGCAGTGCAGACTTCAAAGTTAAGAGTCTTGTCCAGCTGAGATTTATTGTGCCCAAGATCAGAGATTCCTTCACCTCTCTGGGCTCCTGTTCTAATATTTGAACACTCTTGGCATGACTTTTTTTTCTTATATTGTATTTAGTCAGAGCTGTGCAACTTGTGCCCATTACCTCTCAGCCTGTCACTGTGAAAGTTAGAGTGTGACCGTCTCTTCTCTCTAAACTCCCTCTGGGGGGTAAGAGATGCTATTAAATCCCCCTGGACCTCCTCTTCTCCACGCTGAACAAACGCATCTCCCTCAGCCTTTCCAGGTATAATGCTCTGGTCTTCAGAGTGTCTCGGTGTCCCCTTCCTGCAGTCACTCCAAGACATTGATATTACTCCAACAGCCCCAAATTGGGCACTTCAGCCAGATGTGGTCTCACAAGCACCCTATAAAAAGGAATAATCACTTCCTCCAGGCTGCTAGCTATGGTCTTGCTAACGCAACTCACTATGCCATTAGTCTTCAGCACTGCAAGGGCAGAGTGCTGACTCACATGCCACCATTGATGACCCATCCTCATGAGATACCCGGAGACAGGAAACAAATTAGTAGCAGAACCCAGAAGGGATATGAAATCCAATGCCAGATCTAATATGTCACAGATTTCCCTTCCAGGCACTGCAGTACACTTCAGCACTGTCAACATCTTTAATCTTTTAGAGGATCCAGCAGAAGTTGCCTGAAGAAGTTGTTGACCCAACTGAAAGGCCCAGCCAGTGCAGAAAGCTCTTTCACTACCACACAGTGGGTAAAGGAGGATGAGGAGCTTGACTTATCTCTCCTTATTACGTACTGATGTTTCCTAGAAACTGCTGCCGTTAGTCTCTGATGTGAATCTGTGTGTAATTCTGTAAATCTGAATGTAGAAGCACTGTCACTGGGTCAGAAGCAAATCTTGTTTTCTCTTTGCTGCAATCTCTGGGGTTTTGATGCCAGAACAGCGTCTCTGTGACTCTCTCACATGCTGGGAGACCAGTGCTCAGCAGTCCAAGGAAAACTACTCCATCCAACTATACAACAAGCAATTGAGTAGAGTCCTGATCTTTAATTGAGCAAAGAGACACCACAACAGTGCAAACATTCAAGTCACAAAGCCCTGCGACTGCCTCGGTAATAATTTGTTGCAGGGACTTTCTGCCCTGTCCAGAACCTGCTGAACCATCTCCATCCTATAAAATCAATAACATGGTGTTATGTCTCTAAGCCTCTTCTCYCAGAGGGTGGAGGTAGATGGCAACCTCTGGAGTGGGATCTGCCTTCCCACCTTGGAAGTCTTCTCTGGGAGAAGATTGATCTCACTTTGGACATGGTCCTTTTCCTCTGCACTSTTATTGCTATGCTTGACAGAGAGCCTTTGGTCTGAAAATTTGTGGTCAGCATGTAGGACCAGAATGAGCAGACAACTCTTTAGGTGTTTAGACCATCTTTGTTTTTATTCTTCTACAATACCACCTCCTCCATAACAGCTCCTTATTCTCACTCTACTCCTCTGGTCCTGGTGCTTCCCCCTCCTCTAAACAGCTCAGACCTCCTTTTCACAGGAGCCACCTTTCTCCCAGAGATGCCACATGCCTCTTTCCTCTGAATTTCTCTTTAATTATTTCCTCCCCTTGCACTTTCTGCACTAAACCATRCAGACTTTATCACGCTCCAAATGAAGGGCAAAGTATGAAGATAAATTGTGTCATATTTATGCTACTCTGAATTGCTGTGAGCAGGAGCACTGCAATTTTAAAAGCTTTTATAATCAGTTAAAGATTTAGATTTCTTTTGTTAGTGACATTTGCAACTTGATGTTGTTAAACACTTGAGTACAGCTCATTTGCAGACATTACCAAACATATCAGAGGAGTCTGAAGCATTAACAGACTTGCTAATCTGCTATTATTTACAATACTCTGGTTATCACCAAGCCAAGAGCTGTTAGCCTACAGCTGGAGCATAATCTTCCTTAAAAGCAGCATTAGTTTCACAGCCAGCCTCCTTTGCTGTGCACATGCTGTGGGAAACAGCATTCACCCTGTGTCTCTCTAGGCACAAACAGTTAAGGGTGTAAATTCTATGGATCAGAAGGATCTTTTGATTCTTCCTTATCAGCAAGATGCTTTGATAGCATCCAWGTGACTTTTATGGAATTAAAAAGAGAATGTGCAGGACAACCCATCACATAAAATGTGAACTGATTCCAAATAGACCATGGCAACCCAGATTGCTGATGTTTCCTCTGTGCTTTGGTGTAAAGCAAGTGTGGAACTCTCCAAATTGGAGACTTSGCGATGGCACAAAACCTCTTTGAAGGCAGGCGAAGGAGGAGTTGCTACATCTGGGGCAAGAAGGACCCCGATGGCAATGGCTCCAGCCACACTATTTCCGCAAGGTGGAAATCATAGATATTTCGTAGACATTACCATATTTCTTTGGYGGGGGGACACATTGTTCTTCTGTAGCCTGCTCTTGAGACATTGTCAAGTCTGGTGCACAGCAGATAAAAAAAAGTTATGGTAGATCTTTACTGTTCTCTTGAGACATGGCATTAGCCTAACTTGCAGGTAGGGTGTTCCTCAAGGAGGATGGCAAGTCTGTAGGAGGGTGGAGAAGAGACCAAGTGATTAAGAGCCGATTAATCACCACTGTACTCATTGGGAATCCTCCTGCACCCAAAACCTTTCACTGCCTCCTGAGGGTAGATTTGAGCTGCTCTGATTCTACCTGGCTTTAAGCAAGAAGAGGTGCACTTGGTCCTTAGCACTTCCAGGGCATCTCTTGGAAATTTTCACAGTAGAACCAAGTGAAGGGTTTTGAATTCATTCAATTTAGAATTCATACTGTCTCTGTTATGACGACTGCTCTCACAAAGCTGGACATGGAGGAAGAAAAAAGTTGTTTATGTGTTACAGTGTCCTTTCTGCATACAGTCTCACCAGTCAGACCTTGTTCCCTGCTTAGCAAGGCTGATATCAAATGCCATTTCCCCAGGCCTATACTAAGATGGCCCATTTATTGTTCATTAAACAATTGCAGATCTTTGTAGACCTGTCACACACTTTTTTGACATGTGCCTGCACATTCCTCAGTTTACCATAGGGTCAGTGGGGCTTTCAGGCTTGATTTCTCTCACGGCAGAGGCAAGTATCTCTACCTAACTCACTCCTCTTGCTTGGCTTCCATGCTAATTTACATCATTWGAAATTTGTTATTTATTAATGAGGGTTCCACTATCCCCCAGGAGATGGGGTGATCTAAGGCTCACTAGAGCTGGGCAATGAACTTCTCATAACTGGATGAATGTGAAAAGCAGCCTTGAAATTCAGTCTCTATTTAGTCCCCATCTTCACTATGGTTGGGGCCAATTACAGCCAAGTGCTGTGGACATCTGTCCACCAGGATCCAAAACAAAATTATTGTTTTCTTTCACATTAGAGACTAAAGAGACATGAAGTGGYGATTACTTCATCTAATTAACATCCAAATTTTAAGCTGGGCTAGTCTTTAATCAGCRATTCAAAAATGAAAGACTACATTACCATCCCTAACACTTAAGAGAATCATTCCCCCATAAATATCTTTAAATGACAATTTTGGAGCTACTGGTTACACAGGAGGCAATGAATTACTTGCTGTGTTTAATACAGACACATAATTTATTGAACTGAGAGAATTAAGTCTTTCTAGTCTGTTGGAGATGAACCCAAGCAGACATGATTTAGAAGGCAGCCGATAATGGCAGCCCTTAGCATGGCACGCAGCAGGCTGGCGGCTGTGCCACCGCCTGCGTAATTTACAGCTCTTTGTTGCCAGAGTGCAATATATTATTAATCAGTCATATATTAGGAGATGGATCTCCTATTTATATTGGCTTTAATTAGACCGGTCTCATTTAAATCTCCGAGTGTGCCCGGGATTAATGGCTTAACAGGGAGAGGTATATTCTGGCACACTGTTACTATCTCCTTTCTTAGATTCATCTGAAGGTGTTTGGGTAGCCATTAAGATTCATATCCATGATGACACTGCCATGCACCATTCCTTGTACCTCCYGAGTCATCAGCAAGATCTCTTTGGAATTATTTTGAAAAGGTGAAACCACAGCTATTAAAGAAAAGACCTTGAACTGAATACATTGGGGACAGAAACAGCATGTTTGGTATGCAGCATAGATGCAGAAGGATGAATGTTCCTGYGCAAGAAAATGAATACTGAAGGGGAATGAAGCATTTGGAATATGTGATCAGCTGTCATTTCCAGTGCACGGGGGAGAAGGAGTGTTGGGCCAGTCCTTGTCTCATGATGTCAACTGCGGTTTAAATGGACAATTTTGGCAGAGAAGTGGATTTAACTCAGAGGACCAAAAGAAAGGAGTCAGAGGATGAGAAAGAGAGAGAATGAGAAGTTTGAGGAAGAGAGCATGAGATCTTCATGCAGTTAAGCTGAGAACACTCTCCAATGGTCTTTGCACCTGTAAAGACAACCCTTTCCAAAGCAATGATCTTGTTAGGAAGTCTCCTACTGCTAGTCAGCTTTTGCTGGTCTCTTGCGAGAGTCTATTTAGCATCTCCATCCAGCTTACAAGGGCATCCCTTTTCAGTGGGGCAGCAAAGGCATCTCCGCTTCATCATGATCTGGTTCAGGACCAAGCACATAAAGAGTCTTCCTAAAACAACTGAGGCAGAGATATAGGGTGGGGTAAAGCAGCACAAAGCAAGAGGGCAGGAAGCCCCGAAGAAAATGTGTGGAGCGCCAGGAGCAGGGAGAGCAAGAAAGTGGAGCATATAAGAACAAGGAAGAAAAGAGGATGAGTGARAAGCTGCTATTGCCATGCCTGAAGATACAGAGCTTGGTGTCTCTGGTTCAAGGTCTATGTTAGCTACAAGGAAACTGCCCGATGCTTTTGAAAAATGCTTGCTCGAATCCAATGCTTTGCAAATGAAGCAGAAGTCACCATTGGGCAGAAAGTTAATTCCCCACAATGACCAAAATGCATTTTGGGCTAGCAGTTACAGTGTTCTTTCCAAAGTTTCTGCCTCGTGTGACTCCGCCAGCACAAATCAGGACTAGTGAATCTCAGATAAATAGTGTTGGGGAAAAAAAATAATAAAATAAATAAAATAACAGCTGGGCCCTGGGGATTGAAGCTCTTCAGTAAATAACAACTTAACTAAAGCATTCAAGGAAAAGCAGAGTTTGTTCATGAATGATTTATCACCCTGCCTTACCCAGGAGGTCAGATTAGTTGATCATAAAAGTCTGTTAAGATTAATGTCTTTAAGAATTAGCCAGAAAGGAAACAACATTGCAGCTAAGATTTCTCAGTGCTGTGCTATAAAACACATCCCTTATGTTAGTAATTGCAAATGARCCACGTATTTGTACTACTGTTGTGCAATCCTTTATTTTGGACACATTTATGTCACAGAAAGACTATTGTTTTGCGGTAGAACAGCCCATAGCACATAAATATTAGCACAAGTACTTTTTATCATTACTGTTTTTAAGACACTTCAAAACCTTGTGCCAGTTTCCTTACCTGTAACCCCAGCAGCTGAAAAGTTGAGAAAACTATTTCCTCATTTCCAAAACATTTAAAAAAAAAGTAAAATCTTCTTCCAAAACCAAAGGAAAAAGTTAAAAAAGAGTATCCAAGGGAAAAGAAATTATATATATGTAAATATTTATGTATGCATATATATACACACACATAGCTTCAAATAGCTTTGTTTTAGTTTCAACTTTTAAATCTTTGAAGTACTTTTCARCCATTTGTTAAATACATAGACACTAGAAACTCTCTTCCCAAGACTCAAGTCTTGACTTTTKCCATTTCAAACCATTCCATTTCCAGCCATTTCAAACCACTTATCTACCTAGCAGTTTTTCACTTGAAGGATTCCTTGAAACCACATACACCTCTCCAGGCATCCGTATTTTTAAATTAAAAGGGAGAATTCARTCAGGAACTTACCGGCAGACAGGGATGTAGCCTCACATGTAGGAAGGACTTGGGTGATGGGCTCCAAGCASCAGCTCTGACCTTCCAGCAGGACTGCAGCCTTTCCAGCAAGGTCCCATAAACCCAGCACATCACAGAGCTGTGTTTTCAGATTGAAAGCATCACATTCAGTATCGTCCTGGCATGATAAACTGTAGCTCCAAATAGATRAGGTTTATACAAAATAGTCCCTCCTTGTGCACTGAAATATGTAATTTGGCTTCACCTTTTAAGTCTCTTTCAGCCACTTAAGGGATGAAGGTCGTCTATAAASTGCGTGGTAGCTCTGGCACAGCATTTCACCTCCAAGCAGGTGTCATTAGGACTTATTCTCTGGCTTTGTAGTAAGTAGGATGCTGGACTAACAGACCCTCCATCATATCTGCTGTGCCAAAACCCATACACTGTCCTTTCTCCTGCATCACTTCCCTAATTTCCTGGAGAATCTACACTTGAACTTCCCCATGGACCTGGCTTCTGGCTTTGACATACCTGTCCTGTCATCTTGATTTAATCCCTTCCACTAAAAGGAGAAAATTGCCTCATCAGTCCCAGTTTTACAGCTCTTGGGTTTATGCGCCTGTGGMCTGCATGGCCTTGCTTTTTACAGCACCACATCAGGGACCCATGGTAAATTGCTTATTCAGTGAGGCTCTAAAACCTTTCTGGAGCCACTGATTCCCCAGGAGCCCATTTTGAGCTCTCTTTTGACTAAGTCCAGCTTATTACGGGATCCAATTTGTTCCCTTAGGCCTGTCCTTAACTATTCTTCAGATATTGCCAAGGTAACCTGTGTCAGTCACTTGCTTTAGCAGCAGCGATTTCATATGCCCTTGCAGATCACTAATGAAAAGTAAAGCCTTGTCAAGATCCCTTTTAGATGCCAGTAGACCATCCCACTTTGTATTGATCCTGGGCTGATCACCCATAGTTTGAGCTAGATGCTCCTGTAAGGACACATTCCTGAGCCTGTTTGCCCAGAAGACATTGAGCAGCTACAAGGATCTGGCAGTTCTGATGTGCCAGTTGCAGTGGCCGAGAACTTCACAGAAGTATGGAACCACAAAGCAGTTGAGGCTGGTGGAGACCTTTAAAGGTCATCTAGTCCAACCCCTCCTGCTCAAGCAGACTCGTATAGAGCATGTTGCCCAAGATCATATTCAGATGGCTTTGGAATATCTTCAAGGAGAAATCACCACGGTAGCCTTTCAGTGACTGACTCCAATAGCTCTCTGTGTTGGGAATACCAGAACTGGACACATCACTACACATGTGACTTCATCACGGCTGAGCAGAGAGGAAGGACCACATCCTTCAATATTGGCAATGCTCTTCCTAACACAATCCAGGAGAATTCCATCATTTTACAACAGAAGAAGAGGTCAACACCCCTAATTTGCCTTAGAAGAGATGTGAACACTTAAACCCACAGAGAAAGAAGAGGCTGGCAAAGAGCRGAGCTGGAGTCACAGCAAGGGCAGGGAGGGCCTTGACCTCTTTGGAGAGCTGAGACCAGCATCTTCTCCAGCACCTCCAGACCGCAGCAAAGCGAGCAGCATGTTTAAGCCATCTCTTCCCAAGTGCCTCTCCCTGCTGCTGCCAAGCTGAGCTTTTCAGCTAAACAAACATTTGTTTTAATAGGGGGCCATTACTGGAATGTTTATTTCATCTCCACAAAAGATAGGGAATAAAAATGAAAAATTGTGGTTTTTATTTACTTGCAAGAGAGGCAGCGTGGGAGCTAATGTTCTGTGCCAGCTCTTCTCAGGAGTAACTGTCCCCTCTACTGTAAACTCCCCATAAAAACAATAAATAAAAATGACAGAAATAAAGAAAATCAGAGAACTATTGTTGGGCAATTTCATTACAGAGGCAAGTATCACCTGGATGCGTTCGAATTGCTTTGGCTTCTTGCRATGACATTGCAGTGGGACACCACGTTTAACCCCTAAAACCCAAGCCATAGCTAGAACTGACCTTATTAGAATTACACACATATTCATGGAGCTCTCCAAGCMCCTGGTTAATATTTTCATCTTTTATGGTAAGGCCATAAAAGATGTCAAGGCCATTGTGTTTTAGGATAATTTTCTTTCTTGTGCTCCCAGACTCATGACATTTATGGCTAATCTCTCTATGCATCTCTGTAACATCTCTATACCACAACCACTTGGGCTTCACAAATTCCTCCGAAGCCCCAGAAGGGTGTTTGGAAAGAGCCACAGAGGAGTACGAGAACAACCTGTCAAGAAGAGGGGGAGTTCAGCCAGTGTGAGACCAGCATAGCAATTAGCTGGCAGTTGTGTGGAGTAATGGTTCCATTACTGATCTATTATTGAAAATAATGGAATAATAACACACCGCTGTAAAAGCATCTACTGTGATATCCAAGGGTGCAAAGTAACCCAAMATTATCTGATATAAATACTCCAAAGGGCCTAACAGGTAAAGTCTGAGAGGATATAAGCAGGCAAAAGCCTTTTTGCTGTGTTTCAAAGGAGGCAGCCRAATCCTAGAGCAAGCAAAAGTCATTATCCAAGCCAAGGAGGCGGCTTCGGTAAAGTGTGGTGTATGGCATGGGTGGTCCCTTCCCAGAGGGAATGCCTCCAGATGAAAAGTGGCTCTGAGAGAAAAACAAAGAGGAAGATAAATGTCCAGAAACTTTGTGCTTTGAAGAGAAACTGAAAAGATCGATTATTTCCTTCGGAGGGGAGACGAATGTGAAGGGTCTGGAGAAGAGCCTACAAAGTTGTGCGTGGTCTGCAAAAGAAAGATTAGGACCTTTGGTTCCTCAACACAAGAACAAAAAGCTGAAAGAAATCGCAGACTACCAAGAAACGCCCTCCACATCCCTCCTCACCCAATACAAAAATTTGCCATGGAAATTCCTGCCTAGAAAGTCACTGTCAGCAGTACAAAGCAGGGCTGGCTACTCGTGTCCTGAATGCGAGTGCCTGGCTTGCTATCACAAACAGTGATTTTACTGTTAGAAGTGTTTAGTCACTGTGCTTGAGGCGAGGGGATGTCACATGTGGCCAAAAATGAAGGTTTTTTCTCTTAACTTTTTCACATTGATGGGTAAGCACGATGTGAGCCTCTGGATAGAGACCTAATGGAATCTATGCCCACTGACAGTAAGATCCATCCAGCCACCTGTTTTGAAGGTATACCTGGAAAAGACAGAAAGAGGCTCAGGCCAGCTAGATTTATCCACAGTTCAGCTTTGTTCTAACTAGGAGAGAAAAAGAGAATTTCCAGCCCATGCCCCGAATCAAGCTCTCAGAGCCACATCACCTACAGCATGCACGAGGGACTATGCTGCTCTCATACACTCCTGTCATTCCCAAGCCTAACAGGCAGTGTGGCCTCCCAGGAGGTCAAAACCACTGGACAGCAGGAGGAAAACTCATGACAACATGGAGAAATGCTTGGAAAAGAGCAGRATGTGGCTATATGGAACAGCTCCATGCCCAGCTTGTCATATCTCATGGTCTGGCAGGGCCAGCCTCCCCCCAGCCCCTTGGTGCTCGCCTTTCACACACCCTGCCCATTGCTGCTAATGACATGGACATGTTCATTCAGAGCTAAAATGGCAAAAAGACTGGTCAAAACRCTGTCATATAACAGATTTGGAGCCAGATAATGAAGAAAAATAGCTGCATTATCTGCTCTGAGCTATTTAAAGGAGAGAAAACAGACAAAATATGCAGAATCAGAAGGGACAGAGCTGGCTTCTCTTTTGGACCAAATGAGTTTTAATGGCAGTGAATTGAGGATAATTTGGTGAAGGATCTTTTGCTGGCAAAACAGCACCAGCCATCCCCAGTTCTGTGTTTGGGTTTGCACAGCACAGAGGTAGCAGCTGCTTGCACCCACACTGGCTCTTGGTTGAGGCATTGAGTAGGACCTAGCCCGTGATTGCACAGCTTGTGCTTGAGCCCCACATGGAACTACATGGGAGCACAGAGGTAGTCACARAGACTTAGAACTAGACTCAACAGTGGCTTCCCAGTCACTCAACCCCAGGCTTCAAGCACTGGGTTTTTGCAAGCTACTCTTTTGAAATGTCACCACCAACTTTGCAGTGACTGATCATTCTTTAGACACAAACATCTCCTCGTCCTGCGTGCACTCAACCAAGGCAAATGTATTCCAAAGACRGTTTTTTTCCAAAGAGAAACAGCTGGTAGCAGCAAGGGAGCTGGAAGCAGGGCAGGGACTCTGAAGTAGCTTGCTAGACAGGCAGCCTGGATACATCCATCTGCATCTCTTCCCAAGGGCCCAGAATGAGGGAGAAAAGCTGAGTTTCACTTTACAAGAATAAAAAAAAAGTAGTCAGAGAACAGGAACATGTTGCAGCTGTCAATGCAGTTGATGTATTCAAAATGCCCATGGCACAGTCTCATGATCTCCTTATCCAAATGCACTAGCAATCAGGAGCTAAGTGAAATGCTGTGTTGCCAGGAATCACCAGTGAACTTCCTTTCAGGAAAGGATTCAGAAGTCTTGAAGAAGGCAAGTGGACCATACATTTTAGTCAGATGAAGACCCTGAATTTTCAAAAGKGCCTATTGATTTGGGCCTTGTTGTGCTGCCCAGGGACCAATAGTCAGGATTTCTGCAACATCAGCRCGAGTCAAGAACAGAGGGAGGAGGATGGAGGATGTCTGGGCAGCACAGACTTTGTGAGACAAGGAGTTCCCACACAGTAACAGGAAGCCCCAAATCTGCCAGGTGGTTTATGTCCTGCTGAGGCTGACCATGTAGCAAGGTAAAGCACCCTGTGAACCTGCTGCACCCCAGCTCTGCCAGAGCTCCAGAGTTTAGCAGCAGGATGGGACCCCAATGAGTTCCTCCATGCGAGTCCTGGAGGAAGGAGAACTTGCAGGACCATATTGCCATTGAAACATGTGCAATATAACTATGGCACATTACATAGAGTCAGGGAAAGTTGCTAATTACCCACAAATAACAAGCTACAACCATATAACACACTTAATTAGAMGAGAAATTAATCACAACATGGAAGAAACACTTTAATTATCTCAATACACTGCACTGTGTAATAATGAGTGTCACTAGAGCTGGTAAGCACTGGCTTGTGGTCTCAATCTCATTAAGTCCAGTCTCCCACCACACTCCTTCAAGCATATCCATGCACATTTGACCTCGCACATCGAGGTTCCTGCTGCTGTAGCACAGAGCTGGGCTTTCCCCGCCTGGAAGGGGTGCAAAAGCTTTATATCACACACTCTGGGGTTACACTACCCCTGCAGTTCCAAAACAAGCCACAGAGCAAWGTCAAAGTGATGGAGAACTTGATGTGTAGGGAGAGAAAAAAATATATATTATATATATATTTTAGTCTACAACCACAGGTCTCTAGAGAACTTCAAGGAAAAAGTGCAAGAAAATTTTCAGAGCTTATCTGGGCAAAGTCCTGAACGACCATCTCTGATTTTGAAGTTGGCTTACCTTAGAGCAGGGAATCGGCCTAGACACATCCAGAGATCCCTTTCCACCCAAAACTTCCTATGCTTCTACAAACGTGGCTTGCTCCAACCTACTATTCCCTTGATTCTGCTAACATGACACTGCTTGGTTTAATCCTTATGCCTCAGACTCTTCTAGGTTTGTTTTGCTTTGTTTTTGCTTTCTTTGTGCAGCATTTCTGCAAACATCTCCCTCGATGGCTCAGGGAACTCCTCCAGGCCTACTCCAGGTTTTCTTCTCCCAATGCAATTTTACTACAGCAGAGATTTCAATATACCTCAACCTTACCTTCAATCTCCTAATCAGCCAATCCCCCATTTCTGCACACTTCACTGTCCTCCCAAATCATCACTGTGCCTCACATTGTGTCATCTCCTATTTGCACTTTCCTGCAAGTTCTCACATCCGGCATGTATGTGAGGCTGGCAGATTCCCTTTTCCTCATGTGTCTGGGATATAGCTGGTCTCATTCTTCTACATGGCTGAGACTTGYCCTCAGCCTTTTGGAAACCCATGGTTTTCTGCTACTATTTATGCCAGATCATTTTCCTACCCGTTGCTCCCCAAATCACCAGAGCAGATGATTCTTCTTCATAAAACCTATTTTTGTGTATATGGCCCAACTCTTTCTTATCTTCCAAAAAAGCCCCTATATGCTTCCTGCCATGCTACATTTCACACGGCAAGCATTCCCTACAAAAGACATACGAAACTATTTACTGGACCCCTGCAAACACTCCTTTACTGTGGGATATCTATCGAGACTCCAAAGTCATTGCCGGAGTTAGCACCGAACATCATTTTGCTCTCAGCAGCCACATTCTCCTTACCTTGACATTATCGTCACTCTCAAATCACAGAGTCCTGTGAATATTTGCAGCAGCTTCTTCTCCAAGAACCTGGGTGCAGCATCATGGTAGCACTATCTACATGGTGGAAGGTGGTACCAGGCTTGGTACTATCTGGGAGATGTCTCTCTGGCATCACTAACACATTATTATAAGGGTGTCTCCCCTCTTCTCATTTGCCAAAATCCACTAGGAGGTAGAGAGAATCCAATTAAAGCAGGTGGAACACGTCACTTCCCCGTCACTGCTTCTGCTCAGTTGAGGTTAATTAGATAATTATTCACATGTTGACAGCTTGTCAGCCACTAAGAACACAGTGATTACCAGTTGGGAAAGCTTTAGTTCCCTTATAGCTGTGTTGAAGGTTTTGCTGATACATACAGACACCTCTGTTCCACGGATTTGCTAATGCCTTGTGATGCCCTTCCATAGCCTGGAATGAGAGGAGATGGCACTCGGCACCTCTCTCTGGGGAGGCACGGCATGGGGAGGACTGCAGCTTGAAAMACATCCACTCAATTACGTGATCCAATTAGTGCTATACGCACGCCTTTGCAGTGGTGTTTTGTGGTCTCAGGCGTTATGGTGTGAAGAGAGGTTCATCATTTTGATGTAATCTATGAAACCCTTGTGAGTGCATAGCCAGCTCTTTTATTTGCACTGTGAAGCCTTATGTCTCCGAGCATGTTGCACGCTGGATTTGCCATCAGCATAAAGCATTACCACTATCTTCTCTGTCAATAGCAATGTCTTATCGCACATTTTTTCTAGCAAAAATGCAGTATCTTTTTCCAAACTTCCAGATATTGCACAGTGACTGACGACACGCCACATCCATGAGATGTAACAAGGCAGCACCTTATAAAATCACCCAGGATAATATGTTCAGCAGATTATGTCATGATGGACTGTCTCCCAGCGTTAGCCTAATAGGGCAAGACGTRAAAACGGCATTGCTAAACTAGTGCTTCTGTCAGGAGCGTCAAGTAGAAAAACTGCACAGGAAATCTGAGAGGCGGAGATGGTGCTGGTGCACAGCACACTGTCCTCAGAGCTTGACAGCATCAGGGGTCTTGAACATGGGTATACTCAGTGCTATACTTGCTCCTGCTCCTCATTTCTGTTCCAGTGAGATCCAGGGATTACCTGTCATTCGGCATTGTTAATTTGGTTCTGTTATCTCCTTCACATCCAGTGGTGATGAGCAGAATTGGCCATGCTAAAAATACCGGCGTTATGTAACACCTTGTTACAAAAACGGCCTCATTCCCAGCAGCCAGTTCAGATCAAGTGAAGACATCAAAAGCCATTCCAGCCCTGGGAAACACGTCCGTCTGCTACAGCACATAATTAAAAAGTTTAGATGTAGCCTTCCACTGTGCCCTGTGCACTGGGAGTGGGAAGGAAAAACAGGGCTCACACTGTCCTTTAAAGGAAGGGTCTGTGCAAAACAGTGACTATGCAAAAAGCAGAGCATCCTTTCCAAGAGCTACCTACTGAGTAGATCTGCAGCTGCATTAAAAAAAAAAATATGTCTCTTTTATGAATATCTGTGCGGACTGGAATTGTCCTTGACAAACCAGGAGCTATCTTGTCTCCACGTCCTTCAGTGAAATGAGGGTGATACCTTCTTATCACCAGCTATGGAGCTCACTGGACAGGGTTCCCTCCAGCGGGGCAGAGATGGACCTTCTGCTCTGCTCCCAGCATTCACAAAACTCACAGGAACTCTGATGAATCTGCTTGGAATTGGTTAAAAAATTATGAGGGCAAGGGACATATGGTGTGACTGACTGAGCACAGCTGGGTAACAGCATATGTTACTGTCCTTTACATTTCTGTAGGAAAAAAAAAAAAGCATAAGGAATCCAATGTCATCTACTGCACATCAGGGAATTACTGTCCTTGGGGCATGCAGGCAGCCATGGTACAAAAAAAAGTTTGTTTAAGGGCTTTGCTGAATTTCATAACCTATTTCACAAGCGATATTTATCCCATAACCAGGCTGCTAGACTAACTCCATGGAGTGCTGCATGTATTTCAGAAAATGCTGTTCTTTTTTGTTACTACTACTTCTTTTTCCTCTCTTGCCTTCCTCAAGCTTTCTCAGCATATGCATTACCTCTCCCTGGGATTGCTGAGCTCCAGAGACTGCGGCACATGGCAAGAAATTTGGGATTTCATCACAAGCTCCCCGATCTGAGTTGCGCAAGTGGGAGATTTAGCACGTTCATGGCTGATCACCCTGTTGTCAAAGGCCATCTGGCTAAAGGGGAAGCAGCAAGTGCAGAGAAAAGGAAGCCAGAAAAGAGAGAGCTCAGGTCACTCAGGGCAGGAGCTGTTCTCARTGCACAGGAGTCTTCTGAGACCCTCAGATGAGTTTGACCTGCAGAGGAGACCATGTTCCTCTGTAGTCCCATCATAATCAGCAGCAGTGCTCAGGAGTGAGCTAGAGCCAAGGGGGCATTTCCCAGTCAGCATGGGAAGTGCTTCCTTCYGGGTCCCAGATCACAGCAACTGCAGTGGCTCGGATTTTCCTGTTAAAGTTATGTTGAGTGGAAAAGGAAAGGAAAACAGAAAGGAGAGGAAAACACAAAGAGCATTGCCATGAAACAACCTGGGAGAAGCTGCCATAGCCTCCCATACAGAAGGATGGTCCCATGGACTGGGATCTAGGGAGGGTTTTGACGAGCCAGTTATTCTCACATTTCAAGCTCTGCCAAAGCAAGTCTGAATCTGTCTCAGATCAAACAGAGAAAGGAAAGGAGAAAGTGCCTTTCCCCTTATCTGATCTGAAGGAACATGAGGTCTCTATACTAAGGGCACAGGAGCCAAAGACAGAGCAAAGAGAAAAGATGAGTGCTCAGATACTGGTTTTGGTGTATTTTTCCCAGGGGATTTTATGAGGAGGAGACTCATGGAAAGGTAGTGGAGACCAGCTGCTACTCTAGATATCTGAAGAGGGAGACAAGCTCTGGAAGAACCAGGATAAAAAAGATGCAGAAGGAACTAATTCATGCATGGTTTACTAATTGATGCATGCTGATGTGCAAACTAAGCACGCTGGGTACAGTGCATTTCTTCAAGACAAAAACACCCAACTGTTTAAACCAAGATGATTTAGGAGGAAGGGTTCATCTTCACTAGTCTGCAAAAGACCAAATGGCGGCAGAAAATGCGTCAGGGATACAATTCTCATTGATTTTCCAATAAAAATCTAGACAACATGACCAAAGCATACAGTATTCAGTGACAAAGAATCCACCATAAATTTCTTGGCATGCCTGTACTCAACATTATTCCCCTTTAATACCAAAAGGTCTCATATACTCTGCAAAAAGGCCCAGTCAACCCACTCTCTCCTTTGTGGTTTGACAGCACACAAAGATTGGAGCTCTACAAGCCATTTATTTTTCAGTCAGGGACTAAATCAAGAAAATTAAGAAAATATATTTTAGATATATCCAAAATAAAAATGTTACAGTTTTCTTATTGATCTAAAAGTCCATTTTATTTCCTCTTGAGGGCTGCTAATTTTTCACTTCCCTCTGAAAAATTAAATCTAATTTTAGAACTGGGTCCTAAAAGCTATTATTTTTTAAAATGTCAAAATTAAACATTTTATTTTTCCCCTAAATACCTTCAGGTTTCAATTTGCCTTGGATATTTGAAAACTTTTACTCAATCCAAAACTCCATTTCCCAGGGAATAAGTCATTTTCGGGAAGCAGGGCAGCCAGCTCGCGTTATGAGCACAAACATTCAGGCTGTGCTAGGTTGTGTGCAAAACGCTACTGCCCTTCTGATACTGCAGTCAAAATCAATTACAACTGCAACCAGTTCAGCTATTTCCATAGTCTGCTTTTCTGACAGGGCAAAATCCCATCCAGGTAGTATTTTGCAAGAATTTTCTCTCAAAAAGAGATTTCTCCCTGACAACAAGATGCCTGATTTCTAGCTCCRTTTTAGTCCCAGCAGCTTTTTTCCTTCCACTTCTTTCTTCTTACTTTCTTTTGCCATCTTGTCATATATACTGCTGGAGAACTTCCTTTTAACCATTCTGTCTTTTTAAAAATATTTTCTGGTTTATAAGCATTGTTGATACCAACCTTTTTCTTGTCACTCTCTCTTCTGGTTGCTGACCGAGGGCTGGGAGCCAAACAGTGTGTCCAGGTGGACTTGGTTCAGGAGACAGATCTGATTTAAGATGAAGGGGCAGATCATCCCCACATTAAAGGCATGCTGATGTCCCTGTAGCCTGGATCTGACTCACAGACAGGYTTTATGATGGGGCACAAGGTCGGATGGAGCACAAGGCCACCAAGACCCTTGCCCCATTCCCTTCTCCAGACCTATTCCTTGAGACCACAAGCCAGCCAAGGGTCCTTCCAGGCTGCACTGAGCTGGGAACGGCCTTTAACTTGCAGCCTTGACAAGATTTACACACATCATGAAGGGTGAATCTAGTTCCTTTATTTGCTCCATAAATAGTTCCCATCTCTACTTGAGACTTATTCCCYTTCTATAAACCCTGACATTTTATTTCTTCCCCTAGGAAGGACCCTACAYGGTCCATTCTGTCCTAATGGATTCTCAGGTGACACTGTGTCAGTGGTACATCCTCATCCATCTTACATCACCTTACAGTCAAACATCTCCATAGAAAGACCAGGAACATCCAGATCATGAAGCCACATCGTCACAGTTGATTAAGGCAGGAAATGGAAATAAAAGGTAGTGATTTTCATGGTKCACAGGCTTACAAAAACTTGTCCAGCAGCAGGCAAGTATAAGGGAATGATGTGGAAGATCTGGCATGGTGATATGTCACTTGGCCATCTCCCAGATGAGATGTCTATGTTCTGCAGGAGGCAGAGGTGACTCTCATGGAGTTAGCACATTGACACTGTTGACTTGCTGCCTGGAGCGGAGCCAGTGTAAGACCTCAGTGTGGTGCAGGCTTGATGCCAAACCTACCAACACATGCCCCCACCCCCATGGGACCAAACATATCCATTAAAGGACCCACAGGACCTGGGCGACTGAGGCTGGACCATCACTAAAAGACAGACATTCTTGCTGATCTCTATGATCAGAAGGAATGTGTCATGGGACCCTGCTGTCCCCAGGTGCCAGGAAGGAGAAGTGCCCACATCTGATTCAATTTGCTGAGACACTGACTTTTTCAGAGCAGAAACTATCTGCAATGCATCACAGTCTTCCTTTCCTTCTTAAACAGAGAAGGAACCCTGACAGACTAAGATCCCAAGGGCATTAGGAAGATCCAAGATGAGCTGAGGATACACAAGTTCATCTTGGGATGCACAAGCTCGTCTCAAGCTAAGCCCTGTAATTGAGAGTTCGTATGTGTTTCCCTGACAGATCCTCTGTTAGGTCACTGATATTAATGGCATCACTTGCTTCCAAGCCTTTTTGTCAAGCACAGGCACTTTCTCTTTTCTCTCCAGCCAGTTTTGGGGAAGCTAATGAGCAGCAGAAGCCTTGTTTCTTCACTATCATGTATAATAAATGTGCTTTTGATTAAATTTTTACACATTGCCTAATGCCTCAAGCAGGAATGCAATATTTCACCAGCAACACAACACAGAAACCCCTCTGCAACAAAGCATTTGTTTCCCAGACTGTTTCTGAAGGAAGCGCCACTTCCACACTAAGAAAAGATGACTGTGACAGTTTTCTGGGGGAGGTTCAGACAACGTCTGCACTAAGGTTTTCCGTCAGCTTGCTTTAAATTTTACAACTCCAGTGCAAACACGTTTATGGTAAATAACCCGTCTCAAATGGAGTGAAACCACGTTACCTTTTCAATCTGTGCAAACATTTGCTTAATTTTGGCAGAAACTTGGAAGCGCTTCATTCTTAGCACTTACATAACTTCGCAGAACCAACGACCTGCTTTAACTAGCTTTATCRGAACTCATATCTCATTAAAGCATATCTCAGCCTTGGCCAGGAGACTGATTCCAGGGAACACTGACACTTTTCCAAGAGGCCAGACATGATCTGCTGTGCATCCTGGCATGCTTACTACTTTCAACATGAAGAATGAGGAGCTTGACTCTACCAGCTCCACATCTTGCTGCTCAGCCACAAACCTTCAGCATCACTGAAATGGCTAGGACTGGGTTTCTGGACAAACTTGATAAATAGCCTGGACTTTGAAGACATTCTGAGGACAGAAATGATACCTCCCAAGGAAAAAGATGGTCCTGAGACTGGAGAAACAAACTTCTGCAGCCTGCAGATCTCAAAAGTCRAAGGAGGAATTCTTTAGAGCCTCTGGAGTCCCTGGAGGATCTGCTTTTACCTGCAGGTCTACTACAGCTTGGTCTAACTGGGGGAGTCAGGGCACGTCACAGCCTGACACCTGCATGCAACCACTCTGGTGCTGACACAAACCAACCAAACGAGATATCACCTTGAGCAACCAACATTGCCACCAGGCTTGCAATCACTTCCAAACTCGTATGAAACGAACTGGAAGAATATTTAACAATGCACTGCTGGTGGGAAATGCCTTTCTCCCAGGGATAAATAGCTGAATGTAGTGTTTCCCGTGCTTGTGTAGGAGTGGCAGGGTTGAAAGGCAAGTAAATGTGGGCCAGCAAAGAAGGAGTTATGGCTTGCAATGCTGAAATGAGCTCCTTATTAAGTGTGACAACTAAAAGAGAGGGGACCAAGGAGTGTGTGAAGGGAATCAGTAAGAAATRCAATATTGTTTAGAATACATCAACTCCTTTTTGAGCTATTTAGACCACTTTCTCAGAGTTTTCATCTCCTCTGCAGCTGTAACGTCTTCTGGTTTTGAGTAGCAGAGCTTTCTTACCTGCTGTTTGCAAACAGCCTGTGGGTAGAGAAGCCAAATGAACATCCCTGTGGGATGGGTGTCCTGCTCTAAGCATCTCCTGTACATGAAAGGCAGGACTGAGTGAAGGGAGAGAAGCCTCGAAGCAGAAGAGCACACAGAGCAGCCAATGTAGCCCACCACGACCTGCTAATGTTGAGATTTTGGGAGAGACTCCTTTGGAATAAAGATAAATAGAGAGGATGTAAACTGGAGAGGATTTAACAGCCTCCAGATTTCACTGAAAACATCTGGCAGCTGAGAAAAGAAAAACTCTTCGAAGTGTCCAATCCAAATCCAAAAAAATAAAGTTTTTTTGATGAAGAATACCCACCTTTCCCTAATATAAAAAAAAAAAAAAAAAGAGAGAGAGAGAAATTGAAAAGAACTAGAAGCAATAGATTCTACCTCATTTTAGTGCTACTACAAAAGGTTCTGAGTAGTGCAGGGCTTGGTGCTGACTTGCCTCAGATGTCACTGGGAGTGAGCTGGATCTTTTATTACTCTCTCAACTATTTCTGCAAGTCATCAGTGAGGACAGTCCCCTGGACTCCGACCTCGTCTCCCCTGCAGTCACGCAGCACCTAACACTGTGGATGTCTTGTCTGTGAAGCGAGTCTGTGCGGCCGGGTTCAGAAGCACTTCCAGCAAGCCTTGGTGCTGGCACTCCCATTAGAGCCACTCTATGCTGGGAGAGTTCATTGCTCCAAAAATGCAGGAAAGCGCAAGATCACCTCTCTCACGTGCCAGGACTAACACCAGAACCATCACGTGCTGCACAGACGAAATAACTCCTGCCAATGCTCAGCTTCACTGATGGTATCTAAGCTCCTGCTGAAGGATTCACTGTCTTTCCCCTGGCAGGAATTGATCCTTTCCCAGTTTCTCCTGCTGCACTCCAAAACCTGCAAGATATCCCCGAGCTGTAATAATATTTTACAGATTACAGTCAGGGAGCTAAAGGAAACAATGCCACAGAGATTACAGCAAGYGCTTTCCTTGGGAGCAGGGGAGAAATTTCCATCAATGAATCACTTGACCATCTTTTATTTCATTTAATTTTTTTCTTTTTTATTACAGAGCTTTGTAGCAGCAGTTGTGATTAATCTGGATAATTCCCTCCGGCARTAAACACCAGGGCAGTAAATTACGTGTCATTAACTAGCCATTACACACCAGTGCTGCTCCAGAGAAGAGTCTTTTGCCTCCAGGGGAGCATCAGCCAGAGCATCAGTGCATTTGCTGGCTTGTAGCCTGTCCCACACAGCATGGTAGACATGGGTGCTGTCTTTTTTGGAGGGATGATGTTCAGCAGTGTAACACGTCCTGACAGGCACCCAATCCTCAGTTACCAGAGCAGGATTTCTAGGAGCCCAAGAAGCTCCTAGCAGGGCTCTGAGGCTCCCCTGACCCACATGCAGGCCAGTATGGAACTGGGAAGAATCAGAGGGCCATGGGTAAAGTCATTCCACCCTTCCCTCCTGCAACAAAAAATGCCACAACTGTTGCAGGGAGGGGAACAAGCAATATTTGAAAGCAAGATGTGTAGTTCCCCAATCACCTCCTTGGAGAAGTGGCTTAGCTCTGTAAATGTCTTGATATTCAACCTTTTTGTCTCTCCCCACCAAAGTTGTCTCATTTTACCTCAAAGCAAGGTATCACAGTGATGTGGACCTGTGTCCTATGTAGGTGGAACAGCCTATAATTTACTGTAAAGCCTACTACACATATAGAAGAGTGTTATTTCATGGATGATGGAGAATCCACCATCACGCATGCAAAGGGCGTGTGCAGACAACCTCTTTGGAGAGGATAGCTTAGGAAAAGAGTGCGACAGGAAAGAAGAGCCCATCAGTTCTGACATATACAGCCAAAAGCCCAGCCATATCCAATCTAGCTTCCATGTCTGGAGCCATTCCCTGATATTCAGTTTACACCAGCTTTTGCCAAGTTTTACCCTATTATTCCCATTTCATACAGTATCAAGACTCCTGCCTGGGCTTACAGAAGTCCTTGAGGTCCTGAAGAAACCTCCCCAATACCTTTCCTCCAGCAAGGACTGCGTTGTGTGAAGGAAATACTGATCCCAAAGCATCTGAGCCTGGCCACATAGTYTGAGTTTCTCCAGGAGAGACAGGAGGCTGTTGTAGCTCCAGCACAGATGCCTTACAGCAAGGAGGAGAAGACACCATCCTCTGGAGAGCAGTCAGGCTTCCCTGTTCCATTTGCATGTCCTCAAATGYGCCATCCGGCTGCCTTTGAGCTCAGTGTGTTTACACTCATCTTTGGGCTGAATCATCAACACATGGAAAGCTTTGCACTTGTCTGGCTTAGCAGATGCTCCTTCCACTGTCTGCCAACACYGGTTTTCTGCCAGAAGACAAATTCTTCTTCATCTAGAAGAGATAACTGATCTGAAGGCAGCATGACAGAGAGCAGCTCTTGCCCACTGCTAGAGCAGCCCTGTAGGAAACCACAGTGGGGGCAGATCCCCCCTTTCTGACCTGGTTGCTTGCACTCCTTTTGAGATGCTCRCAGGAAAGGAGCTAGTCACGGGCTTTGGAGAACAATTTKGGAAAGCATAGATGAYGTCCAAACTTCTCTCTCCAGAGACTCTCATAAARCCTAGGGAGACAGCGTAGATGCCTACACTGCCTGCACAGTAAACAATATGGAAGTGATATCTCCAMCAGCCCAGCTTGTGCTACTCACACCTTCTGCTCCTGCCCATCTTCTTGCAGGTGCAGTGAAGAAAATTGCTCAGACATCCAGATCAGCTGTGTTGAAACCTCCTCTATGCTTCTTTCCCAGAATAGGGACATTACAGTGGACTGAGACCTTTTCATCTTTGCATTGTATTTACTGCTGAAGGACCAACACAGCAATGTGTGGCTCGGGCTGCAGGGAGAGGCATCATTGGGTCTGCAGGAGCTGCTGGCAGGTGCTGCAGCAAAGCTGTGAGATGCACCAGGAGAGCTGCGTGGTGGGAGAGTGCAGCCACACCACAGGGAAACCGCCAGTCAGAGTAATGATGCCCAACGCTCTTGCCTGCCCTCCTTCACCCTTAAACCTCCTCGAAGACCCATTCTTCACAAGGAGCTCTCTCCTAGTCCCAAATCTCTGGAAAGCCCAGTGGTTTCCAGCACTGCAGGGAAAGCAATAAGAGCTGGGTCACATTTTGAAACAGGTTTCATTTCCCCAGAGATGCTGCAGCAGTAGTTCTAAAGGGAGAACAGTTAATGCTCAATTTAGCTCCACACGACCTAATTTGCCACCACTTACTCAACAAGGGAGAAGCAAGCTATGAGAACTGCTGGCACATAGACCTTGAAACCTACTGAATTGCTGGAGGCGTGAAGGGAAGGGATATTTATGCCGTGATATTTCTGCAAGGCACTAGGTTGCTCTTGCTGATGAGCTGGAGACCAGTCTGTGGTCCCTCAGGTAGTCGGAATGAAATCCCTGGTAACAAGCTCCCCAAAGCTGGACTCAGGTAGCACCTGCACTGCCTAACTTCCCATCTCAGTCACCTACGTATGTTCATCCAGCTGAAGAGAGGACAATTTTGACAGGTAGAAGCAATCATGCTATTAGACATAGATTAATATTTGAGTCAATGGCACAAGGATATTTTGATATAAATCTTTGTACAATGCGAAACTAGTCAGATACTCATCGTTAAAACTCGTGTTTAAAACCACCTTGCTGGTGGCTGATTCTGCTCTTGGTGCAAGGAATACACTTCCCAGAGACTGCTGTTTCTGCTGTCAATCTTGTCTTTAATTAACAACAAGACCCCATCACCTAATCTTTTCTCCGGACCTTCTGGTTCTTTCATACACCTATGCAGCTGTATGAAAGAACTATGTGTTCTATTTACACTTCCAAATGCTCTTAATAGCTCTGTTATAAGTCACTTCAGYGCTTGCCTGCCCTATCCAAATTTAATCTTCCTTCCCAATAATTTGAATATTTTCCTTTAAAATTATAAAAGCATATTACTGCAATGGGAGATTGTGCTGTCCCATTTTTTACAAAAAAGGGCCTATTTACAATGTGCTATTACTCTATCGTGAAATATGTATTTTTTTATTTAAGAAAACAAGGATAAATATTTGCTGGTAAACATTTCAGGGCAGCATACCAATTAGCATACCCTCCTATTCCTTACAGAAATTTCAAACATCAGCATGCTGCCAGCCACCAAGATTGCAATGTTTTTCCTTTCATACATAAAAATGTCTTGCTAATTAATCATCCTCTCGCCATCGCCAAGAACAAGGCAGCTCTGCCATATGCTAGTGCATGCCAGGACTTTGCAAGTTGTGAAACCTTTAATTCTAACCAGACATAAAGAATATTGTTCCCTCTTCAGATAAACAGCTATATGGCATTGTGTTAAAATTTAAGGTAGTAAGTAGTTCTCTATAGTTTGTCTCTTGTCTGTCTGTCTAGATGGAGCATCCATTCAGGCAGGGGCACTCTGGCTCAGAGCAGCACCTGACACAGAGAAGCCCTGACCCGCTCGAGATGCCTGGTTGCTGTTTATCACAATTAGAAACAACATCAGCAACGAAGGATAACTCAGGTGGAGTGACATAAGCCACGGGAATATGTGTCATGAGAACAGCGGGTGCGCTTGAGAGTTGCTGCCACTTCCCATTTCTCACATTGCCCAGGGGAGAATGGGGAAGAGTTGGGAACAACTTCCCTGGGGGAGGTAGCRGTGGGTGACGTTTTTCAATAGAGAGCAGTTCCAAAATATCCTTCCTCAGCCTCAGCTGAGGAAGTCCAGCCCCCAGCTGGGAGATAGATAGAGCTGATCCTAGCACCAGATAACATCAGGCAGAGCAGAAAGGGGAAAAAAAAATCTCACTTGGAACAGGAGCCAAGGACCCCACGGACATCAGTGCTCCTTGCCTCATAAGGAAGCTGGCTTAGCCCCTTCCTCACCTCAGTGATTTCTATTTGCAGCAGACATGGGACAATTTAGAAGACCAAGTCAAGGGTAGGTGGATTTACTGTCCCTGGTAGATGAGGTCCAAAGACTTTTCTCCAGAGRTCCTAAACCTGGAGGCAAAATTGGGAGGCAGCCCTGCATATTTCCCAATCTTGATATCCCAGGCCCATTTTAAATGAAAAGCCCCCATATAGATGCACTGAACTGAAATGTCCCCTTAGATACAAAGACTGTGAAGTGTCTCACACTTGGCTTGGGCCAGTGGACATCAGAGACATGAGAGGTTGCTAAGAGAGGAAATATATCCAGTCAGTCAGATTTAAAAGACTCTGTATATTATTAGTTGGGGATGGAGTTCTTGTCACCTTTAGGAGGGCCACTCTCCTGCTAATATCTCTAAGGACCTCTGAGAGATGAGCAAGACCCAAATCTAGCACTGTGAGAGGGTTACACCCTGTTTTCCAAAAGAAAGTTTACAAGTGTAAGAAATTGGGGCTCAACACATGGATTCAGGAGAGGTATCTTAGCCCATCGCAGTACGTGCTGCCCCCAAACCTCACACACATCCAGCTGCTTTTCTGTCCTGTGTTGTCCCACATGACACACGASTGCAATGTAATGAGCATTCAGCACAACTGTCTATTGCACTCTGTCGAAGGACACCCATTTAGGAGGGTTTTTGTGTCTCTTATGGATCAAGAGGCAAGAGGAAACTGAGGCAAGATGCTACCCCCACAGTGCACTACACTTTCCAAATGTGTACATATCTCTAATTGCAATCCCACTTGATGTTCACCAAGTAATGTTCTACAGACAGCACCCCATCCTGACAAACTGATTTAAATCAGACAAGAGCCCCTAATTCCGAGTATGACATTTAATAAACAGTGTAAATGATTGTACGTACCGCCTGAGGTTCAGAACCTAGTGGGTGTTATTTGTGAATAAATGCCTTCAAGTGCCTTCTTTTTAATTACATTCATAAAGAACAGAAGTGTATCGGTCACTGGCCCTTCCACTATGGCTATAAAGAGCATCACAATCAAATCATTAATACACATTCAAATGGCAGGCAATTAATTTTAATATTAGCATAAATACTATCATATGACTTTATTACTAGCCCGACCTTCAGGAGGGGACATCAATAGTACTAATTCAATAACATCTTCCAAATTAGTTATTKCCACTAGGTGGGAGGTGGATTTGGAGTGCTCAGGGCTAGACTGAGAGACCATTAGGGCTGTCAGGACAGAGGCGCAAGGATTTGCAAGGCCTTGACTCRTGGAGTCACTGCTGCTCTGCCATTATGATTTCTTATCATAATGATAAGAAGAGGGGGAAGAGAGAAGCGTAGTCTGAGCAGCCGTGTCTTCTAACCCTTTGCAGAGCAGCAGAGAGAGAAGCTGCATGGGACTCACTCAGGCACTCCCTGAATTTATCATTGCACTGGAAAGGCACCAAGAGTGGAGCCCCTGAATGCGCTCAGGCGGTGTCTCTGGGCCACAGCAGGAGACACAACCATAGTCTCCTCCATCCTCCTTCATTAAAACACTTGGATTATTTTATCAGTTGCATCATTCAAGACTGTAAATGGAGATGCTGCTTTGATCTGGGTGTCACTAAGTCCCTGGCGAGGCATCAGGACCGAGGGAAAGGAAAGGCTCTCCTTACCAGACATGGAGAAACGTGTAACCAATCCAGGCAGGCAGTATGAGGACAAAATACAGAGGTCATTGCCCCATTTGTAGCTCCTCCATTTCTTATGCCTACATAAGTCCACACTGATCCTTCTAAAGAACCTTCACCAGTCTGGGACTGAGAAGACCAGGTAAGTGAGGTATTACCCCTTCACAGAGAAGAACCTTTCCTTTCAATCTATCCAGGGAGACCAAGGACTACAGAATAGGTTGGAGGCCACATGGAACCAGGAAGCTGCCAAATTCAAGCAAGAAATGGGCATGAATATGGAGAGATGGGAGCAGGAAGGTGTCAGGATGGGCTACACTGCCCATGCTCAGGAGGGTGATTGGAGGCTGCACAGTGCCAGGGCTCTGTTTGGGATCAATGATTTTATATCTGTAACAGGAAGAAGAGACCCTGAATCAGCAGGAGGCTTAGGATGGATTTGCCTGGACATTTTCTGTATAGCAAGCTTCTCAAAAGGGCAGAAGAGTTTTTGAATTCAAAAGCAACATTTTCATTGGAAGAAAAACTGGAACARGTTCCTTTTGAAAGTATAGGAACCTCCAAATCAGTCAAGAGAGTCAGAACTAAAATAAAAGGTGATCATAAATAARTCTGCCCCTGCCCTGTATCCTCCCTGCAGGTCCTTTCATCTAAGTTTGCATGCARTCCCAGTTTGTTTGACTTTCAGGAGGTGAAGCAAGTTCTTCAAAGCCTCTCTGAGATGCGGCCTTCTCTGCTCTTTGTAGCCATCTCCTGGCTCCTTTTGAGCTCATTGCAAGAGCCACGCCATCAGAGGCTATGACTTTGCAGAGGGGCTGGACCAAGCATTCCTATTTTATGATTGGCTTTGGTCTGTACCATGCAGGGATGCAGAGACATCCAGTGCCTGAGGCATGAAGGCTCCTTGACACCAGCAAGCTACCAGCCTCCACTGTGCTGCCAACAGCTCAGCACATTGGCAGGATGGGCAAGGGTGGCCCAAGGTCCCTGTGCTGGCCTTATTCACCTTTCTGTTTACAGAGAAGACTCTTTGGAGGCCAAAAGATGTTCAGCAAGTTTTGTGATTATGTTCTATTCTTCTTTCCATATGGTCTCCTGCATCCCTAAGGAGTTACCCTACCCTAACTCCAGGTAGGAACCATTCTCCATGACATATTTGCACACTCCCCGGAACAACAGGCCTTCTCCCAGCCAGGGTATGGACATGGTTTCCAAATATGAAGGAATACAAAGGACTTTTTGTGATGGAGACCCACCATCCCAAGCAAAAGGATGTGCACAAAGTAGGTCTGAGCTGGCCATGCCAGTGCACAGCACTGTTGATTGACTCCAGTGTACTCCAAAGGAGAGGACGATGTGCACTGTAGCAGATACAAGCTAGCCAGAGAAGACTGGTGGACACCAKTCTCCCTGGAGCTAGATGTGCCAGCTACGAGGCCGTGGACATTATCTGTGACAAAGACAAGGCCAGTTAGAAGCCCAGGAATAGAGGAAGAGCTCCAGGTTGCTTTTTGGCAACCATGCTCTGTTCAGTTCTGCGAGCATGGCCCCATCATGCTTGTTGTATAGGAGAACTTCCCCTCAAAGTTTAGGAGTCTGGGGTTTGTCTGTTTGTGGCAGAGAAATCAGGTCAGAAGATGTAAGTTTGCAGCTGAACTRCCTCTCTCAAATGGGCAGCTGAGTTTCCCAAAGTAGCCGGTGCCAAGCTCTAACCCATGCCCACACGGGCATGCATCAGAAAATCGACTAAATATCATCTTCTTCCAGTGAGGAAAATGTGCCAACTCCGGCTTTCAAACATCAAAACTCCCCAGGAACTCCTCACACACGCATTATCAAGAGCTAGTCAAGAAAGAGAGGCAGCAAGGCTGGAATAGCAAAGAACTCTGGCTCCTTTTGCAGAGARTCAAGCACAGAGGAGGGTGGAAAAGGGATGTTGGAAGTGACTCAGCTCTCGCGGGCACGCAGGGCCAGCAGGTCCCATGGAGCAGGCACTCAGCAACACTTCAAAGAGGAAGGCGAAGGAGACGAAATGCTCTTGCTGGCTCGGAGTGGCCCGTGAGTTCCTGGGAAAGGAGATGAGTGATTTAAAAGAAACTCTGTGGAAGAAGTTTGCCCTCGTTTGGCTGCCTAAAACTTGTTCGTTTGACCATCTCCCTCTCAACATTCGCTTGCAGGAAGGAAAGCGTTCGCAGCRCACTACAAAGAGTGTGCTCTGCTGTGCTAATTATGTTTGTTCTTTAAACTTGGCAGAAGCCTACTGAGGACTAGGCGATGCAGTGCCTTCAGGAGCATCAGTGTTATTAAAGGCTAATTCCTTTTCCTCGCCAGTCTGAAGTGCTATTTGTGAGTCCTAACACCACCACCAACAAAACATCAAGCAATTCCGGACACAACCAAGCACAGTCAAAGCAAAGAGCAGCAAAACACACGGCATGACAATGAGATGAAAGATGGGGATCTCAGCCTCCTAGGATCAGCAGCTCTGTATCTCAGATGGAAATCCTGGTATGCATTGATACCAACACYGGATCCCGGGATAAACAAGCGGGATGAGATATGGGCACGCCAGGGAAATATCTGGTGATTTTCCACACAGAGATGTGGCATCCCTGCCAGAAGATGTTTCACTCCCAGCCACAGCTGCAGCATGACTGTTGCTGAACCCAAGCACGAGCATTTGCCCAGAGCATCCTTGAGATCTCCTCTGTGTTGGAAACAGTATCTCCTATCCCTCACATTTCCCCCAACTCTTCTTCTGTTTCCAGAGTTTCTCTGTGCAAGTCTCCTCCACTCCACCCCAAGAGACCCTAATTAGATCCTGTCACTGTTTAAACAGTGACAAGGATCTGCGTAGCACAGGGTTGCATGGCTGGGGCAGGATGTGGGTTGGATGAGGCTCAGAGCTGGTTGGAAAGGACATTTGCTGGATGAAGGCAAGAGGACTGCCAGCCTGCCTGCTTCTCTCATTGATGCTGTAATTGSGTGTGCAGAGCCACCAAAGGAGTGAGAATTGAAAGCTTCACTCCCTGCAGAAAACAGATCTCCACAGCTGCCCATGCATAAGCYGGTGCATTGAACATAAATAAGTGGCTGGCCAGAAATAGAGAGGGGTTTGCCTCTGCAGAGGGTGCAATGGCCTGGGAGGAAGGAAGTGCTTCAGGGCTTGCCCAAGCAGCTGTGTCCATGGCAGGGCTGTCCCGGGAATGCCACAGCACTGTGGCATTGTGGCACCATGAGCCTTGCCTTTCCCAGACCTCACTCCCCAGCCATCCCAGGCCTGGTCATAGGTGCACAGGTCTTAGTCCCTCTGCTTCACCATGTTCTTGTCATCCCATCATCCCCACACTTCTGCTGGAGCTTGGAGCTGCACGTGTTCAGGCCTGAGGTCTCCATCCGTGCTAGGGAGCTACAGTGGGACTGGCATGTTCCCTAAGGGCCTACTGAAGAACGGCTCCTCCCACCATGTCTCCAAGCTCCTGATGCCACCTGTGACCACTGGAAGTCAGAGGCTCCCAAATCCCACACTGGAGTCATTAAAATTGTTCCATTCAGGTAGGTTTGGCTACTGCTCTCTCAAACCCAAGAAAGCCTCAGGGAATTAAGATACATTGCTGGGTAGCAAGCAGGTTTGCTACTGGCCCCTGAGGGTTCTGCAGGCGGAGGACTTGCCCAGCCAAGTAAAGCAGGAATATCCCACAGGGTCTCCTCGTGTGCATTAATTCCTTTTTTCCTGGCCTTTTGAGAATCACATACTAACAACACCGCTTTAAATCCTGGCCTTCTACCTCATCTCATTCCCCAAAGCCCAATTTTCCAACGATTATTGTCTAAGAGGCTATTATCAGCAGCTGGAGAGACATGGTCTCTGATCCTGGAGACAGATAATGCWCTTCTGCCTTCCCTTCCATTAGTTTTGGCTCATTTTTTATTTGGAAATATCACACACTCTGACAAAGGGCATTTTATCCTGAAGCGATCTATTTATCAAATTTCAAAAATTAACAGAAACAGCAGCAAGACATATGTTACTGATCCCATTAAAGGAGCGTGGAACAGCTCCAGGGACAGTGCTGCTGGGCCCTGCAGACAGACAGAGCTACCCCACGGTTATGTCAGCGTGAGGTGGATGGAGATCGACAATCCTGTTTCACAAGGGCTCGGTGTTACAGGAATAACCAAAGCTCTCTTCCCACCTACAGGAGTAATTATTAGCTAATTATGGTTCTTGGAGCCTTTAAGGTCAYGCTGGGGAATCCCAAGCAAGACAAACAGGGCAGGATGTGGGACCCAAGGCAAGGGATGTTCTGGCAGGTAGAGTGCCCTACACTCTGTCTGAAAGGTCCTAGGCTCCAGCACTGCTCAGTATCACAGTCAAGGGCTTCCAGCAGCCATGGCAAAGAGCAAACCCATCCTAGGTACCATAAACATACCTCCTCATCAGCCTCCTCCAACCTTCCAGGACGCAGGACTGAGGAGGAAAGGGCTTCTCCAGAGAGAGACAGCCAGAGCCTGGACTTCCAGCCACAACTTCTGGCAYGTCCATCCACAGGGCAGCAGCTCTAAGGTGCTGGGGACAGACTCTCCCTCCTTAGCTCGACACACAGGCAGGATTTTCTGCTGAGGCAAGGGGTGGAGCTCCATGGAAATGTTACGGCTGGCCTCCCGAGGAGGAAAGGGAGCCTGAGCCATAGGGAAGATGAGAACAGCACGAACGGAGATCAGTATTTTGGCAGGAGGGAGGCAAACACTGCAGCCGGAGTAGAGACAGACTTGAGCAGGCCAAAGGAGAAGAAAGCACAAAACATCGAGAGCTCTTGGCCGTCAGCAACACTGGAATTCTTGTACATGATGATAAATATTTTCCTTCTGTCTTTGGGCCAAATTCCTCCCCAAGCAGTGTTCAGCATTTCTACAGTGATTGCACAGTGACACCCAGAGGACAAGCTGTCACAGTCATGTCTGGCTGTGACATCCCATTGTCATGTCTGAGTGAGGAACGGGGTGACAGGACACCCCACCTGGCCAGCCAGGCAGGACTGCGGGACAACACGGCAGTGTGGAGTGATGGAGGAAAGAGATCTGAGGTAAATGCTTCCCTTCTGGAGATTGCTTTGATGCTGGACAAATTCACATGAGGGGAATAAATAATTCATTTCTCTCCCAGAAATATGTATTTCAATATCGAAAAGTAGCACTATTTATTTCTAAGATAGGAAGTCGCCCCCTGGGTGCTATAAATATTTATATAAAACCAGGCAAAAAAAATATGCTGGTAATTTAGGACATCTTTAAAATATCTGTTGCATATAAACTAGCACATATTTAATTAGTTATATTGCTGCATTGTATGAGGCTACTGCTCATCCATTTATAGTCACATCAATACATGAAAAGCTTGGATTAGATAGTGACTGAAGCCACTGAATATAAATGTGAAGTCAGGCTTTGGCAGAGTGGGAGTTTGCTCCGGACTCCTTACCTGCTCTGTGAGATGATGATTTCTTCCCCTCACTGGCCTGAGTCCAGCTGGGGCTGAGACAGCCAAGAGCTGATGGAGACAGGGCCTGCTTGGTTTGGGATGTGCCAGGGTTCCTCCCCACATTGTACCTCTTTGAACTTCTGTTCTGTTTGTCCAGAGCTCCAAAGTGCTAGGCAGAGGCTAGACACAGTGGACATTCAAGCTCAGGACCTCACTGCTCCAGGGTTTCACAGCCACTGCTACAACTCTGAACCAGCCTTCTCAGTGTGACACATTTAGCATCTTCCATCCAGGGGCTCACACAGTGTCACAGCAGGTAGGACAGGAAAGCTTCCAAGCCTCCTTTGATTTTCACATATCTGACACAGAGGTTTTCCATTGTGGAACCTTGTTAGCACTGAGTCAGATGCAGGGTGTCCCTGGTACAAGACCTCTTTGCAACGCTTGTTTTCCAGGCGGTTCTACTCCTCTTTCAAAAAAAAGGCAGGCTAATAACAGCTTACCCATGTTCTTGTTGACGTGGCATGAGCTCATGGCCCAAGGCCCAGAGTCCTCTGCCCATGGGTAAAACAGCTCACACACAAGCAACCATAAGTGACCTTATCAATATGTGCATTTTGTGTAATGTGTAATTTTGCAGTTTGGCAAGAGAGCAGTTTGTCTGATGTTCTTGCTCAGCTGTGCTACTTTGGACAACAGTAAAAAGAAGACTTTGCAAGTAGATGAATAGTTAAGAGCCCTGAAAGATGAACAGAAAGATGAGATTTTACCTCAGTGATGACTTTGAAGGCCAGAGGAGTTACTTCAGGTGAGTTACTTCAGATAAGCTTCAGTACAGGATTTAGTCTACCTCTACCTAGTTGCTGGTCTATGGAGGAAACTCAAGATCCCTGTGCCGGGTTCCTGACCTGGTTTGGGGAACAGAGCAACAAATGTGCAAACTGCATGTAGATACCCACTCCCAGCTCCTGGCCTCTTTGCATGCTACAGGCTGGTTCCAAGAAAGGAGCTGGGCAGCAAAAAGAGCAGGAGATCACATTTCCCAAGAGCAAAGGAGTGCATTGCTATGAGAATAAGATCTAACCAACATTTATTTAACTTGCTGAAAGCCATTTAGCAAATGGCATGGACAGTAATGACCATGTTCTTTGGGTATTTAATACATATGTGGAGCACGACAGAGGCTGGCAGAACTAGGAGAACAAGTTAGGAAGAAGGAGACATTTATTATCATAATCAGAAGTGACAGTGATTGATCACCTTGAGTGACATTCCTCTTGACACTGCGTGCTAATGAGAGTGAATGAGCTGTTGAGGCAAGTTCTGGCTTAATGAACCATGCCAAACACTGGGTAACGTAGGGACATGTGTGTCCCCCGTTCTGTTTGGTGTGGCTTAAAGGAAGACCTCCTGGGTTCTTAAATGCCAGGAGAGCATGACTGTCCTGCTGGTGAGGACACAGCCTGTGACACTGTGCTCCCCCTGAGGAGGACAGCTCAGATCTTAGAGATGTAGTAGGGGCTTCCTATATGTAAGAGCAGATTATAGATTGGATCAGGTTATAGAGCTAAGGTCCAGGAACAGAATGCAGATATCACTAGATACTGGGTATCACCAAATCCTGCAGCTCTATATTGGCCCTTGTTTCAATTTTTAATCTCCACAGAGCCYGTGCCTGTGAATGCCACAAGTTGAACTCACCAGATACATCGACTTCACATGTCAAGTGTCACACTGGAGACACTGGTTTGCTCTCTGTGCCACAGGGATGGCTCAGCTCCAGCTCTTTTACTGGTACCAGTGGGTGCACGTTCACCMATTCAATTGCAGGCACAGCCTGCCGCAGAGCTTCATTAGCCCACATCTTTTAAATAAGTAGAAATCTTTGGTGGAAATGTTCTGAATCTATTGGAAAAATAACAAAAAAAAATATATTGCTTCAATTGAAGACTGAATTACATTAAGAATGAAAGACAGAATGAACATAAATCCCACTGCAGAAAATACCATGCACTGTCAGCATGCCCAGTCCTATGTTACAACAAGAGAAAAGCAATTCCGAGTATGAAGTAAGCTCCTTCCACAAAGACTCTGCCCAGATGACCCATATATTAAGACTCATTTAAAAATCACAGGTATTCATGTGGCATCAAAGTATCATTTCTGTACAGACACAAATACCTACAGCACCTCTATTAGAAGAATCATGTTCCTTTGCCCTGTAGATTGAATTTTGCCTGTGGGTTTTGTCAGATAATTATTATTTTGTGCCAGTTTATTTAAGCACTTACTCATCACGGCAAGCACATCACATACTGAGTTTGGTGTCCCCAAAGATTAAATAGCAACATTCTGCAAAACACGGGCAAGGCAACGTGGTGGAGCTTTGCAAAGCTGTTAATTAACATTTGATACTGGGAGGAATTACCCAAAAAGCAGGACACTGCTGAATGTTACATAAGGTGACATTCATTCATAAAGGAAATTTTAGGCTTCCCTGATAAGGTAGGTGAGAAGAGTTCCCTGCATCCTGTTGGGAAACCCTTTCAAGGGTTGTGCTCTAGGAAAAGCCAACAGATCCTCACCAGTTCCTGCATATGCTAGTGTACCTACTCCTAGTATACTCCTAATATTTTGAAAGCTGTCACCTTGTTGATGAAGCCCCAGTCTGTTGTTTGAAGCCCCAGTCATCCGAATGTGGTTGGGGATACACATGGAACCCAGCGGCACAGAGATTTCCTTTCAGGCCTGAGTCATGAGGGTTTCATGTCAAGGCCTTTTCCCCCAATACGGTGAAAACTTAAATCCACATTACTTGTTCACTCAAGCACAGCCCTTAATCCTGACCACCATTCCAAGTCGGAAGGCCATGAAGCCAAAGGAGGCCTTGCTTCTCACTTCTCTCTCTGCTCCAGCCATGAGATCACACATCTGCAGAGGCCCCTCATGAATCAAGACATCAGGCGCTGGCTGAAGAAGAGCAACGCTGCTTCTCTGCAGCAAAGAGCCAGCYGATGAGCTCAGAAGCTCCAATATTCATCCCTCATCCCCACAGGGCCATGCTGGCATCCTCTCCTTTCGCAAATGTGAAATGGTCAACGCAAACAAGAGTGTGAGCAGATACAGGTCCTCAGCTGGCTGTCTGAGAGAGGAAACTGGGCTGGAAGGCAGAAGGAAACTGTCCACGTGTAAGATCCCACCTGGCAGGGGTTACATACAGATGTGTGGACATGTGTATGTGCATGGCAGACCTGCAGGATTCAACATGCAAAAGTTAGAGAACATGGAGAAGTGAGCAGAGGACTATTAGCAGAATATATGCAGAAAGGAATTAGCTGCATGATGTTGACTCAACAAGGTGCAGCACCATACAAATTGGGAYGATTTTAAATACTGATCTTCTCTCAAAAATACGCAACCCTTAAAGACAGCCCCTGTTCTACCAGGCAGCAAGTGATGAACCTGGACCTAGAAGGACGTTAGGGAATTGAGGAATTCCAGAGTAGTAATCTTTACATTTGTTCCTGGAAAATGTTTTCAAATGGTGATTAAGAATAGACTCACAGAACACAGACAGGATAACATGGAATCCATGAAGGAAAATTTGTCAGTCTCTCCAGTCTCTCCAAAAAGTACTGGATATTGCTCCTACTTTTAACGCTAATACAGTTTACCTGGATCAGTCAGAGATCTTTACAAAGTGGAGCACAAAAAGCAGGAGAAAGGATGAGAGGGAAATACTGTTAAGGAATAAAAATGATTAAAAGACAGGAAATTAAGGAGATTTAATCCATAATATTTTTGTGAAGGCTGTGACCAGGGGGTCTCATTACCGCATGTGCTAATGTTTTCAGCAGTGATCTGGAAAGGAGGAAGAGCTGGAAAAYGGAGAATAAACATTGACAAAAGTTAACTGAATCCAGAAAAACCCACAAGCATCTCAGCATAACCTAATCAAGCCCTGGAACGGAAGATGCGTTTGGACATGAAGTTCCAATTCAACAAATGAACATTGTTGCACGTTGGAGAGAAATATTCCAACTATTGTGGAGCTCAACTTCTCAGCACGAGAAAATCCATATGCAGGGCAGAAACAAGCTAATTTAAAGAGAGCAAAAGCTACTATAATCATTAGGATCGACTATCTYGTAATGTGAGGGCCATACATTTTCTCCAGCAAGTCTCCATGAGCTAAGGACAGGGGATGTGATATCAGAGGAATCAAGAAATTCCAGATGCCCATCCAAGCTCGTTCTGTGTTAGGGAGATGGAGCAGATTTTCCAGAGGGATTTTGCTTGGTCGCTGCAAACGTTGGCAGAGAGCACCCTCCAGTGGACTATGAGAGGCAAGTGGGAGCCCCGTGCCCATCACTGCTCCATGCACATTGCCATGGGTGCCCAGGTGTCCAGGCACCAACCCAGAGACCCAGGCGTGGGGTGATGCTGTGAGTTATGTAGCTCACGAACTTTGCTCCTTGTTGCTATAACTACTCTTAATTATTTCTAGGCTTCCTAGAATGTATATCTACCACGAACTTTTTTTGGAGAGGATATCAGCAAGCAGTAAATGAAGCMGTGCAAAGCACCTTGCAGCCACACAGGCTCCCAGCAGCGCATGACAGTAGAGGGCAGGACTGGGCACTTCAGGCTCTTTGGCACAATCACCTGGTCACCTTCTGAGACACAGCCCTGAGAACCACCCTGGGGACAAACAGAGCGCTGGGGAGGCAAAGAACAACCTCCATCGGGGACCTGGCTCCCTCTGGATCATGATGGCASCAGCTTGGACACCCCTGTGTCTCCAGTCCAGTCTGTTTTGACACCCAGTCTTGAGCAAAATGAGATCCAGGGAGATTGCACAGCAGCTTGCCTGGGTCCCCCAGCCTCCAAAGGAAAGCAGAGGAAATCCCAGTCGTACAAGACATCTGGCTGTCCTTGCCGCCAAGCTTGTCCCCCTCCCTGCTCCTGCACTTGCAGCGACGACGCCTCCTCCCTTCCTGCCCGGACAGCCCTGGAGCTTCCCCGTCGCATTGCATCAGCTGTGGAGCAGGGCGAGGAGCACCAGGGAAGCCAAGTCCCTCGCACTACACCTTGCTCTGCAGACAAGGCCGACTCAGGGCTCGGCCACCCCAAAGAGCGCAGGCATTGCCACCCAGGCCATGCCATGTCCCCTGCCTCCGAGGCAATGTTCAGCTGCAGGGAGGAGCAGAGCCAGAGGAGGAAGAGTATCCACAGCACCATCTGGTTGCAATCAATGCTCAGAGAACTAGCTAAGCTCCTTTCCGGCCAGGAGCCAAGCGAGTTTGTTTCCCACAGGATCCTGAGCCCATCGCTGTTTTTTTTTTGTGTTGGGCCAAGTGCCGGCTGGTCATCCAGCTACTCTCTTGTTCAGTTTGATTCATATTCAACACGTTTCATTTCATTTTCTTGCACTGGTTAGTTGCACTCAACACTGACCTGTCTTRCAAATCTGCTGCTTGCTGAGCCACTCTGGAGACAACCCATGCAAAGAGAGAAGCCCTCGTCCTGCGCGTCCTCCTGGCCCCTGGATGCCTGCCTAGATGCATTCACGTTACCTCCTTGCAAAGCTCTGCCCTCCGTGCTTGGTTATCAGCTACGTGGGCCAAATCTGAAAGCCGATTTCATGGGGTTCTCCTGGCATAGCTGTTAGGAGGCTCCAGCCAAAAAGGCAGAGCAAGAGGAAGCCGCCTCCAAAGCAGGAGGAAATTGGATTAACGTGTGTTTAGTTAGAGCCTCCCTGCCTGCTTCACACCTGCGTGGGCAGCCGGGATGCAAGGCAGCCCAGCAAGAGGGCTCCAGGACAGTTCATCGCTGCCTGCTTTTTTAGGATTTTCAGAAATCAGGGCAGCTGAAGGCTGGCTCTTGACACCTGCAGACACACRGTCTGCAAGGACATCTTGAAAGAAGTCAATCTCTGCTAGAAATCTTGTAAAAATAGGCATGTTATCCCTGCAGGCTCCTTCTTTTCTGGCCGTCTCGGAGGTCAGTGCTGAGAACATGAGGTTGGCTGGGGCAGGGGAGCAGGCTGAGCCGCTCGCCAGGGCTCGGCACGGCCCCATCCTTCCTGCCAAGTCTCTATGAACTGCTCTGATGGGCTCCAGATGCTCTCTGTGGTGGGAATATGATTCATGACTGGGGACCGGCGAGGCCAAGAGGCTCATGCTGACTTCATCCTCTTTAACCCATGGCGTGATGCGGCCCCATGCCTCAGTTTCCCCACCTGCAGCCCACAGAGTCGTTTGAGACCTKCCTCTAGATATGTCCATTCCTGTCCTGATAAAACTGAGACAGCTCCGATTTTCCAGGATTTGCCTTATTGCAGGTCCATGGGATGTGGGAAGTCCTCACTGGTAGTAACCGGCGGCAACCCAAGTGGTTAAAGGCTCTTCTAGCTGTCCTCAGGCTGGATTAAAGCCTGGTGTTGGGTCAGCCCTTGAGGTGCATTTCTTCTGAGTCTTTCTCACTGGTAGCATCTCAGTAGCTTCTGACATGCAGAAATCCATAGGAGGAACTAGTAAATGCACTTTCAAATTAAACCTGGAGTAGGTAACCAACAGAGGTCAGCAAACATCCATTTGCCTGTATCCCTTTGGATATACACAAGTTTGGGCTTCCCTCCTCGCTGGAGAGCTGTATTTTGACATCTGCTTCAAACCTAAGGCTTGACACTTGATTTTCTCCCTGTCTTGTGTAGATCTATAACTTCTGCAAACATGCAAGTTTCCCAGTGCTTCTAGAGAGGGACTTCTCCTCCATGCAAATCCCATCCTCATGTTTTGTTCACTGATCATGGGACTGGGCAGCACCCAGCCCTCAAGGCCTGTGGTGAGGTTGAAGAACAGCATCCAGAACATCCACACATGGCTAGTCTCAAGGGACAGTGGGTCACAGAGGCTTTCCCCGATACCTCTCCCCAAAATTGCGCCAGCATTGAGTCAGGAGTTCATAGCAAGGCCTGGAACCACCCTGCCAGGCACGGCACGGAGGAAAAGCCGATCCCCACTGCATGGGCAGCACAGAGCACACGCCTGGAGCTGGCACTGAAGGAAGGCAGCAAACACCTGCAAGAGCCAGAGGCCAGCACAGCTGCTGCAGCACACCTCACAGCACAGGCTGCTGGAGGCTTTCCAGGCYGAGTTGTCTCTCTGCAGGTGCCCACCCAGCATGCCATGATCGTCCCAAAACTCAGCAGCAGCAGAGAAACAGGAACAGTAGCACAGCAGGTGCCCAAGCTGAGTGCCCAGTCCCAAAGAGGAGGTTTCACAGGTGCCTGGAGTAATGGGACACAACCTCTGCTGGCAGCAGGATGTCCAGGCAAGCCAGGAGCAGCACTGGCAATGGCGGGAGCAGCAGCACCCTAGGATGCTCGTGCTCTYCGGGGGAAAAGCAACTGGGGGGGATGCTTGCCAGAAGAGGAGCCAGGAGGGGAGATTTGGCATCGGGAAGGGGGAAAAGATCCCAGGAGGGGAGAGCCGGCCCAGTCGTGCGTGCACAAGCCCTGCCAAGCTGGCCCCTGGGGACAACTGCTCCCTGTGCAGCCCCACGCAGCCCCACGGCTGGGCCCGCCCGGGCGCCCGCGGGCCCCGCCGCGAGCATCCCCGCGCGGGGCCGGCCCTCCCTCCCTCCCCTTCCTCCTCCTCCTCCTCCTCCTGCTGCAGCTCGGGGCGGCCGGCGCAGAGCCGCGGCGGGCGCGGGCCGGCCCGGGCC
>NW_020455415.1:4272136-4280076 GCF_003342845.1 Nothoprocta perdicaria | reverse complement strand
TCGGGACAGGTAAGGAGACACCCCTTCCCCCTGTACCCCCGCTCCGGGCTTTGGACACTGCGGGCTCCTGGGGTCTCTTTTTTGCCCCCAGCACCTCGGCGGAGGTTGCACGGATGCCGCTGGGGCAGCGAAGCRGCAGGAAGCAGCCGAGGCTACCTCTGATCGCCCCAGCAGCCCCGAGGGAGGGGATCCCTGGCTGTTCCTCCCTCCTCTTCCTCCTCCCTGCCCTCCCACCCCCCATGATATGCTTGTTGCTGTCACCATGTCACGCGTCCCCTCTGCAGGGTGCCGGACCCTGCGMGCTCCTGCTCGCCTCGCTGAAGGGTCGGTGAGGGGGGAAAGAGGAGGTTGTGCCGGGCCACCGCACAGCCCTTTCTGTCACCACAGCGAGGCCAGTCTTGGGGCGCATGGCTGCCTGTTGCACTTGGGGTGAGCTTAGGACAGCTCAGCAGCAGCCTTTCCTTCAGTTTTCTCCTCCAAGAAGTGGGCATTTTCTGGGCCAGGAGCCAAGCAGCCTTTCCTACCGTATCCCCCGCTAGCGAGGACTACTTCTCCCCAGGCTCTCCGGGAACGCATGGACACTGGGCTGGGAAAGCTCATCCAGGCGCCCAGGTCACTGTCACAGCCTCAAAAGCTTCATCTTGCTGCCAGGGATGCCGGGTTGTCGTGRTCATCCCCTCCCTGGGGTTTCAGCTGGGCTTTGGTTGTGGAGAAGAGCAGCTTTCCTTCAGGTTTTGATGCGGCTGGGACAGATGACAAGTGGGGACTCAGGCGCCCGCTCTGTTCAKCCGATCTTCTGGCAGGGAGCAGGATTTGGTTTTCTCATTTGCAGCATCTCATTTTGGCACAGGCTTCCATGCTGGGTCGGCGCTGGGCGGCATGCTTTGGAGCCGCTCAAATAAGCTCACTTGGGATTTGTTTATAAAAGTTATTTTAAAACCCTTTGCGGGGGGGGAGGCGGGTAGCAGAGGGAAGCGTCATTCAGGCACGTTTTCCCCCAAAGCAGGGGGCATTTCTTGGGTCTTTGGCAAGATTTGTGCCTTTGGGGCTTTCTCACACACTCCCTTTCTTGCAACACTCCCCCAATCTGTGCGTGCAGTTCGTGGCTCCGTCTGCGCCGGCCGCTGCTGCTGGGATGAAATCCCAGTTGCCGTTTCGATTGCTGTTTGTTTTTTTAAAAGTGCCGGCATTGCTCTGTCCCACGGGGAACGTTTCGCATGTCTGCAGGATGGGAACTCTCCCTGCAAGCTCAGGGCGTCCTGCTACTGCCGGGAGATTAGGAGACCGCCCAAGGCTGCACTTGGATGTTTTGCATTGGCTTGTGGCTCCGTTTCTGAGTCCCCTGAGTGAGGAGCAAACGCTTAAGATTATGCTGCTTGCTTTTATTTCTCAACCTCCCCATTTCCATCTGCCTCTCCATCGGCTGTGCAGCACTTCAGCAGCACAGCTCCTGCGCACGGGCAGCGTCAGGACTCAGCCCTGCTAGAAATCAATCCTAGCAAAGACCAGGCTGGGGCCGGGAGCTATTTAAACTCTTGTCCCCAAAGAGCTGTGGGGAAGGAACGTCAGGCTGTGCTGGCAGGAGTTGCTGTTTACGGCTCTAGCCGAAATATGCAGTGCTCGCCGTCCTCTGACCTCCCAGCCTGGGGCCGGATTCTCTTTAGTTTACAAAGAAAATGAAAAAAAAGAAAAAAAGGAAGAAAGAAAAAGCCTTGTTGGGGTCCTCGAGCTCTTGGAGCTTCCAATGGTCTTCTCCAGGGCAGGGGCCAGTGTGTCCTACCAGGCCTGGGAGACCATCCAGGCACCTTGCTCTGCCTTCCTCCAGCATCTGGTCCCCTTTCTGCAGACCCCAAGCTCCTCTCTGTGGCGCTGGTGGCCATCAATGCAGAGCAGAGATGACAGTGACATCTCAACGCTCATGTTATGCAGATAAACGGGGCCAGAGAAGATGCCATTCTGACTCTCATGGGGGAGAAACATTTGCCAACAACCTGTGAAGATCCGAATTCAATCCCCACTGGTATCATAGGCATCACTAAGTGTAACTCAGCCCCACTACCACCTGCCACAGCTTCCTCTAGTGGGGAAAAGATCTCTCAAAACCTTTCTAACCATCCAAAAGTGCCAAGATTTTTTCTGCATCTATTTCTTTTTTCCAAATCAGTGATGATTTGAGCACTGGCCAGGAGAGAATGACTCCTCCAGCACTTGCATTGGCGCAAGTGGAAGATAGGGAGTTAACCAAGGCTGAACGGGATGGGCTTTTACTGCCAGAGGAGTCGGAGCAGGGAACCTCCCTCTTAACAGGAACYGTCTGAGGGGAGAGACTTGGGCAAAAAGCAGATAAATGTTCTTATTTCCTGCAAAAAAAAAAAAGTGTTTATGGGCTTTTCATTGACAGCCACTCTGCAGACCAGAGACGTGGTCCTGCTGCAAGTGTTTCCCTGGCCAGGACCAGGAACGGGGCCCTGGAGATACTGGGAGCTCTCTTGCTTGGCTGGGAGATGTTGTCACCAAGGCTGCAACTTCTCCCAGAGGCAACTGGTCTTTTTGAACATTCGCATGTTGGGACCTTCCAAGTAGGGGCCTAGGCTGCAGCCTCSAAGGGAACTTGTCTCTTATGTCCTTCCAGCAAGGGCAGCAGAGAGGGCAGGGGAGCAGCAGCCCGTTCTGCTCCCATGGCAGGATGGCTCTGCAGGGAGCACCAGCACCATGGGGGCTGGAMGATATGTGCGTTATATCATGCCCAGCGAAGTGAGGCTCTCAAAGCAACAAGAACATGCAGAGCTAGAGCAGGTCCCACCTGCAGGGTCCCACCACTCTGGTCTCAGAGATGCTTCAAGGAGGGGCTCACRGCTTTGTCCCTTAGGGTAGGCATCACGGCGAGGTGGCCTGAGCAAGGCAAGCAACACGGCACCATGCCAGGCAAGGGGGGTGCATGCAACGCCAGGCGATCTCTTCAGTCACTSCAGATGCACTGTGACTTGCGGCATTCGGGGTGCCCCAGAGCCCTGCTCCCAATGCCACAGCCAGGTCCTGCCCTCTTTCTCCACCCTCTTCCTCCGCTGGCAGGTGCTGGTCTCCYCAGCGCCCTGCTTGGATGCCAGGGACCACAGCTCATGCATCCCCCTCACCCACTTCTCCGTGCCGCTCTTCCCTTGGGCGCCTGCGGTTTGCAGGGAACAGCGCTAAGGAAACACAGCATGTGCCAGCAAGGGGCTCCGGCAGCAGCATCCTCCGCCTCTGCCACCCCCAGGCCTCCTGTCTCGCCACCCCCTCAGCTCCTCTGCRTGCCGCAGAGCCGGGCTGGCTCGGCTGTGCTGCGAGCAGCAGGTGAGCAGAGAGGCCACGCAGAGCCCCACGCCTTCCCCTGCATCCCAGGCAGCGCCAGGGAGCTGCCAGCGGCATCCATGCTCCGCACCGGAGGGAACRCTGTGGGCACGGGGCAGGCGGGGCACGTGGGTTGCAGGGGTAGTGCCAGCCCTCTTGCTTCTGGGGTTCACATGCAGCATGCAGGAGGACATCAACCCTCCCAGCGGCCTGTCCCTGCAGGCACCCACGAGCWGCCCAAGCAGCATCTTCTAATCCTGCTTTAAGGCTTTTCCCAGCCTTTGCCAGGAGCTGGGCATGAGATGCAGCCCACTCCTCCCAGCAGGACTCAAGGACACTCCAAGTTCCTTTGCTGGGGGTGATGCCCAACAGGGAGGAACAGACATCACTGTTGGCAGAGCCAGTTGCTGGGTGCATGAGGATGGAAAATCCTGAGCCGCTGGCCCTGTTGTGGGCCCTCGCTGTGTGTCTGCAGCTGAGGTTGGGCACTGGCTGCTCTTCTTCATCTGTTCYGCTCACACTGGGCCCTGCAGCACCAGGGAGCACTGCCCCCATGCTCTGGGAAAGGTGAGACACGGGAGACGCTGGTGAGCCCTGGCTCCACAAGGAGAGTGGGCAAGGAGGCCTTTTTCCAGCATCAGAGGTGTCYGAATATGAACAACTGATGGTTTAGGGTGGCTATGTCCTACCAAAAAAACCCCAAGCATTTCCCACACTTTTAATGTCTTCCTCAAGTCCCTGGAGGGAAAAGTCCCAGAGGGCATTTCCCACTGTGCAAGGAACCAAGAACCAAGGTGTTCCTCAGGCCATGTGGGCTGATGGCTCCCCATCTTCACCCAGCGACAGCTCTGCTTGTTTGCCCCATCCTCTCCAGATTGGGAGCCAGGCACAAGCACAGTGAGACCCCAGGCAGGTGGGCTGTGCACTTTGGGGAAGCAGTGCCCACCACCGTGCCCACTTGACGCACCCAGTGACGTACCCAGCTCTGTGTGCCCGCCGGCACAGAGCCAGGCCGCCTGCCCAGCCACGGCACGCGCACGGGAGCCGTTAGCTTGCAGCACAAAGCCTGGATTTAGCCAGCGCGGGCACCGCGCTCAATGCCCCGAGTATGTGCACGGGGAGAATTGGCTCTTCTTCTCCCCGGCGTGCGCGCAGCCCCATGTCCCTCCCCTSCCGCGCTGTGCCTGGCAGCGAGGACGGTCCCCACCAGCGCTGTGCGCAGGAGCAGCCCGCCGGCTCATGGACCGCGATCCCCAAGGCTTAAGCTCTGTGCAGCCACGATGCCCCTGGCAGGGGAGCGGGCAGGGGGTGTCGCGCCCCTGGCTTGGGGTGAGTAGCCACCAGCACGTTCGTGGGTACCTGGACCTTGTGGGTCCCAGAGGGGCACATTGCAATAACTGGCGGCTCCTTGCAGCATCGGGAGCTGCCCAGGGGCATCCCGGTGTCCCCTGCAGCAGGCGGGAGAACGGGGTTGCAAATGTAGCATGGGTGCCCTACGCTGCATCCAGGGACGGCTCGCGGGTGGTCTGGCTGCGCGTGGGCCGCCAGGGCCACCTGCTCGGGGCTGCTCACGCGGGACCGGCTCCGGTCCTGCACGTACCGGGAGAGGGGCCAAGGCCAGGGGAGGCCTGGACGGCTGCCTCCCAAAAGGCCGTCGCAGAAGGCGCAAGGCGCTGCCAGCGCCGCCTGCGAGAGCTGCACTTGCTCTTCCCTCCCTCGCTGGCCGCAGCGAGCAGGAGAGGCCGGCACGCGTGCAAGGCATCGACCTTGCTGCTGGCCGTCCGAGCTCAGCCTGTCCCAGCACGATGAGTGCAGCGGGGGTTACAGGCACGTGGCACCAGGTTACGAGGGCCTTGTGGTTTCTTAGACGTRTGACTCTGCTTTTTTGGAGACCTATCATTTCAGACTCATCCAGTGCACTTGTGCACGGGCAGTTCACCCATGTGCGCAAGGTGCTCTGCACGCACCAGGCTGCTAGCACGTGCCACCCTGCCTTTTATGAGGGGGGCACGTGCAGTGTCCTGGGCACATTGAGCTCATTTGCACCCACAGATCCACTCTGATCCTGCACGYGGGGCACTGGGCACTCCCCACCCGCATGCACAGCCTTTCAGCAGTGCAAATCTTCCCTTTGGTCTGGGTATGGAGCCTGGATACTCCTTCTGGGCTCAAATCCCAACCAAATCCCTGATCCTAGTTAATTAACAGAAGCAGGAGTGGAGACACTGGCTCTGCCCCCTCAGCACACGGGCTGGCCCAGCACGGCCAGGCCCTGCACACGCAAGCAACGGCAGAACAAGCCTCCCTGCAGGCAGCCCCCGCGCGGGCTGCGCGCTGCATCCCATGGAGCAGCCCCCCGGCAGCACCGTCCCTTGGGGAGCCGCGGCAGGGCAGGCCAGCGGGACGCCCCGGCCCCCGCGCCGTCTCCATGGCTGCGCCGTGGCACGCGTCCACGCGCGCCCCGGAGATGCAGCTATGTCTTTAAGAAGGGCCTAGGCTGGGGTTGGGGGGAATCGTTTCCGTGCAGCTTTTCTCCGAGCAAGCCTGGATCGAGTTAGCGTGTGGAGCAGGCGCTGCCGCTGCTCCYGGCTGCGGGCAGCAGCCAGCGAGCCCAGTGCAAGGGCGCAGCCTTCGCCCCCGATACCAGGCGCTGCATGGGGAGAGGAAGAGGAAGAGCTGGGTATGTCCAAGTTTTTTCCTTGCCCTTTCCTTTGTGCTTGCAAGGTCCGTGGCTCAATGGCTCCAATAGCTCCAATGGGGCTCGCATCAGGGCTGGCGAGGGGTGCACATAAGCRAGCTGCACATCCTGATGCTGAGCGCCAGGCGGGGGAGCTGGACCAGTTCCAGTGGGCTGGTAGGATCCGTGGCATCCACCTTGAGGACAAGCGGGGACCACGGGGCCCCAGGGAGGATGCTCCTGGGCAGCACAGTGAGGAAAGACCTGTGGCACCTGAGGAATCCCAGGAATGCAGAACCCGGAGGGGACACGAGGTGGCACGGTAGCTTCAGCAGAGCCTTTTAGTGCTCACTCTGCCAGCAGCAGGGCCAGCGGGAGAGCAGGAAGCCCAAGAGAGCTGCATGTGCCCGTGGTGCTCACAGTACAGGGAGAGGGATGCAGGGCAAGAGGTGACGTGCTTTGAGCGTCTTGTTGCTCTGCCCACCCCAGGGTAAGGAGGGAAGAGATGGATGGGTTTGCAGGCGTGTGGCCGCAGTGATGCTGCAGCCTGGTTGGGCACCACAYGCCTCATCTTGCTTGGGGACTTAGGTGAAAATATTTGCTAGCTCAGTATTTCTCCGAACTCCCCCACCTCCAACTTGTCTCGGCCACTTGTTTTCCTGGAGATGAGGAACTTGCTTGCACCTCCTATGGCTCCGTAAGGTCCTGCCGCACGATGCTCCCAGACTCACGCACGCAGTCGCCTCGCGGCAGGGGCGCGCAGGCAGGACGGCGTCCTGGCTCGCATGGCTCGCAGCTCCTTGCCTTTTGTCAAGCAGCAAAGAGGGGCGAGCAGGAGCAGAGCTGCAGGCCCCACCGTGCGGAAGGTCTCGCGGGTRCCCGGGCCCGGCGCAGCGCGCGGGGGCCAGGGGCTGCGCGCAGGCGGGCGCGGAGCCGGGGGCGCGCGCAGCTGCGGCCCACGCGCCGCTCCAGCTGTCACACCCACCTGCTCCCGCATCAGGCAGCGAACGCGCGGCCTGCGCCAAGTCCCCATCCAATTTGTGGCTGTTTCCATAACAACCTCCCAGGGCTTTCTGGTCCTTTCTGGCACCGCGCGGATGCCGAGCTCCAGCATGCGAGCGATGTGCGATACCTCCCTGCTTGGGACGGGGCAGCTCGGGTGAGCAACCCAGAAGGCTGCTCCAGCGCCTGGGCCGTGTTGGAGATGCTGCCCATTGGGCCCCATGGTGGCACCAGGGATGGTGGGAGCACTTTGCCCGGCCAATCTCCTATCCCCTGCAGTCCTACCTGCATGTCCCAACCGTCATCACTGGTGGACCAAGGTGTCTTCTATCGCAGACCCGACTCTTGTTCAGCTCCCTGGCCCTGGCTRCAGAGGCCAGGGAGCTGAGTCCCGTCCCACTGGTCGCATGGGGCAGGAAGCTGCCGGAGGCCCCCTGGGCAAAGCTTGGCAAGAGGGAAGCACTCTGTGGGGAGAGGACACTGCAGCCTGTTCCTGCCTGCCCCCAAGSGAGCTCAGCGCAGCAAGGGCGGCCCCTCCACCTACTCCCAGGTGCTCCCCCCATTCCAACCTTACAGAGGCTGCCAAGATCCACCCTCCCAGGGATCCCCAGTACCCTCCAAGCCCATGAGTCCCCCATGCAGCCTCTGCACTCTGCTCCCTGCACTGTCCCCAAACATGAGCGCTGGGCAGCCCCACTGCCTGCCCTGCCGCCCCCAACCCTGCCCTTCTGTGGCGTGCGACCCCCTGGGGGCTGCTCAGCCCATGCAGATCCCCCAGCTCCCGGGGGGGCTGCTCATTCTGCCCYCCCTCCAGCTTCCCCCGAGCCCGGGGCCCCGTCCTGGCCTGGAGGGCTGCCGCCCCCCGTCCCCCGCAGCCGCTGCCTTTGGGCGCCCGCAGGGCGGCGCGGCGGCTCCGCCGGCACCGGCCGCC